>NW_020799097.1:95704935-95773837 GCF_003259725.1 Athene cunicularia | reverse complement strand
GCGCGGGGGTCGCTCCGCGGGGTCCTTGGCCTTGGCGGCGGTGGCGGCGGCGGAGGAGGAGGAGGCGGCGGCGGCGCAGGACGGGCGGCTCCGGGCTCCGGCGCGGATGGAAGGTCCCCGGGTGGACGTTCGCTGAGCGGAGGCTGTGCAGTAGGCAGGGCTGGTGGGTCGGCCGGTGTCTCTGATTTGTGTGTGTGCGTGTGTGTGTGTATGCGTGTGTGTGTATTGTTGTGCGGCGCACGGGCAGGACTGGCGTGGGCAGGAGCCTGGGATCGCGGCGCTGCCGCCTCGGCACAGACTGATCCAGGATTATGGTCTAGGTGAAGGGAGAAGGCTCTTGCTCACCCCAAGGATTGATTATGCTCGGGTTTTGATTGCATTCGGGGGGTTCTGCAGCCGCGGGCGCCTCCCCCCTCCCCGGCGGCCCCCCTCCCTTGTTTTCCGTTAGAAACACGGGCAAGAAAATAAATGTATTCACTGGGTGTCGCAAGAGCAAAGGCTAAATAATCAAAGGTAACAGCAGCAGCAAGGCGAAGAGACCCGCACTGTATCCTGCTCCCCCACTCCCAGACCTGCCCTCCTATTTATTGGCGAGACCTCCCTCCCTCCCTTCCTCCCTCCCTCCCTCCGTCCCTCTCGGTGCGAGAGCGTTGTGCGAGTGTTTAATCCCAGGAAAAGTGCAGCCATCCAGCCATGGTGGTTTTCAATGGCCTGCTGAAAATCAAGATCTGCGAGGCGGTGAATCTGAAACCCACGGCGTGGTCTCTGAGGCATGCGGTGGGTCCCAGGCCACAGACCTTTTTGCTGGACCCTTACATAGCCCTCAATGTGGACGACTCCAGGATCGGGCAGACCTCAACCAAGCAAAAGACCAACAGCCCTGCTTGGAACGATGAGTTTGTCACCGACGTTTGTAATGGCAGGAAGATAGAGATGGCTGTTTTCCATGATGCCCCCATCGGGTACGACGATTTTGTAGCTAACTGCACTATACAGTTTGAGGACTTGCTGCAGAACGGGAGCCGCCACTTCGAGGACTGGGTGAGTGTTCGCACTGTGAATACATACACATACATATGGTTCTTAGTGGCATGGCTCTGGATGCAACATCTGTCTTGCAGAGCTAGGTTGCCAAGGGCATGTAATGGCTCTGAAGGCTTTTAATTATTTCCACGCTTTGTTATACCGAGATAGTCATGGTTACTGTATAGCTAATGCATGTGGTCTACAGGCAAGGGAGGAAAGAAAAATATGCTGAATCTAAGTCAGAGATGTGTAATTACCACTTCAATTTCTGAAATTATGTTGCATAAATACAAGTCTAGTTATCTTATTGTGTTTGAAAAACCCCAACCAGATGCATCCATACAGAACATTAGTGCAAAACCCAGATCCAGCGCTTAGACCGAGTTCATCATTTCAGTGTGAACGCTCTTGGTCAGCCTGGCAGTGATGAGCCTTAAAAATTCAGACCTGACCTCTGATACGAGACACTTCGGGGTCTTCATGCCACTCGGAAGCTCACTGCATCAACACTGATGCTCCTCCTTCCTTCCCCCAGACGATCTATACCTTTATGCATAGAGCTAATGCAATGCCTCTTCAAATGCCCGAAACTTGTAGAAGGGTCCTTCCTGGCCCCAACCAGGCAAATTCTGTTGCCTGTGTACACAACATGTCTAACAGCTTCTACAGCATCTTAAAGACACAGAGGCTAACATGCCTCAGTGGGAGTACAAAAAAGCTGTAAAATCCTTGGTACTGTGATTTAACATGGAAAAATCAAGAAAACAAAAAAGGAAACACAGGAAACGTGAATATACACATTTCACATTTCTGCAGTTAAACAGTTAAATGGTATGGCCTCTAGATAAGATGTATAATAAAACAATATTAATTGTCTTCTCATTTTAAATGTGCCCTGCTTGACCAGCCATCTGAAATGTCTATGCTAATTTTTTTGTGCATTTATTTGTTATGGTCAAGGATACTAGTCGGGGCAGTATTTCTTTGGCAAACAAACAAAGAACCGAGGACCAAAGTAAAAATAGCAAGAGTTAATAGCTCTGAGTTTCATGCATTCTTTGGGGCTTCTTTACTTAATACAGTGGTATAAAGAGATGTCAGAATGATGAAAAGGTATGAAAGAATTAGGCTCTATTTATGCTGATTAGGAGCTGAATACTGTTAAAACTTTGATGCTTACAACTTTAAAATATTTTTCACTTCTGCTACATATGTTACACTGCAATGAGTATCTAGATTATTCTGATGCTCTGTAAAAGCTACACATTAGTAAGCCTAGATGGTAAAACTGGGTGATAGGTAGAGGAAAAATAGCCAAATCAGGAAAAGACAAATGCAGCAGTATTGCAGATGTCTTTTACCTGGATTGAATGATAATCAAGTTGTGGCTCTCCCAAAATCAACGGGGGTTTCATCTTTGAGACCAATGGGACAAGGACATCACCGCAGATTTTTAGTGAAAGAATAGTAATTTGTTACGTTCCTTTTCCTTGTGGTACATGTTGTGGGTTTGTCCCCAGATCTGGAAGGACCTTGCAGGTTGCAGATGCCAAGTTTGAATTTTGGTGGGGCTAGTGTGCTGGGGTGTGTCCTGGCTATGATTTTTAAGGTGAACTCAAACATCTGAACATGTTCCCTAGATAAATAGTGGAATTTAACAGATTGAGGCCCATTGTAAACATTATCTGGCAAGAACTACATAGCTGAATCAGACAAATGCTGTGTTTTATTGCACCAGGATTCATTGCTGTCCAGCATTCACAGGGTGGGAGGAGATGAGGGAGTGACTACGCTTGTTGTCTGTTGATGTGACAGAACTGAGGACATGGCAGTGGATCATGACCGGTCAGCTCAATGTAATACAGCTTCTGAAGCATCACTTACCTCGTTTTGTGCTGTAAATGCTCATAGTTTGGATTGTGTTTGTGCAGTACATATAATACACAATGTACACCACCCACTCTGTATCACAGAATTGATGGGGAGGCAAGTATTTATAGGATTGTGCTTTACCCTTTTCAAAATCTTCCCATTTACTGAATGTGTTGCTGTAATTGTAATACCAACTGTGTTTATTGGATTGTTAATAGACAGGGACTTTCAGAAAACGGGCTCTCCCAAAATCACACTAGTTTCTTTTGGTCTGATTTCACTGAGTTAAAATAAGGCCCGTGGCCATGAATTTTTCTAGAGTCTATAGGGAAGTAAATAGATTTATTGGTATCTTCATCGGTGCTGGAGTCTGTATTAAAACCTGAAAAAGAGAAGTCGTCTATGAAATGAATGGGTTTCACAGTACAAGGAAAATGCATGTGGCCTAAACCAATGTTAGACTAAGATCTTCTGGTACAATACAGTCTCTTCTGTTTAATAAGAGGACTAATTCCTTAATTTCGCTCTTGGCATTTAAGGCAAATAATTTTGTAGTACTCTTTCCCAACTTTATAACAAGCACATTAAAAGCAGCAGTCACAGGAACCCATTTGTCCTTACTGCCTAAAATATCAAATAAATGCGACCTAAGAAACACTCTTGGAGATCATAAAGCCTTTCTGTGCCATTCTGAGGGTTTCCCTTTACTCAGTCCTGAAAATTTCAGCTGGGTACCACATACTCGTTGAGTGTGTTAGGTGTACTCTGAACTGCTGCTTCTCTTTTCCTTCAGAATGATGCAACAGTTCTTACAGGACTGGGCTGTCACCATTGAAATAGGTTTGAGAAAACACTCATGTGCTGAAAACAGCTCTTGTCAATGCATTAATAGCTTTAATTCTTTAAATCTCGTATAATACTGCATGTATTTTTGTAAAGGAAATTTCAGTATTTGTTTTATAGTATCTGCACTAGGGTCAAGGTTCTGTTACTTATCCTGTAATATATTTCTAGATTTTTGTCAGAAGTCCAAAATGCAAAAAAGATTTTCAAAGAAATAATGTTTTGGGTTTTTTCCCCTAAAAAGAAACTGTTTCTCTCTTTAGCAAGGTCATCTACTTTGATTGTTTTTTGCCATTGTGCAAATCCTTGTGTTTTCTTGAAGGCATGAATTTTTTTAGGAAAATACTGGGTATTTTTCTCACCGTTAAGCCTATGCTATATACTGATGCCATGGTTACGGTAGAAACACTGATGATAAACAAGTACAAAGCTTGAAATCATGATAGCATCTATTGTATTAGGATGTCAGATAAATATGCAAAATCCTGGTTCCTTTTATCTACAGAATATTCCGCAGTTGCAAAAATTATTTTTAGCCTTATGAATATATTTATATAAAAATTAAAAAGAATCAAAGTTGTGGCCTAAAACAGTAGTTCAGGTTTTACTGGATGGAAGCTTTTAACAAAGTATATACTTTTTTTTTTTTTTTAAAGATCAATATAAAATATTTGTTTGTGTTGCTAAAAAAGGTATAGTGACAATTAAGAAGATGGCTGCTTTTCCAGTGGTGCATCAATACAGACATAGCACAGTAAAAGTGTCAGTTCTGCAGATTTTTTTAGTCATGGCTACACTGCAGTTTTAAAGAGAGCTTTGGATTTATGACATTACAGGCTTTTCTATAAGCGCATAAAATGTTATACAGGATGGCACAGAGTGTTCAAGAAGATGTTGGAGAAATTTCATTCTGAAAAATACGAAATACAGAACAATAAACCTGCAAGTTCTGATGGAAAAAAAACCCATAATAGCATGAAAGCTGTGGCTATATTTTCTTGAGTTAGGTAATTCAGGTAATAATAAAGTATATCTTTATCTAGCTTGCTTATGTGTGGCATATGTAAATGTTTCACTTGGGTTGGTAATGCAGCTACATTTTAATCAGGAAGGAAAATTCCGTTGATACTTAGTCTTGTGGTTACACTCCTGTGAATTAGCACAATCAATGTTTATGTGTTTGGGTGATTGGTAGCATAGGTTCTGAGTTCAAGTTCACTTTCCAGAGCTGAGGATAGATGAAATCAGTGTGACTGGACCTATGCCAAAGACTCCATCTAAGGGTCTTAGCCATTAGCCTGGCTGTACACAAGAAAACCTATTGAGTCGTCCTAAGAAATCCTTTTGCGGACTAAGTAGCACGACTCGCTAAATCAGTGAGGACATCACAACGTTTAGCAAGAAAAGCCTCTATTTCCACTGAAAATATTTTACTGCTATATTTAGTTTAATGAAACAAGTTTAATTTTCTGCTGTCTTAAAAAAATCCCTAACACTGTCAGGAAAAAAATAAAATGCAGATCTTGGTGAGCTTTACTTTGCTAGTCCTAAATAGCTTCCATACTATGTTTTTTTTCTCTTTAGTGCTGCTTCTTAAGATCTAAATTTGAAACATTATACTTTTTTTAAAAGCATCGTTTCACATTTCCATTTTGTCATTGTGAAGTTAGTCATGAAACTGTGCCACCATTGCATAAAGCAAGTTTATTAGGAATTAATATCATAGCTCAATAAAAGTTGGTGATGGGAAACAGCGTGGGGAAGAAGTGCACTCTTTTACATGTTGTACTGTTGAGTTACATATTTTTGTTATGGTTATCGTGTACTACTGGAGAAATTTTCGTATTGGAAAGACTAGGTCTTTAAATTGCTGTCCGTACAGTTAGACACCTAGGTTAATGGAGCTCCAAGCATCACCCAAATGGCAGTAGCAGGGGAGGGATTAAAACTTCTCTGAGTTCTTGGTCCCATGAGCTGTCCATGGGTGTGAGAATCAGAACTGTCTCCTTCCAGAGCCTCTAATCTGAATTAACTGGAAAGACTGCTGAGGTGCTTATCAGAGTTTTTTTCTGTTTGTTTGTGTTTTGTTTGTTTAAAATGCCACTTCTGCTGCTGAAATGGGAACTCCTTTCAGTCAGCAGGTGATCTGCTAGAGCTGGCAGACAGAGAATGGAATCATCATCATTTTAGTGCAGGTCACCCCATGCATTACCCTCTGCTTGTGCCATGCACTGCTGAAGGCTGGCATTGGGCTAGCAGAGTGTGATTGTAGTGTATTTTTATTTTCATCTGCTGGCTGGATTTATCTGTGCTGATGGTGTTGAAAGGCCTAGAATTTTGCTTGTGAAAGCTTTACATCTCATCTAAACTGTGGTTCATGGGCTGCTGAAAAGCATTGTTATCAGAAGAGTATTTGTTGAAATGAAAGGGAAATTGCTGTCCTGTTTGATAGGTTTCTGCATGACAAGGCTGTCGCTGAGCAATGTCTGTCAGGTTTGGGGGGCGAGGGTGAGAGAGCTAGAGGGGATCAGCAGGGTTTCACAGGGACTCAGCGTAATTGTGAGGGTGGGTGGTTGTCAAGAGGAGATGGGAGATTTTGGAGAGCACTTTGTACAGGTAGGGGTCTTCCTTGCCTTCTCCTGCTGCCTGTCTCCTCCTGTGCCTCCTCTTTTCCCTCTCTGCTGGGGATGTGGTACAGTCACCACGCAGCTCACCCACTATCTTGTATCAATCCCTTTCTACAGCTGCATAAATCTACTCCTACTCTATGCTAGAAATGTTCTCTCCTAACAGCCCCTGCTTACCTGCAGTGCTTCCCAGCCTGCTGAGAAGCAATAGAGGGGGTGGGGGGAAAGCTGCCTCTGTGGTTGCTACTGCAAGGAGAGAGAAAAGGCAAAGTGGGGAAAGGAAGAGATGAGGTATGGAGAGAAACCTGGAGGAGGGTAATGAGTAGTTGCTGCTGCCCCACATACTCCAGCTGCCCTTTTGGCAGCTACACATGTAGGAGATGGGGATGAGCTGGCATAGGCAAATTGACTAGTTGAAGGCTGTATGCTGCTCACTGATCTGTTTTTTTGTGTTTTGGGGGTGGTTTTTTGTCTGCTTTGCTCAGTGTATAGCTTTTGAAGTCTCACTTCAGATGTGAAAAAAATTGGTCAGGGCATGAAAAGTGTGTAGTAGAGCATGCATTTCGCTTAGTACTGAATTATCATACATGTAGGTCAGGATTTGATACCATGACTTATCCTATCTCATCCAATCTCATCCTATTGTTGCTAACACCAATACTGATACTTGATACAAAGTTCCACATAGTGAAAGTAATTCTAATGAACTCTGTAGAAAATACTTGTTAGAACAAAGTTACTGGTAACAAAGTCCAGTTCACAGGTGTTAATTCAAATCTGGACTTTGAGAAATGTCCAAGTGGGGTGAAAATGATTCCTGCATACCCTTCTTGCGCCAGCTTTGAGACAGTGCATATCATAATTCCAGCTCGGGCAGTTCTATAGACCCTATGCAGAACTTCATGGTTGCAAGTAAACCATTGATCTCACTGGGTTTGTGGGATTCACTGCATTTCATGGAGGCATGTGTTTAAATTCTTTCCTCAGCTGGGGCCTGTGTTCCAAGAGAAAACCAAGAATAAATAATATTTAACAACATCCTTTACTTTTATTTTACTTCTACTGATTTATTATTCTTCTGCAAATCTTGCACATGGAAGCCTGGTTTCTGCTTTCCTCAGCCATCAGGACTAAAAGTTTCCCCTCCCTGTCCAGAATTCTTTAAATACTGCCAAAATGAGGGTTTGATTTAAGTTGGAATTGTAGGACTTGGCATCTAAGTGTGATTAGTTTCCACGCCCTAACTAAACTTCCATTTAAATGAACTTTCTGGGGGGTTTCAAATTTTGAAGGGAGGCTGTGAGTACAATTTGTAAAAAATTAGAGTTGGGACCCTTTCTGCTTGGAATTGACTGGTTGAATTCAGTTCTGCTTTACCCATTACTTTCATCTCCTTTCTCTCACTCCAGTTGTTAGACTGTAAGAAAAAGATGTCTATCTACAGTTCATGATAAGAGAGGTTTTGGAAACAATAGGGTATGCAAGTAATGGGAAATCTGTGATCAGAGAGGACTGAGACTTTCCCTCCATCCACATGGAAAGGTAGGGCTGGAACTATCTGGGTGTGGAATATGATCAGAAGTCCAAAGACATCTTGGAAAACTGCCAGTTTGGGGGGTAACCAAACAAGACCTTTTGTCAAGAGCAAGGTCTGAAGAATGGGGGTGTTTTGCGTGCCCTTTTGAGTCATGCAAATTGTAGCAGTTACAGGGGTTTCTACCATCTGGGGGCAAAGTGGTCATTACCAAAGACTGACAAAACCTTTTAACCTTGTGTTTGTAAGCGACTGTTTTCCTGTTTGGCAGACAATCACTAGAAGATTTTAAAAGTATATTCGGCAATATTAATATGAAACTGCAGCTGTAAAGCTAATAAATAATTATAGAGATTGGGTAACTTTCATGGCAGTTCTGTACTTTGCACTATATTTTAGTAAAGTGAAATGCAAGTGAATATGATGTAAGAACATATGCAGAATTAATATCTACTCTGATCATTATTCACAGTCAGTAGCTTGAATTGTTATTAAAGTTGATTTCTGAGTGTTCTCTCACGTTCCTCTAAGGGTTAAAAAGTCTTAAATTATCATTGTTGTGATTTAACAGAAGTTACAGAAGCCAAGATTTCACATATTTCTGAATAGCACAGCTAACAAACCTGGTGATATTGGCATGTTCCCATTAAATATAGCAGGAGTTTTAACATTTATTGGAAGCAGTGTTAGAGAAATGCTATACAGTTCTAAGAGCTTTTCCCCCACTAAACTCTGTAGGGCTTGAACTGTTGAAGAACAGATGTAAAAGAATTTAGAATTAAAAAAGGCAAAGTTTGATTCTATCAGAGGCTCACAGGCAGCCATTTCTGCCTTATATCGGCTAACTTGAGCTGATTTAATTGTTCCAGACAATAGAATAATTTTGGTTGTTTCTGGTGTCCTGCTGGGCAATTTCATCACAGGCAGGAACAAAAAAGCATGAATAATAGCTAGATGTTACCAAATAAATTTCACGTCTGCATTGTTTGAGCAGCGAGCCCCCATTGTATCTCTGTATCTTAAGTAAAGAGTAGGCAAACTTAACACTTACTGTTTCAAACTTAGTATCATTCAGTGCTTTAAAGTATAAATACGCAACAAGCCTCTTATCGTGGGGGATCAGGGTTTCTTACTCACTTTAGAACTCTTCATTCTTCAGTACACTGGCCTTTTTAATGTCATTAAAAAATATGGCTTTGTCAATGTTAATATTTGTAAGTATCTTTAGATAGTGATGTGGCAGCAATGAAGGAGATGTAAAGGTGGTGGAGACATGAAGGGAAGATTGGTGCATACTCTATACAGATGATGAGGAAATGGTTGGAATTGCTTTGCTTTGTTTCACAGATTAAAAGACAGCAAGACAGTAGTGTTTCCTCCTTCCTTGTTTTCTTTCAGTTTCCTCTTTATCATCAATTCTGTCTTCGTGCTGCTAATTCTCCATCTTTCTTTATCTGTTCTGGCTTCAAGATGGTCAAAAGAAATGGTAGGGTGACCTTTACAGGATCATACAGGATTTTGATGTTGGCAATGCTAACAAGCTACATGAATGAAATGTCCTGCTATAGATCTCTACAGAGACCTATTGCAAGTACAGTTTTGTTGCTGGGACCATATTTACTCTTTGCATAAGTCTTTGCGCTGTCTGCCAACTTCCCTTCAAGGTAAGATTGATCCATTGTTTTTGAAGAAGATGTCTGAGAATGTGTTGGAAAAGGAAAGGCTAAAGGTCTCTCATGCCATGTCCACTTTGTTCTCTTTCTTACATGGTTATAGTGGGATTTATTGAGGAATATTGTTTTTTCCTTTTCCTCTGAGTTCCCTTGCCTTCTCCTTCCTTGTAACCCCATAGTGCTTTTGCACCTCTTGAACATTTGACCTCATGGCCTGCTTCTTTTCTCCTCAATCTACTGCTGTCACCTTGTTCTCAAGTATTGGCTGTCTGTTTTAACTTTTCCTTCATTTTTCTTGTTATTGATTCCCATATATCCATACTGCTGTTATTCCCACCACTCTACCTCTTTCCCTCTTCTTGTCACTCCAGTGGACCAGTGAGCTCCTCCTGTCAGTAAGAGTCAGGATCATCTTCAGTATCTGAAGCTCTATGGGATTTTCCCAGCCGCTCTCATCCAGAGCATGTCCCCACTGTGCTTCTCAGCAAGCATCAGGGAGCTAACTGATCAGACTGGTGGCTGATCTTCAATCAGAAGCAGCAATGCTCTGAATTTCCGGTTAGTTTTACTACAGAAGTGGTTGATGGAGGAAGTGTAATATAGTAGCTTTGAACTTCAAGCAAAATGCTCTGGTTTTAGCAGAGTCAGTGGGATGTTGAGGGAACATGATCTGTCTCTAGAAACTGGACTCTCCCAAGCAATGAGAATGCTTGTAAAATTTTAGTTGGTACTGACTGTTGGGATTTTCAGGGACTCCTAATCACAGAAAATACCTACTAGTGTTTGTTTTGTTTTGTTTTGTTCTTCTATAAAGTAAAATGATGGTTTCCATCTTCAAAAGAATTAGAGTCCAAGCACAAGTTAAAAAAAGGAAGATTAGGGAAGCCAAAAGAAATAATAGGAAAATGCTCACCAGTGTGAAAGGCTGTAGCAGTAGCTTAGCAGCATCTTATCAGTTCAGTCTTCCTTGATGTCCCTAGCTCAGAATCCCAAGGGGAGAGGTAGTAGTGGAAATTTTGCTGGAGATATTTGGAGATCCTGATGCTTTGCATGATGTGGTGTTTCTCTTCAAGGAGTTAACAGGTTTAGAGGGACAGCCCTTATGATCGAGTCCATGGTTCCCAAATTTCTAGTTAATTCTGAATATTCCATATATCTTCAAGAATGCTTGGGATCACTCACTTTTATACTGCACAGTTTTTCTGTATAATTCCATGAAAGCTGGTATTAACTGTATTTGAGCTTTTTTCTTTATCAGTAGTTGGGTTAGAGCACTACCAAGGACAACAGTCAAATACAAACATGATATATAAGGGTTAATCTTATGTACTAATGTCGCTGGGCTGAGATAAGCTTTGTTAGGTTTTATTCCACACCTTTCTTCTTTGTGCCAGCAAGTTCTCAGAGCCGTATCAATGCTCTGAGAGGAGGAAAGAAGAGTTTTATTAACCTCTCATACTGATTTTGTAAAAGTGTTGCCCATTGCATGAGAAGCAAGCAACAGTGCTTTTCACTTAAAGAGCAAAACCTTGTAGTTCTTTCTGACGATTCTTATGTAATACTTTATTTATATGCATGTAGTAAAATCCATTACTTTAAAAAGAATATTGGTTTAGGGGTCATATTTAGGAGGTGGCTTTGCATATGCATTTTTTTTTGGAAGGCAATGTAAAAGGTTTTAAAACACAAATTCAGTTAAACTGATTTTTAACAATTCTGTGGTGTGTTAGCAGCCCAGGTGCCAGGACCTAGATGAGTTCCTATGATCTCTTTAGGTGCTCTTTCCTTGCCAGTTCACGCTCATTCTTTGTCTGCTTTGCTGGTTTGTTGCAAGATGCCTTGGATAGGGTATCATATTCTCTTTTTGTATGTATCATTTAGTAGGACTTGTGGGGTCCCAATCCTTTTTTGAAAGCTGGTCACTGTACAACAGTAGTATAGTATAAAAAAAATAGATAGCTACATTTGACCTCTGTCATAGCCCAGCAGAGTGGAAAAAGCAGATTTTCTGCATTAGTTTTGTTGTTAGGTAGATGTGAGTAAGCAAAAACCCAATATACCATAAACAAACACAAAAGAAGTTTAAGTCTGTAGTGTGTGCCGTACAGTGATGACTGGAGGGCACAAGTTGTCTCCCACATCAATTCAAGCCTATATTGATTTTAATGGGAATTTCTTTGAATGGTGTTACCTGTTGCTGAGACTGTTGAGAGCACGTGTATCGTTTAGTTGCATACATAGCAATTTCTCTGTGCTACTAGCTGAGTTAGGGAGATGGGTAGTTGAATTACTATCAGTTGAATTCTTTGTATGTTTAATATTTCACTTTTTGTATTGCTCAGAATTGAGGCCTATTGTAAATTTTTCAGATATGTGGAAGTCCCATGAAGAATTCAGGCTCCTGATTCAGCAGTCTATAGAAAGTGTTACCCAGCTGTCTTTTCATCAGTGGTTATTTTGGTGTTGTATCTGTAGTAAGTTCAGCTTCTGAACTGTTTATGAATGAGTTTGTGAGTGCACTGTGAACTGCTTGGGAATTTATTGGTCAGAACTGTTGGTTCTGACCAACGAGCCTTTTCTTTGGTTTGGTATATACATGTTTTCTTACAAGTGGTATTGTTTGGAGCATTTTTAAAGTAAAAAAAAGCCTAACCAAAATCAACAAACTAAACCCAAACCCTTAACTTTTTGCTTTTTAATGATGATACTTCATTAATAAAACAATAGTAAATCATTGCATATTTCAACAAATAAAATGAAACAGATCTCTAGCCTTGTTTAAATATACTCTGGACATCAAACTGACAGGCTCTAACATGTTCCAACTGTTATATTTGGTTTAAAAAATGTGTGCGTTCTCCAGCCAAGCACTGTTTTGCTGCATCAGTGTTATTAATACCATAAAGCTTTCAGAATCCTTAACGTAATCCAAAGTTTACAGTTTTTAAAATCAGATTTAAAATCAGATGTGAAGTGTGAGAACGTAATTTTGTCTTTTATGCTCTTCCTGGAAGACTGAGGTCAAAAAAAGCATCTGTCTGAAATGGAAGGGAGACAGATTGAGAAATGAGGGCAGCTCTGGTGAAACCTCTTCTCCCTACAGCAATCTCCCACTGGACTGTATGGGCTTCTTCTATTTGGAACCTGGGCATAATTGTGGCAGTGATCAGTAAGACAAATTACAGGCCAAATGTTTTGTAAAACTGCCAAAAAGTTTGCAGCTCTTCCAGCAACTGTGAATCAGCCCTTCACCCTGTTTGCAGACTAGCAAGTAAAATCTGTTTCCCAGCAGCAGTGTGGCGGTCTGCAGAACCCCTGTGTATAAGCTTTATGCATGGTTAATCAGCTTTACGGTACAAATAATGTGATGTCTTGAGATGGTTTATGCACTTATGAAAATAAGGTGCATAAAACCTGTGTTTAGTACTTGATGGTAGTGATATTCCCAGTGAGACAGGAGCAAAGTGCTGAAACGTTCTCGAAGCGTGGATGCATACATTCTGGCAGGGTAACAGTTTTGAATGCAGGAGGTAATACTTTCTCTTTGGTAACACTCACAATGTGTTAGGTTATGCAGAAACAGAAAATTCATAGCTTTTTCCTGGAGGAGCTTATGCTGTAAAATAAGAAAACTTATCTCACTTTTGGATAATAATGTCCTAAACTACAACATAAAATCTACAAAGGTTTTGGGTCTGTGTGTCAAGATGAAGTGATGTGCAAAAGTCATAGAAAATGCATAACCAAATACAAATTACACTTTTCAGAATGGAAGTATGCAAAAGAAATAAATGGTGTGTTATTGCAACTTTTAAAAATGTATTTGACTGCCCTTGGGGAAGCAGTAGTTGTCTGAGTAGTTAAGGGAGAGTGTTTTTATTCACGTGAGTCAGCAAAGCTTAAGTTGTGTGCCAAACCAGGGAACATGTAAATAAGACAGACGGACAACAAAGTGAAGCCACTTTGTAACAGGCTGAATTACACAAATAAGGAAGATCATATTTTCAGCAGGCTTTTTTGAAATAAAAGTTTCAAAATGTCATAACAGGTCACAACATAAAAATGGCTGTTGTCAGTATTGCTTGTTTTTTCTCAGTGTTTGTGGTAACAGGTGAGGTTGGTTAATTAATTTTCACAGTGCACAAAGTGTTCCTGATCCTGATTACTTTATGGTCTGAAGTTTTAGTGAGCCATGAGATAATGTGTAATAACTTCATCATAATTTTGCATTCTGTGAACTGGTCAGACAAGTTTTTACATACTTAGTTGTCCTGCATCTACTTGTGATATAACACCTTATCTCCTCTCTCTCCTGTGATTTTTGCCTCTATTTCTGTTGACATAATTCCTTCAAACTAAGGAGGACGTCAGTGATGGGAAATGATGGGGTGAGCATTCACTCATAATTCAGGTATAAAAATCTTCTTATAAAACGAATAATCCAGCCTTTTATACCAGTGGTTCCAGAAGAGGCCTTTGTTTGCTTTTGTTTTACATGTAGTGATACATAGATCCTATCTGTCTCAGGTAGTAATGAAATTCATTAGCAAAATATCTGAGTCTGGAGAATCTTGAGCATAGTCATCTTCACAGCATTCCGAAGAGGAAGTGTAATGGATGGAGAAACTGTGTTCTTTCATGTCACCCAGAAGTATGGCACAAGCGTTACGGTTTTAATCTCAGAGTTTTGCAATGGAGGTGTCAGTATCCTCATTTTTACAGAGGGGAGACAGGGTCTGAGACCTCAACTACTGAAATAAGGTTTCTGCTTGATACTTTTTAGATATGTATCTTTCTTGCAGCTTCTTCCTCATCTGTCAATTGCTCTTCTTACTCTCCTTTTCTAAAAGAAGGATTCTTTCAATCACATTTCTATTTCCTTGTAGCATAGCTTTTACAGGCTATTGGGTGTATGGTTTAGCTGTTTTTTTTTCTGTTTTAATTCTGCAACCACTTGATTGTGGGGATGCTTTCCTTCAGTTGTAGTGAACAGGCAAGTATGCAGGGCCTCTGTCTTGCTGGATTCTTGACACTGAAGCTTTCTCTGTAGATGTATGTATCTATAAACCAAGGTTTCTAGCCTATCAAAGTCAAGTCAGTTTGAAGTTGAGCTGCCTGTCTGGATTGTTAGTTTGGAGCAGCACCAGCTTTGCTGTTACAGTGAAAAAAATTACCATCTAGAGGTATCCTGTATGGATGTACTTGGAGTGTCTCTGGTGTTGAGCCTACCTGTATATGAATATACATAGGCTGTCAAAGGGGCTGAACATTTGGATGTGCAGATCCCTTTGAAATGTAGAATGAATTGTTTTGAGCACCTTTGAAAGTTGTCATCCTAACTCGTAATTTTGTATATCATTTATAATCCCATAACTGAAGTTAATATGGTAAAAGACAACAACAGAGAGAACGTAAAGTTGAAGTATTTGTTGTTTGATCATTCGTGCACTAAATTCAGAGGAAAGGGGACTGCCGTTTGGGTCACTCATTTGAAGAAACAAAACATTTAATTTTCCATTTTTAGGGCCTCATCTTTGTTACTATCAGTAGAGTAGTTTAGGATCCTACAGCTGGAGTTGTATGAAGAGGGAGTAAGTGCAGCTGGTGTGTGCCGTGGAACAGCTGTGCAGTGCAGCAAAGTCTGATAGCCCAACACCTGAGCGTGTTTATAAAACAGATACAGTGAGATTATATTGGTGTTGACTGCCTGGCAGACTGCTAGCCTGTGGTTTACACAAGGCTGTCCCTGTTTTTTCAAAAGCCACAGAGCCACTATACAGGATATGCAAACAAGGTTTGGGGTTAACATGCTATGGTTCAGGATTGATCCTGGGTGGGATAAATTTGGTGCAGATTATAGCAACTGAGGCTAAAAGGAGATGTCAGTTTAGTTACTCAGAGTTGCTTTGCAAAATTATTCATTATTTATTGTGTTTGGAGCTCGAATGAAGTGGAGGAAGGACACAACATACCTGTTGCCATCCTTTCACAGTGAAGAAGTGGCATTCTGTTGGGTCTTTTGGTATTGTGTATATTATTGAGCTTCCTGATCAGTATAAATTTAACAGCTGCACTTGTAAGGGTAGTAAAGCTTTTTACTTATGGTTATTTCATCCAAAAGGTGTTGTGCAGATACTACAGAAAAAATGTTCAAATGTGGATAGTTAAGGTCCATCATACTAAAGTGGGAATATCAGTTTTGTGATATTAGGTGAAGCTGCAGGCATTGGAGAGCAAAGGTGATGAATTTATGGCTTCGGTTACTTAAGAGTTTTCATCTGTTTGTGAGAATTAACTTTAAATCACAACGTATGCATTTCTGTACGGCCATCCAAAATTTAATATTGACTTTGCAATACACTGATCAATGATCTACAACAAGAAACCAGCACCCTTAGAATATAGTTTTATAGATTTGCTTGATTTCAAATGTATGTGGCTCATGAAATTAATTAGAATAGTGGCTTAAGGGAGTATATTAACAGTTTGATTTCTTGCTGTAGGCTTATACTAGTGTGACACCTTTGATTGCAGAGAAGCTACGATTTTCTTGCATTAGGCAAATATGAGAAGACATGGTACCCAGATACAACCAATTCTCTTCAAATGCTCCTGGTGTCAGAGGTTTACTTTCTTGGAACACTAATACTGATTAAGGATGAGCTTTGTTAAGACCAAATGTTTTGAGTGTATACTAGAATTAAATGAATACTAGATGAACACACGTGTGTTTATTAATATCATTGGCAGGTCCACTGTACAATGTGAGACCATATCAGTCATCATCAGTGTGAAGTTAACATTTGTGTCCTCACTTCTTAAAATATGAATGTATTATGTTAGACATTCATCTCAAGGCTGACATATTTCAACACCAAAAAAGAGAGTGAATGGGAGGTGCAGTCCTGAAAGTATCTCTGCTCACAAACCAGGTTCCAGGTAAGAGGCATAATTGAAAACCCTGGATAGGTAACTCCTTTGTGCCTCAAAATACCATCTGCTCCAAAGCACAGATCCCACGTCCCAGGCTTACATCTTCAAACGCATGGGCTCAGTGCTATTTTCCCTCAACCCTGCTATCCTAAGGGATGCTACTTTTCCAGTACCACTTCCCCCTAGTACCTTACTCTCACAGCAGTGCTTGTGATCACTGTTTTATTCATTGCTGTTTGCATCTCCTCAGTTGAGAAGTACCTCACTTCTGCTCCTGGCAGAATTTAAAAATCATGGTGATAGGCTATATTTATCAAAACCCCTGGTTCAGAAACAGAGTATATAGCCACGGAAGATCATGCAGAGAAATGACAAAAAAATGTGGTCTTGGCTCAGAATAACTGGACTACATGAAGGCAAAAAGGGGTGAAATAATTTATCTTCCTTTATTTGTTTATGTATGTCCAACTCTTTCTTGCCTATTAGGAATCTAGGAAAGGAGGTGCTGTTCTTCACCACGGGTGTGTTCTTTTTTTCCCTTGGAGAAAGAGACTGGTAGCAGCTTTAGTTACAGTTAACATATTTAATCATTAGAAAGCTTAATTTGAAGACCTACTTAGTTACACTGTGTTTCCCAGTGGCTCCATCCAAATGTGAGATAGGTATGATGGATAAAACACACCAAGGCTGTGAATGTGTCATAGGAAGAGGTTATGTTGACAGGAAGGGGAGATGTTGGGCAGCCTCCCTTTTTGGGTTGTCTGAATGATAACTGTGTGAAAGCAGATACAGAAGGAAAATATGTTACTGAGAACAAAAGCAAGTTTGGTCAGATATTTCAAGGCCAAGGCAACTCAGTTGAGTTATTACTGGCTCTTACTAGCATGCCTGAAAAAAGTAATGTTCTGTGCTTCAGCTGGGTGGCCCTTGGAAAGGGGAGAGATTCTTTCCTGCCTTTTGAAGCCATCAAAGAATATGAGAGTAATCATTTCCAAAGTTATCTCTATGTCGGAAAGCCTCGCTGTTCAGGATAAGCCAGGGTAAACAAAGGACAAATAGGAAGTGACTTTTAAAAAGTATGGATTTGAACCTGTAAGGTGCTGAGTGTCTCCAGTGAAATGCTGAGCTTGCTTGATTTCCAGTAAGTTTATGGAACTCAGTTCCTGACAGGATCAGGTCCTAAGATTAGATCTACTCTCTGAAGTCAAATCAGGTTACTGCTGTCGGCTTATTTTAACTGCCAATATTGCTTGCAGTGCACATCATCAGTACTCTGTGTGTACACAGACATGTACAGCATTTGAGTAAAGATAGAAGCTAATCTACAGGGACTCTATCACTTTCACATTTCATTGTTTGTCTGTTGTACGAATAAGAACTCTGATATGAAAATGAGACATCAAGAGGGTAAAAGCAAAAATACCGGATGCTTACTGGCGAAAGGAAAAGTCCTTTAGTTTTGCTCTCATGTTTAGGAGCAGTTGTACATGGTTTTCCCTTATGTAGAGTAAAATAATGCCAAATTTGTGTAGTACTTTACATCAGTAGATTCCTAAATGGATATCACTTTGAATGTATTGAATATGTAATCAAGACTTTTGGTTAGAGAAGCATGTAGTGATGTAGTGCTTAATTTTCAGATGAATTGTAAAGCCCATCACATTTAGCTTTGTTGACTTCACTGGAACCATTTTTGGTGTATGGGTATCTTAATACACTATGGCCTGCATGGAGATTCAGAGCTTGCAGAGGATATTTGAAATAGACTCCTCCTCTCCCACTAATATGTACTTTACTGTCCCTATAAGATTAATTTGCTACCAGTATTCTGACTGCATTGTTGGTGTTATTTGAACTAAGGGTGGGTATAACGAGACTTCACTGCTAGTCATGTCGAAGGGGAAATCTGCCTATTTCTTCACAGTAGTTTCTAGAAGTTACATAATGAAATCTATATGCTCTAAGTGTGAACTGAGAAATGTACACACAATAGTCAGACTGATTTAATCCTCTCATAATTTATTGCTGTTGTGATGAGCAAGTGGCTAAAATTTTTTCATCTAGTTATTGCAGCATTTAGAAATAAAACTCTTATCTGAAATGGTAATGAAGTTTTTAATGACATGACAGAAATGGCATGGGTTGGGCGTTTGGTTTGGTTTGTTTTTTTTTTCTGAGAGAGTAAATCTTTGCTAATGTTGCATAGAAAGCTTGGACCATCTTAAGTTGAAGGGATTTTGTTTAAATTGTACCTTTCCAAGGGTTTGTATGTTGCTGTTTTCTGCGGATTGGATAGAACTTGTGCATTTGACTCTTGCAATATATGGATTATAAACAAATTGGAGACAAAGGGGAGGAAAAATTAGGCAGACTTAAAAGAAACAATGTTTAGTTCTGCCAAAGTTCCTGCCTCAGGCTTCAGCACTCAGAGTTTCATCAAACAGGTTCTTCTACCTCTGTTTCCTCATTCCTCCTGAGGAGAGTCTAGCTGACCATACTCAATAAATCTGAGGTCAGAGCCTTTCTGTGCTCCAGAGAAAGTGAAGAGAAAGAGCCTCCATGTCTGTGGACCAGCAGCACCCAGGAAATATCTAAAGTACAGATCTGGAGCTATAATCATTTGGGGTGGGGGTTTGCTTTCAAGGGCGGCTTTTTTTCACTTGGTGCATGGTGACACCTTCTGGGAGGCTGCAGGGAGGCTAAATCAAATTTAAGAGGCAGAAAGGGAACTTACTCCTTTGTGGTGGGAGGCAGTCTCCTGTCAAGCCTGGGGAGCCTTGTTTCCTATCATGCAATGATGCAGATCACTCAGAGAATAACACAAGGGACAAGCTTGGGAATTGTGGCATATTCCTTAATATGCAGTAATCTTTAGAGGACAGTAGTGCATAGTCATACGACATCATCATGTGGAAGTCAGTATTTCAAAGTTAGTGTTTGTCACCTTACCTAAAGGATGATCTTAACACTGAAAAGCAAGGTGGTAGATAAGGGGAGGTAGGATGGTAGTTGCATTTCTAACCTCCTTTAGAGTACAGACTTCCCATTACATCTGCTTGATCCCAAGTATTTGGTGTACAGGACTTCCCTGGAAGATACCAATAATAATAACTTCCTCTGAAACATTTGTAGACCGTCCTTTGTATCTCTGGGTTCTCAATGTGAAAGTAAATGTGCTTCAGACAGTGCCTACACCGAGAGAAGACCAGACAAAATGTTACTCTTCATTATACAGATAGGGTCAAAATTGGTTGAATATTAGCAATTAATTTTGAAATGGAAGATTGGACTACCTTTCCTGCAGCCGAGCCTGCAGTGATCAAGAGTTGGGAAAGAACTGTTCCCAGTTTGTTTACCAATACAATGAATAAGTAAACTCTGTGATACTTCTGACTTGCAGACTGTCAGCTTCAGAAGGGGAGCCTGGAAGCCTATAGACATTTAAAAATACCTTGTGCTGGTTTTGAATGTTAGGGCTGAATGTTCTTGTTCCCCTGAGTGTCAAGGAACAGAGTGCCACATTTATCCACCTCTTTCTTTTCCATAGTATCTATGGAATAAAGGATGGGTGAAGAGGTACTCTCTCAGAACTCTTACTCTTGTTTTAGCTCATGAAGGTGATCAGTAAATAATGGTACCTCAGTCAGTTTGGAGTGGATCACTCTGTGGTCTGTGAAGCCCTTCTGTGAGACAGGGCAGTCAGGGGCCTTGTGTGAAGGTCTCACACAGGAGAAAATCTCCTGCAAGGTAACAAAGAGCACAAGGATTCACTGTTGTTTGGAGAGTTTTTGAAATCTGTGTGCTTATCTGGAGATCTGACTGGGAACTGAGCACTTAAGAGGGTAAAGCTCTGTCCTCCCTCTTTCCTCACCCCCTTGTTTTCTATTGGAGAGTGTGAATCAAAGCTGGCAGGGCTGTTGATCCTGCTAGGTAGCATTGCCTGAGTGGTGAGAGGAGGGAAGAGGAAAACTGGGATCATAACCGCAACATTTAAAAAAAAAAAAAAAGTCTGAAATACCTCAGTATTACCCCAGAGAAATGCATGTCCCTGATAAATGAGCTTTGATACTGTTGTTAAAATGCTTATGAGAAACTTTCTGTTGCAGGCCATACACAGTCCTCTGTAGTCTTAACGCATTGATCCATGTGTTGTGATCCTGTAACCTGGCTCTAGAACTATATGCTCACAAGATGTACTGCAGTGTTACTGGGTTGTACTTAAATTATTCCATACTGGATGATTTATAAAATTTGTTGATGTATGTGGAACTCTCTGTTCCTAGATATCTTTGCTACCAAGACCTTTAGTACATTAACTACAAAATTATGTAGGCTCTTCTGATACCTACAGTCCCAATTGATATGTCATCCTATGTTGATCATGTGTCCAAATATGGGCCAAATACAGACTGAGGGAGATTAGGCAATTGATCTGTCCTTGCTGGTCTGGTTATTCAGTAATTGTCCACTAGGAGGTTGCTTGCACCTTCGCTCAGTGTGTTTTGTGGGGGTTACTGAAAGGTTTCTTCATTCTGCAGGCCTATGACCGAAGCATGATAATTCCTGTTTTCCATCTGAGGCTGCCAGAGGTAGCAGTTTTAAGTACAGTGTCAATAGAAAACTATTTTTTTTTTCCTAGCTGGTGTGTGTGATCATCGACTGTTTTGATCAACCAGTCTTTTTTTTTTTTTTTTTTTTTCCCTCCATTATTTGTAGTGTTTTTGACTAGGAGTGGAGAAAATACTCATTGCTCCCTTTACTCTCTGAGTTCATTTTGTTTTCTGTTCTTTGTGCTCAAGCAGAAAATGAAATGGTTTACAAATAAACTAAATATTAAACCTGTAAACTACTTATATTCCCCCTCACAGAACTTGTGTGAAGATAAATAGGAACAGATCATATTGGGAAAATATGTCTTTCCCCCACTCCTGAAAATAAAGCAGTTCCTCTGTTACTGAAATTTTCTGCAAGTAAACCACAAGCAGACAGGCTGAGTGCAGCCAGCTACAGGATGACAGCCTTGTTTTTGTTGTTGTTGGGCTTTGGGGGTTTTTAACTGCAGATTTAGCCATTACAGATTGAACCACTAAAAACACATCAGTGTTATTTTGAAAATTCACAGCAGATTGAGCTCAGACCAGGAAGCGAGGTGTTGTCCTTTTAAAGCCTGATATACAGAAAAGGGTATTTCTGACGCATGACCTTCAGTGAACAGGAATTCCTCTACTCAAAATCTCATCCTTACCATGAACTTCACTGCCACAATTCATCCTCTCACAGCTGTGTGAAAAGTGACATATTGTGGAAAAAAATCTGAGAGATCTTGATCGTATTTTCTTAAATAAATAACAACGGCTTAGAAAATACATAGCATGTTTTTTTTTTTTTCTGAAATGTTTTGTCTGTAAATAAATGTAATTTTAAGTTACAAGTGTGGGTTTGTTTTTTGGTTTCTTTGGGGTCTTTTTTAGTAGAGTTCATTAGTTGTTAACTAAATAACCGATCAGATTGTTAAAACGTGTTTAACTATCTAATTGTAAGTATCACAATAGAAACTACTGGGGCTTAGGTTTTTTGAAAATCTGGTTTGAATTTTGAGTGGTGAGTATTTGGAACTTCATGCTGAAAAAATCTGGCTCTGATGCACTTTTTTTGTATACGCTTGCTTTCACTTTTCTTTTTCATTTTCTTTTGCTCTCTTTCTCTCTCTCTCTGCCTTCAGTTTAAAGGCAGTGAAAGAACACCTAGTAACTGGCAGGTTTGAGAACTAGGCAGAAATGTTTTTATGACCATTGCAGGTAACATGTCATGCTTAGTCTGTGGTGGAGTGAATTAGCAGTAGTAATTTTGTGCAGATGCTGAGTATGACTGCAGTTAAATACATGCGAAACTGCAGCCTTTTTGCCAGAGATACAGACCGTGCAAGGCATTGAATTGAAACCTCTTTGGAGTGGGAGAGGGAAGTATCTGGCAGGCCTCTTTTTTAGGACTCTGCACTTCTAGAATTTGCCAGTTCCTGCTGTTTAACAGCCCAGGTTTGCTAACCTCCAGGACATACGGCAAGGCCTGCTTTTTTCTTCTGGTTCTCTATGGAAGTGGGTGTTGGCTAGAGCTAGATAATGATGAAGAGGGGATATGTTGCTGAGATTGCTCCCTTTTTGCTTTTCTTTTGTTTGCTGCATGATTTTATTTAAACTGAGGCCATTTATTTCTAGTGTTTAATTTTAAAAGCTTGCCAGTGACAGATCACTGAGCATCATTCCATTGTTTGAGCAAGAAAATGAATAAATAATAGTTTTGTAACTCAAATTCCCTATAAAAATATTGTAGCTGCTAATTATGTAGTCTGTATTGTTTTTATCTATAGGATACGGTAAATATATATATATATAAATTCCTTAAGGAACATAAATTCTCATAAATTAGTGAATGCAGTGAATCCAAATAAATGTAAGTGATAAGCCCTAATGAAGTGAAACTAAAGATCTTGTGGGAGTTTCAGGTGCATTAAGAGAAGGCAGTGTGGCATAGGTGTCATAGTAGAAGCTGACACTTCCATGTGTTAGCAGTGCAGATCAATCAGTAGAGATCTTTGATCCTAGGCCAGTTCTCACATTAATTCATAGACTGGGGATGAAGTAGATATCAAAGGGTTTGAACAACCATATACTTGGAGAGACAGTACTATGCCCCATGTGAAAGATATGTAAGCATAGTGTCAGACAGTACTCATCTTTAGTTGCTAAAAGAATTGCTCATATTTGAGTTCACTATTGTGTTGTTCTAGTTAATGAACTTCTGACAGCTAGTTTTACCAAAACTCTTTTTAAAAGTAATTAAAAATTAATTGGTTGAGGAACAGAGCTGAATAATATTCAAAAATGTTGGAAAAATAAAGTTTATGATGTCTCAATACCAGAATTTATAAACAGATATAAGCCCCACTTTAACAAGTCTACATAATATGACTTTGCAGAAAATGTTCTAGCTTAATTATAGTAATGTGCCTCGACTTTTCCAGTGGGGTCACTATTTTGAGTATATGTCTCGTCTCTTATTACTGTAGCTACGAATAAGCCTGTTGTTGGGTATGTGTTGTCTAAACCTTGCACGTAACTTTCCTGGAATTTGTAGAGCTATTCTGTTTGACATTAGTTGGCATACCTTGTTTGCAACCCTTGTAATCCAAAAATAAAATATTTATGTGTCTCTAGTAGCAAAGTACAAAGTACCATATTAAGAACAACCATATACGGGCCTAGCTCTGTGAGATGCTGACTGTTGTCGATTCCCCCTAGCTCAGCAATTGGTTTTACATGTCTCACTTCAAACCTGCTGGAACTATTCTGAAGTTACAACTTTGAAACCAGAATCATCATTTGGCTTGGCTGTATGTGGCAGACAGACTAAACTCTCTCAGTTTAGGGTGCCATCGCAGTTGAGGCGCTGCTGTTGCAGGCAGGCATGGACAGAGATTTTGGCTACTTGGAACAGTAGCTGCCACTTCATCACCAGAGTGAGTGGAGCTATTGGAAGGAAGCAAGAGCTTTTAGAGAAATGTATACAAGGGAAATACATACACAGCAAGAGTATGTGATCCTCCAGGTTTTTGGCTGTAGGACAAACTGTGTTGATTGATAGACACTCAAGCTACAAATAGTGCTCTTTTTCTGTGTTTATTTGCTTTATTTGGATGTCCAGGTAAATACTTGTTTTGGTTTTATCCCTAGGTGAGGATAATATTTTTTGCTATATGTTTTTTCTTGTGTGAGAAGGAAGGGAAGGAGGCATGGGGAAGGCTGGTGGGCTTTCAACCTAACTAAGGCTTCAGAGGTATATTGAGGATTTTTTTCAAGAAGAATACTGTGCCAGCCATATGGTCTGCCAAATAGTATTTTACTCTTTACTGCAGTGAGATTTGTTTGCATGTATCTTTCCCCATCCTATCTCCTTTTCCCTCTAATTTAAATAATTTCACTGTGGGATAACAGTAATAACAAATCCTCTAAAAGTTACGCCAACTTCATGCCTCCGGCTTAGCAAATCAGGTGTGCAGAGGTAGCAGGGGAATCTAAAACATGTCTCAGTGCTGCTAATCCATAGTCAGAGGTTTAGGAAGAATAAAGCATAGCTGTATTTGAGTTAGTTGTGCCTTTGACTTTCACCTTGCATTAAAATTTTCAGCATGGAAAGGCTGAATACAAATGCAGAAGGAATAACATGAGCACTACTTACGTTATTTTTGTATCATGGTGTATTCCCCACCTGATGTTCTATCAGGGCATAAAATACATAGATTTCTTACTGTACGTTGAGCTCTACTGTGTCATGGTGCTTTACTTAGAGACAGGTAGCCATTTATCTTATGTTTTTAGTATCTTTATATGGGAATTAGTTGCCAGTTGGCGGAAAATAAGGAAACATATTAAACCCATATGAAAATGGGGTTAATAGTTACAGTAACTCAAAACAAAGCTAGTTCAGGCTTTGAAGGTGCAACCAGAGTGCTGCCAAACAGACTCTTCCTCTGACTGTACAAGGCTTTCTGCCTTTATAAGGGTTTGCAGGAACTCTGAGTGGAAGTTTTGCCATGGTAGGGGCTGCTGAGTCTGTCCCATAGGAAACCAGTGAGAGGAAACACAGGGGTGTCTGAAGTCAGGAATATGCTTGCTGCAAATCACAAGTGGGAACAAATGCAGTAAGGAAGCAGCCGGTGTCTCTTGTGGTCACTGTGAAGACATAATGAAATTTTCTGGCAGTGGGGTGTGATAGTGAACCCGAATCATGAAAAGCCTTGGTCCCTTTATGATTGTGGGGAGCAAAGTGGTGGGGGAAGATAGGCAAGTGAGAGGCCGTTTCAGGACATAAAGCCTGTAGAGCTGCCTGGAGCTTTTTATGATAATGAACATTTTAGTATTATGCTCCATGTTAATGCTAGTTGTTGAATATGGCCTATGCAGCCTCCCCTACCTCCTTCTTGACTAACTGGCCCTGTGAAAGCACCTATTTGTGGGGATGTGTAATTTCTTAAAGATTAACCTTTCCCATTTAGCTTTCCAAATTTGCTTTTGGTGAAGATGTATGAGTTTTAAGTATCATTTTCACTTCTGTTCAAAGCACTCCTAGAACAACTCTTTGCAATGGCCACTTGGATTTTTTTTTAATACCTCTCTTTTTCAGAAAGTGAAGACATTAGAAAAATAAGCATTATGAAGTTGTATCCATTGGTTCTTTGGCAAATCAGAACATGATTTTCATAAAAAAATAGAATTTGAGCAACATATTAGCAAATATGTTTATATTTTTTCATTCTAAAGATTACTGCATCAGTGTTAACTTCAGATTTTGAAAAAGTCTCAGGCACCTAGAAGGGTACTGAAAAATACACTTTCTAAAAATTAAGATGTTTAATCTGTAAATGATCAAAAATGTGTATCTTTTGTATAGCAAATTTCAAAGCCAAATAGCACACTTTATAGAATTTTATGTATTGTGTGGCTTCAGCTGATTCATATGAATGCTAATGCTCTGCTTCTTTCCACTGCTTCATTTCTGCCAAGAACTGTTTTAGCATTTCAAACCTTCCAGCAATATAAAACTGGAAGGAGATGCTTTGATTTGCAAGGTCCAAATAGCAAAGTATTGATGTATTTTATGCTTTTTAAAAATACATATATATATATTATTAATTCATGTTTGTTTTTGCTGAGAAATATTAGTAATATAGCATTAACACTCTTCTGGAAGTACAACAGTTTTTGTTCATTCCTGTACATTTCTTTTAATGTAGCCATCTTGTGGCTTAACCCCAGCTGGCAACTAAACACCACATAGCTGCTCACTCAAAATTGTGCCTAGAACACCTTATACCACATTGCAGCATAGTATTATCAACATAACCACTGTTCAGTGAGCCTGACCCATGTGATATAAAGGTGTTTCAAGCTACACGATGAGTCTATATGCTATATGGATCCAGTGGTCTATGAAATATGAAACGATGTACGGTGTATGTTATTTCAATTAAAATACACAGAAAGTATCTAACCAAATTTATTTGTATGATTCTGTATTTTTTGTGCATTTTTCTTTAGCTGGAGAGTAGAGACACAAAGTTTTTCTGGCTTAGATGCTTGAGTGGTTATGGTTAGATGCTGGTGTGTCAGTAGCCTAGAGAAACGCAAGAATCCTTGTCAGTTTTTACTGACACACTTTGATTCACGTATAAAATGCCATACACGTGTCATAGTGTATAGCTGGTCAAACACTTGTGGGTGTTGGTGTGTGTGCCAAAGATGAATTTTGCCTGGATGATAGCTTGATAAATCATCAAGTGTAGTTTCCATTGTCCATGGAACAAAACTATAAATTCCTTGGCAGTCAGGGTTACCTAGAGACTAATATAAAGGTTGCTAGTATAAAGGTAGCTTGCTTTGTTGCTTCAGATGTGTGACTGTGCCAAAAAGCAAGGCTAATGGTCTGCATTCCCAAGGTCAGGAGAAAGCCACATCAGTAAACTGGACACCTCTAGCCTATCCTATTTATTCCATCTGGTCAGGACTTTTTTGTTAATCCAGTTTTTAATTTGGATCTGGTTTAGATCAACAGATCTAAAACTGATCTGTTGCAGTTTTTTCAGTAAGGCATGGCCATTTTCACGTAATTTACACAGGAGAAATATTTATGAGGTCCTGGGTGGAATTACCACTCCTAGCCAGCAGCTTGTGATAAGAGCAGTTCGATGGCATGCGGGAGAGCACTTTGAAGGCCATGTTTCTTTGCTGACTGTGTCACATCTGAGTAGCCTAACTGTGTTACTGTTCAGGGGTAAATCTCTCTTCTCCTCTCCCCATTTAATTTCAAGACCTCCAAAGGTAATTGGTTTAATTTTAATACATAGTAGAATAATTTAGCAATTTTAATGGGATGGAGGAAGGAAGCCATTTTCTGAGCAGCTCTGTGCAGTAATTCGTACCCTGGGTATGCCCTAATGCTGTGTGCAAATACTTTGCCTGTGTCTAAATCTCACCAATGGTGGCCTTTATGCTGGGAGAGTGTGAACATTAGAAATTCCCTTATCTGTGGTGTCCTTGACAACTTTATCTAAGCACAGAAGAAATCCTGTGCTGTGACATACTGTCAGCTGGTGTTCATTCACTGTTCCCTTTCTTTACATTGTGAACCTGTTTTTTAGCTAATTTAAACCTCCCCAAAACCAAGGATGCAATGAGTCCCTTTATTTATGATGGTAGAAAGGATCAAGCTTCTTTATACAACCAGGAAGCTAAAACAATAGCAGCCTCTGCCCTGCTATGGATTCTGGGGATTGCCGAGTGGATGGTTGAAAATCTAAACTGTTGGGAAACAGCCAGCTTGATTTCCAGAAGTAATGAGATCCATCAGGGCTAGTTTTCGGATGCTTGGAAAAATGTATGTTAGTTCAATAAGTACTTAGTTTATAAAAGAAAGTTTGATGACAAATTCAAAAAAACACAAGGTTGGTAGGCTATTTAAATTTGTAAAGGGAGGCTGGATTACTTTCATTTGTTTATGGGTATCAATAAGGTGGTTCCTATTTAAAAAATAAGCTAACAAGTGACAATTCGACCTTCAGTATGACGTAAGATGAGTCTCCCTTCTTCTTTGCAGCCTACTGACTAATTTTGTTAAAAATTTTATTGGTAATAGTAATAAATAAGAAATGTATAATAGTAATAAATAATGGTAATAGTAATAAATAAGAAATTATATACCTGGTCCGATACATGTTTTCCCAGCATCCTTTTGTTCACAAATCACATTTCAGAATACTAATTAAATGGTGAAGCTAGCAAATTGTTGCTAGCTAGTTTAGCTAGCATTAGTCACACAGCTCTGCAAGCGCTTTTAGAGGGGGTAGTGTTGTTCTAAATAGAGATGTAAATCTCATATTATTTCTGTTTTTTTATTGTAGTTCCTGAGGGTCTAATTTTGGTTAGACTATAAGCAAAAAAGCAAGTCTTGTTTTAATAGGCATTTCACAAATAGAAAATTGCTGCTTCAAAGTGTGAATGACGTTACCCATTTTTTTCTAGTAGATGATTTAACTTGAAAGGGAGTGGAGAGAGGGATTCATTCGTAATAGTTAAGTAGTACCCAGATCTCTCGTGTCCTTGATAAATCTTAGCTGTTCCAAGCATATACTAGCAAAGAAAAAGATCCGATCTGTTGCATCACATCAGATGACGTTCATGCATTCTCGGCTTTCTCTGATGTGAGATAGTGCCAGAGAGGTTGCAGAAGACAAGAAGTGGAGAATGAAACCATGAAGGGGAATGGAGTAACTATAAAGAAGGAAGATATGTTGTTTCTCTTCAGAACAGTGTCTCATCAAAGTATCGAAAATTCTTTTCAGCTTGTGGAAGTCACTAATGCAGTGCTGCTAGTCTTGTGAACTGGAATGTCTAGTTGGCTCCTATCTGCAGTTTACTTATCCCTAGAGATTTAAGGAAGGGAGACACTACTTGAATTCCACAATGTCTAGTATTGCAATTTTTACTGTTGTGCGTGTGTGTTGCATTATTGTCTGGGGGCCAAAGATGCATTACCATAGTCTTATACAAGCAGTAACAAATTATGATCCTTGTCTAAATAATTTTGTTGTCTGTGGTGGACACAGCAGACAGCAGATTTAGTGGAGTTTTGAGACGATTTCAGTTTTTTTTGCACAGAAGTCAGATGTCTGCATAATTGGTAGAGGTCAGAGCCATACAGCAGACATACAGATACTACTGTTGTTGGCAAGTTTCTTGTCGGGAGCTGGAGGCAAACCTGTATTCTCCTGGATTAATATATTGATACAAGCATTTGTACTATTTGATACTGCCTGTTCATTTACTGTAGCCGATGAGATGATAGAAACAATATTGATTATGTTCTGTGGCTGGTAAGTCTTCAAGGCTGACATGGACCCACACAATACAAGTTTCAGTTAATGTTTACACAGCTCCTTTAATTTAGTTTATTTGAATTTAGTCATTGCAAGTGTGTGGCCGTGGTGACTGAGCATAATCTTACACACTGGAACATGTGTAGTCTTTGATTTTAGGCACTTGAAACTCAAGGCATGCTCTTGAAAGGGCCCGTTTCAAAGTTCTGCACAGCTGGTTGTAAAACATGCATGTATTGGTTGTAAAACATGCATGTATTGGTTGTAAAACATGCATGTAAGAGGGAAGAAGATTCACTTTTGATGCATTTAGCTGGAGATGGTTTACATGTGCGACAGTTCAGTGCTTCCTTGGGTAGATAGGCTAAAACCAAACTGCAGAAAGTCTTAAGAAATTTCCAACAGCACAGCAAGATATCTGATTCTTTCTTTTTCTTATGAATATTATAACATACACATTTGTAACCTAATCAAGCCAGTTTCTTAGAGATTCTAGTTGAGCCATTGGGTTTTGAATATTATCAATAATAGAAGTTTCTGCAGAAAAGTAACAGTGGTCATAAGTCTAATGCCTGCAGAAAAGGGGTACCTTATAAGTAATCCTTTGTGTTTATGTTCCAGTAAGCTGATCAAATCTTCCTTTTTAACACTACAGAGAACAGAGATGAATCCCTGTAATGAAATGCAGGAAAAAGCTAATTGTTCTCTGATTTAAGCTTCTCTATGTAACTCTTTACATAATCTTGAATTTAATCTAAAATTAATTATTTTTACATTTTGATGGAGTCACATACTTGCATGTTAAACGTAGATACTTTTAGAAAATAGTGGCCTCTTAGAAATTTGTTAAATGCTTAAATAATTTTAAATTGTGAATAACTTTGAGGCTGCCAGTGTAGTACCTTTTATAGTTGTGACTCAACTTCTTGATAAACTACTTTTTTTTTTTATTAGTTTAGAAGCCAGTTGTCTTTTAAGATAGTGATGTTCACACTAGAGCTTGGGTTAATTTCTTCTTTAATTTGCATCTTTTAGCAACAAAGGGAATCTCCAACACTGCTGCTGACATGTGAAGGCATAACACCATCTGTTGACCTTGAGAACCTGAACTGTAGTACTTGAAGTTCAGCCTGTGATTGTGACTTTTTTCCTGGTTTCATGTGAAAATCTAGGTGAGGGCTCTGATGTCCACATCTACTGTGAATTTTGTTATTAAGCAGCAATGCATAATGACAATACCAAGCATAAATGCAGGATCTTTCAGAAGATACAGTTATTCAATAATTTTACTGATATTAATGAGTAATATGCGTAATCTTCCTCTATGTGCATAGCAGATTAGGAATTCAGTTGAATCATATGATGATCTTGTCCACGGAAGGCAACTGCTAAGAACACAGTAACCAGGTACCATAGTATTTCCTTTAAAGGGAAGTTATTTATTTGTTATGAACGCTGCATAAATCATCTGTTATTTCATGTGCCCCTAGTCTGGTGTTCATATTTGTCTCCTGTCCTGCTTCATTCTATGTTCAGACCAAGCGTACTGATAGTAAGCTGTTTCTGTTTCTTTTGGTTTGTATTCACCTCTTCTTCCCTGTATCACTGTGTTCCAGCAAAAGCTCTGTCACTGCTCACAAACTATCCGAAAATGTTTTTACTTTCTTCAAGGTCTTTTGTGAAGCTAGCCTGCGATAAACAGAGCTTGTGAAAGTGTGTATGCTGCAAGAGATAGTCCATAGAACATGTGATGTGGGAGGCATGCATACAGAATTATGTTAAATTTTTAGGATGTAAAGCTGTAAATGCAAGTTCTAAATTCCTGGTGAGGTAGGAATTGAAAAATACTATTGTGTCCTGAGCTATTTTGGCAGCAACTTTCTATAAAAATACAGCTTCACAGACACCCCATTAATTTGATTTTTACTTTTTTTTTTTTTTAAAAAAAAGAACCATATTGAGTGAAATTCTGTTTTCAATGAAATGAATGTTCAGTGTTTTCAAGGAGTTCTTTGATTCAGGCAGCTTTGCCTGAACTTCAGGGGAACCAGAATTTCACTCTTCGTTTTTATGGCTTCTCATATTTAAGGGTTTCACAGTGATTCATCGTTACTGAGTATGCTGAGATATTGGTGAGATAAGACATTTTTATTTTTTTGTGCTAGAAGGTAAAACATAGTAGCTTACATCAATATATAGAATATTTTAAAAAATACTCTTCATTCCTGTATTGAAACTTATATGAGATTCTTTAAGCGGAGTTGTTCAGCTATTTCCCCTTTATATCAAACAACAGCATCCAAGTCCTGCCAACACAAACAAATGAGAACTTTAATTATGATGAGTATCAGACTTCTTATTCTTCTGAAAAGTAACATCTGCAGTAGCATAGTAGTCAGTGAATTCAGTTTGCAGTTTCCGCTGAGTTCTTAAGAACTGCAGGATTTCATAGCAGAAACTAAAGAGGTATAAACATGAAATAATGGATCCTAAAGCTGGAAACAAAAATGCTATGTGCTCCGTTACAAGTTGCTTCTGCTGTCTGTGTGCTTTTACTATGCAGAACAGAAACAAGAAGATTTTGAGCGTCCTGCTTTTGGTGAGGTGTCCCTGGATTCCTATTATCAAGTCTGAACTGGTGGTTTTTGGAAAGTCAAACATGGCAGCTATGCAGCAGCTGGAAGCTGCTGTTATAGCAGTCCTTTGTGTTGCTTTTTCAGGAATGATTCTGTTGACTTTTTCTACTCTATGCCCAGGTTCAGATTTGGCTGGGGTGGCTTAGTGCTCTCACTGTCATTTCACATACTGTTTTTTCCTATTAAAAATATAGCTGACTGTACATGCTCTTGACTTAAAGTTAGGAATGCTTCACAGATAGGAGGTTTACCTGCATACCTATGGCTGAAAATGGTCTAATTTGAAGAAATGTGGAGGGAACTGTGGACTTAGCATCACTGAGCTAATAAATCAGATTCATATGCTTGCTCTTTTGAGCAGGTAGCTTGTTTCCATCCTAGATCTCTTTCTCAAAGCAGAAGGGCCATGTCAATAATTCATTAAATAAATCCTTGTGAATAAATGAAATTGAATTAATATTTACCATGTTGAATTACATTGAGTAGAATGAACCTGTGTTCAGAATGTGAAAATATTCCTACTGGAGTTACAGGTTGGACCCTTCAAGAAATTAACCACGACAGTTAAAATTAATAATAAGTTTTGCTTAACTTAACTTTTTTTTGAAAAAAATCTGTACTGCATATCTTAAGAGAAGGGTGTCAAAAACAGTGAGGAGGAATCAGTGTAGGAGTGCACAACTTGGTGCCAAAACCCAGAGGAATGTTTACACCAGCTCGCTTGCAGTGGAGACCTTGGGTTTATACCAGCACAGCAGATTACAATCAGTTCCATTTGTAACTTCACTAAAATAGTCTTCTAAATTGAAAGTTTTAATGAATTTGTTTCCCTGACATAGACTCTGCACAGAGCGCCTTGTGTTTGCTGACTGTAGGAGGTTAAAACCACTGTATCATGGCGTGGTTAGCACAAAGTGAGACTGAAGGTGTTCTGGTTTTCTGCTGATAGTGAAAAGAGAGCAAGACAACTATATTTTTTTTTCAGTTGCAATCCTGTGGCAACTGCAGAGTTGTTTCAGAAGGTACATGATTTGTACTTTCTTTACTATTACAAACGAGTATTACAGCTCCCTTGTCTAAGATTATACTTACCAAATATCAACTGCACATTCTTCTACTGCACATTTTACTACTACCCAAATAACAACTGCACATCTTCAGTCTAGAGAAGAGAAGGCTCTGGGGAGACCTTATAGTGGCCTTCCAGTGCTTAAAGGAGGCCTGCAGGAAAGATGGGGAGGGACACTTCCATCAGGGAACATAGTGACAGGACAAGGGGTAACAGTTTTAAACTGAAAGAGGGTAGATTTAGGTTAGATATAAAGAAGATATTTTTCACTATGAGGGTGGTGAGGCACTGGAGCAGGTTGCCCAGAGAAGCTGTGCCTGCCCCCTCCCTGGCAGTGTTCAAGGCCAGGTTGGACGGGGCTTTGAGCAACCTGGGCTAGTGGAAGGTGTCCCTGCCCATGGCAGGGGGGATGGAACTAGATGATGATCTTCAAGGTCCCTTCCAACTTAAACTGTTCTATCATTCTATAATTCTACGATTTTTTAAAACTGTTTTAAACTAACATATCAAACAAGGTAATGTGTACAGATTCCTGCTTGGAATTCTTTCTCGAATCTGTGAAATTGGTAGGTAGCAAAAGGGGTATCTCAGTATGATTTTTATATCTCTTTTCTGGCACCTTAGGACACTTATGCTGCTGTCTGGAAAACTTTGGGTAGATAAGAAGATAGATTCATAGAACTGTGCAGTATGTTAACATTTTTTTCATTTCTTCTTTTTAATACCTTATTAGAATAAAATGATACAGTAAACAGATATTTGCATAAACAAAAATGTTAATAAATACTGGTCAGCTGTATAGAATTGTTGGATTCTTTTGGAGTCTAGGCATGTAGTTCATGTAATTTGGCTTAATAAATTGTAACAATTACATAACAGTCACTCCAAAAAGACTCTAGTGTGGAACCTATTTATCCTGCAGTACAGATCCTGAAAGCACTTTTGGGGGTTTATCTCAGTGTAATAGATACAATCTGTAACTTAAATTTTTAATTTTCTGTGAAAGTTTTCAAGAACTTCTTTTCAAAGTATAAGCATGCAGCATGGTATGTCAAACACACGTTTGTTACCACTGGCTTGTAGTAAAAGAGGAAATACTGCTTAACATCTTTGTTTTCTGAGGAATGCCAGTATAGGTCATAATACTAGTTGATTTGGAGTCCGTCTGTATTTGTGTTGCTTGATGACTACAATGACTTGCTGAATTAAGGTTTGAGAATAATATATATAATATTGTGAAAATGTGTGGGATTCAATTACTGTCTTACTGAAATAGCATCTAACTGTAATAGTACATTAACACAATGGGGAAGAGTACTTAGAGTAGAAATGACATGTTTGTTGGTGCGTTATATTGTCAACATTTGTACTTTATTATGCAATTATTATATTGTATCTATTTGTATGCAAAATCGAATGTTTGTAAGTCCAGTAACAAAATTCTCATTGGCTTCAGTGGTGTAGATTCAGTGTAGTGATGCAGAAATCAAAAGCTAGCATGGACTGGAATGTAAGAGCTAATATTATGGGAGTGCTGGTGATAAATAACTCTTATGACAAATTTTGCTAATATGAAATTACTTCATTAAAAGCTTAGATTTTAATAGAAGACTCATAAATAACATGGCTTTTGGAAGGTTATACAACTATGTAGGATGCTTCTTTGCCATATAAAAGTAGTTGCTGTTGCAGCTTCTGATGTTTTTAATAACAGCTAAATGGATACTATACATACCATCTTTTAAAGGGTTTTTATTACAAGAGACAGCCCTACTACTCAAAAAGCATACTTCTGAGAGATTTTCAGTATGGGAGGCTGAACAGAATAGGACATTTAAAAAAAAAATTATGATGGCCATCTAGGAGGGTGATTCTGCATGCTTTAAAGAATTTGAGGTGGGCACAATGTATCTTAACACATTAAAGAAAGGACTTTAAACCTCTTGGCACATTTGGTATCAGTTAGCTAGACAATGAGCTCTTTTTTGGATATTTTCCATCTTGCACACATCTGTGTGCATGAAAGTCCAAACAGTGTCTTCTAGCTGAAAGGAAAAAATTCAAGGCTCATGGGCTGAGCAGTAAAAGTGCTTTGTTGATTAAAGATTAAAGACAATTTCAAGCTAGAATAATTATTATTCTGTTTTGATCAGAACATAAGACCCAAAACTTTTTGGGTATATTTATATATTTTAATATACATAATCTTGCAAATTTTAAAGTATTTTTTCCCTGAAATAAAAATACAGCATATTTTTATTTTAGAGCATTGTTGTAATACAAGCTATTTAAATACTTAACGCAGAAAACTTATGAATTTTTAGACATTTTGGAAAATACAGCTTCAACCAAAACAATATGAATTTGATCCATGTTCATAAATAGAGTCTGATACTATGAGTCTGTACCTTTGATGATTAAGTTGCCTCTTTGAAACTTTTCACAGCATTCTTCTACTGAAAAGCTTGACAACTCTGAAGGAGTTGCCTTTGGCTTCCACTTCTTAAGACATTCACTAATCAAGATTCTTTAAATGAAGAAAGCTAAATGACTATCCTGAACTGCAGTTTTTGAATGTCAAGCATCTGTAGAATGAAGTTCTTCCTTATGCCTTGATGAATAGAGTACTTCATTAATTAGCTGAAATAGCTTTAAGCATTAGAATACAGTAAGAAGCTCTTTATCTATAATTAATCATATAAGATGGTATTAAACATCACGGGAAGAAATTAAAGGCCTTGAATAGAACTTCATCTCAAGTCATGCCGGAACAAACACAGAAATGTTTGCAAATTTTTGATACTTGTCATTGTCATTTGAAAAGTTTCACAGGAGAAGGAAATTTATATAACTTGAATAAATCTGGGAGTTTGAATACACAACAATTAGTTAAGTAGCAAATTCTCAAGCAAAACCCTGACTGAAGTTTGAAGTTTTCTGCTGTAAGAAGAGCAGGACTTCAGCCTGTCTTTATGGCCCTGGAAGTATATTGTTGCAAATCCAGAGTAATGAGTTCAAGCTCTTTATGAATTTGCACCAAAGCCCCCTGCTAGTTAAACCAGTTCTATACTAGTCACTGGAATCTGAGTGGTGCTGACATAATCACAACACTTTCTTGGATTACTACATTAACCATGCCTTAAATAATGCCAGTCCTTAGGCCACCTGGGTTATCAAAGAAGGAATATAGTGTTAGCACATGCAATTTTTGTGGTAGTCATGAGTAAAAATAATACTTGAAGTTAGAAAGAAGCTTCAAGAACAGCGTTCTTGACATGGTGGTGGTGGCAAGATGGAAAGGTTTTTTGGGGATGGAGTGTGATGATTTTGTGTATGACAATATAGTAAAATTGCAGGAGATAGCCAAAGGTATCATAAACTCAATTTTCTATGTGATGTATCGATGTGTCTCAATGTGATTGAAAGCGGGTGTACTGTTTTTTGTTTCTGCCCTTGCCTAATTACATGAATCTCACCTTGGGCTTCTTTCTAGTGGTGACCTCTGAAAGCTGGAAAAAAATCTTTATATTTGAAGCATATTTTTGCTTCTGATTCCACCGCCCCAGCACACCCCCACCCCCAGTTGACAAATGTCACAGTTAGAAACACACTGTACCTAGACTATGGTCGCACTGCTTAAGTCGTTTGGATTGTTTAGGTGTACTGTATGTATATGCAAACTGTTAAACTGATTGATGTTTTTGGGGTTGGGGAGTGGTTTTAGTCCTGATTGTACTGGCAGGGGTATGATCTAGGACAGGACCATCCAGGATGGGATAGGAGCTTATTTGACTGGTTGATTGTTTTTTTTTTAATCTGTCTAGACTATTACAGATACTTAGGCTATCTCTGATTTCCTCCATCTCTCTGCTGTTTGTCTTTGATACTTTAGAGGTGATCGGTTTGCAAAATTTCAGTCTCTCTTTTTCTATCACCTTCCTGAAAATATCTTAGAAATTTATACTAAATGAAAAAGTGGTTGTTCAAACAAGTAGGCAAAGGACTACTATGTATTTTATCTGAAGAGGATCAGAGTGATCCCAATTTAAAGGTTTACTGTCTCATCTCTGCTGTTACCTAGCTGTCAGTACATCTCTGCTCAGTTCTTGAATTCACCTAGACTTTAGAGTGAACTGCTGTGATCATCCCCTTCACTAGAACTCACCTCAAAGTCCTTTCTCTTGCATTTTCATCTAATATTTTGAGAATTGTGACATGGATGTCAAAGATGCTCCACACCTGCAGGTCCCAACGGGTGGGCGTTAGTCAAGTTATGCATATTGTGGTATAGCCCATTAGCAGAAGGACCCACTACTTCTCCCAGGCATGATTAACCAGTCAGCAACCTGTGCTGTGAGATGATGGTCCCAGGGATAGTGAGGTCTGGAAGGGCTCCTCTTGAGGAGAGGCTTGAGTAAGTAGGGCTGAGGTGAGAAAAATAGAGGTGTGAGATGTGGTAGTGGAGAGATAATGGTGAGGTACGGCCTGGTCTAGGAAGGTGGTATGCAACTGGAAAAAAAAATTGTCTGCTTACTAGATATATCTAGGCCAAGACTGCAGAGGGGACAGACTGTAGAGAGAGAGAAACAGATTCTCACTGGTGGGCAGACCTGGCTGTGGTGGGTGATGAGGTGTTTCCCTTTGACATACAGAAGTAATCCAAACCTGATGGAAATATTGTGTATTATGTTAACAGTAGTATAAATGTAAAATGCTAAAAAAATTGATGTAATAGTTGATGATAAATGGTATTTTGAATTACGGATACATGGGTACTTACTCTTACAATAGGACTTCTGTTTTGTTAAGAAATTAAAAATATGTTGATATGAACATTTAGTCACAGGTGGGTTTTTCTGGGTTTTGTTTTTCATTTGATGCACATATTGCATGAAATTGGTTAGTGCTTTAGTCAGTCCTTTGTGTGTGTGGGGATATGAGTGGATATGTTGCTTGATTCAAAACTACATGAGACTGTAGCCAAAAAATTATGTTTCATCTGCAGAATGCCATTTAAAAGGAGTGATTTCACAGGATGCCACGCAGATGCTGTTGTTGTGTGTATTTGACAAGACCTATGAATTTCATGCAGAAGAGACATGTTTTTCTTCTTTTCACTGTTAAACTTCCTACGTGAGGCATGTCCTTAATATTTAGCAGATTTTGCTACTTATTTTCAGTGTGGTACAGAATTCAGACATTGCTATTCTATGATCTTCTGAAGAGAACTTCCCTTAGCTTCCTTAGCTAGTCTATAATGTGAAACAACACATACATTTGCATTTAATATTCCTCATATCCAGGATTTCAGATTGCTGCTACTTCTAGCTTGGATCAGCTAACATAATGTGGAGACATTTCATTTTGCTAAGAATGTCCCATGTTCGTAAGTTGAAACTTTGTCTTGAAAAGCAATCCCTTGTAAGTGTGTGTTTTTCCCATGTACCATGTTTGTTAACAGATTACAAGAAGCAATACCAGATGTAAAAGGTTGTATGAAATGTATTTCTTTCGAATACCAATTCCTTGGAGCTACTGCTTTGGTGTGTGTTCAGAGCTCTGTCAGCTCTATTTTCCTGTAATAGCTAGGGAGCCGTTCATCTCTGCCTTTTCATCTTGTCTCTCCCTTATGCGCACTTGCAGAGTGAGGGCGACAGCGACTGGTATTTTGTATTATATAATCTTTTCATTACAGCTGCAGGAATACAGTCTAATTGGCAGCCGGGAACCCCATGAAGTTAGTCTTTCTGTCACCTTTCACTTACTTTTGAAAATTTTTCCATCTTTTGAAGAAGTGTAGTTGAGCTTCTCTAATGACAGTGCTTCCACAGAAATGAGAAGGAGAAAGAGCCTTTCTGCAATATGTATGGTCTCCACAGCATTGCCATGAAAAAATCACATATAATTTCTTGGCATCTGTGTCCTGGAGACCAGGTTCACTTGACTTCAAAGTAGGCACCATGCTATCTTAACAGATGGGTATTAATGTAAGCATTGGATACAGATGTTACGGACATGATTCCCAGTTCCAGATGTTACAGAATTTTGTCTGTCCTGAACTTCTACCTCTGGATGTAAAGGATCTGTTGTAGATCCATCTTAGTGAAGAGGTAGCTTTACACTATTAGAAATGTAAGTCTTGGATCAACTGTGTCATTTGCAATGTTGGGTAAGGGTGTGAAGTTTTTCAGAGGAACTTGCTTATATTTTTGGAGGAGTTCCCATGAGCAAGAGATGAAAAAAAGCAACTGTGGTGTTTACCGTTTTCATAAGTTATATTATGAAGCCACCATGGAAGAAAAGAATTGTTTAGGTTTTTTTCTGCACCCACAAGTAGGGATGGCAGTTCACTGGGAGTCCTTTGGACTTTATTCAGCTCACTAGACTTGCCTGTTCCCTGTGTAATGTCATGGTTATTTAGGGTGAAAGGTTCTTGTCTCTGTTTGCCCTTTTTGTCCTGTATTTTTTTTGTATGCCTGTATGGTAGAGATGATGGATGCTTTCCTAGTACTTGCTGACAACAAGGTGTTTTTTTGCTTGTCATGGTCTAAGTAGTCTCTTGATTCTTTCAAGGATTTTTCTAGGTACCACCAAACTGAATTTCATCTCTCCTGCCAGAGTTTTTGTAAGCCCTGCTGTGTTCTGCAAGTTATTTCAGGAGCTACCTGCTTCTTCCACCCTGCGTCCTAACTTGAGGTGTAAAAAGAATGTTGTGGTGTGAGCCCAGAGGGCAACTGAGCACCACGCAGCCTGTTGCTCACACCTTCCTCCTCAGGAATAGGAAGGAGAAAATAAAGGAAAAGGCTCAGAAATTGAGGTAAGGACAGTGAGGGATGACTCACTCATTATGGTCATGGGCAAAAGACAGACTTGTTAGGGAAAGAAACAGAACATCAGTTTAATTCTAACACTAACAACAATGCTGCTTAATAGAGTAGGACAATTAAAAGTATTACCACATCTTAGAAACACCTTCCCCCTACCCTCAGTTTTGCTCCCTATTTCCCTACCTCTTGCCCTGCAGCAGCAAAGGGGAGCAGTCAGTGGGGTTACATTCAGTCCCACCTCTCCTTCTTCTCAGGGGGAGGACTCCTTGCATTCTTCCTCTGCTCCAGAGTAGAGTCTCTCTCTCTTGTGGAGACAGCCCTCCACAAAATTTCTGCAAATGATTCCTTCCCGTGGCCACAGCCCTTCCTGAGCTGTACCAGCGTGGATCCGTCCCACCTGTTGTAATCCTCCCAGCATCGAACTACAACAGCAGGGGCTTCCCACAGAGTGTTGGCCTTCTTTGGGCACAGCCACCTGCTCCAGCATGGTGTCCTCCACGGGCTACAGGTGAGCATCTGCTGCACCATGGCCCTCCACAGCCTGCCCTCTCACCACGGGCTGCAGGGGAGTCTGTGCAGGTGCACCTCCCTCCCTCCTGTTCCTCCTTTCTTCCACTGACCTTGGTGTCATATGTTCACATAGGTGTCCTCCTTGCAACTCCTCCTCACAACCCCACTCCTTCTACCAGGTTCCCTTTCCTAGATATATTATCACAGAGGTGCAGCCATCATCACACAAATTGGCTTGGCCTTGGCCAGAAGTGAGTCTGACTTAGAGCTGGGAGGGCTTCGAGAAGCTTCTCAAGGAGCCACTGCTGTAGCACCCTCCCCCACTTCCAAAAACCCCACCACACACACACAAACCTGGCACAGAGATGTATCCTGAGTTATCTGATTAGAGTTCCCTAAAGGTTAGTATTGATCTCAATTGTGAAATGAAAAAGCATCCGTGGGAGAACAAATGGTGGCATCACTAGTCTTGCACTGTGACTCAGGGAAAAGCGTGGAGATGTGAAGTGACTGTGGGCCCATTTACAGTCACGTGGAGAGAGGCTATGTTGGAAGTTAGATGTGGGGCCTGTCTCTCAATCTGCTCCGCAGTGTGGAGGATATGACCTAAATCCTATTCGTTTTCTCTTGTTATAACACAAAGAGATTAGAATATGTATTTATACTGGAAGTCAGCTCCTTTTCCACATGATCAGATTGTTTATCTTTTACATCCTGCCAAAAGTGAACAAAATGCCATTTGTTTGTTTATTTGGCATTTCTGAACTCTCTTTTAAAATAATTTCTTTTGGGAAGAAACATCCCCCAAATTGTTAGTTTTCTTATAGCATGTCTAGTCCAGCTAATTTCAACAAAAAAGTTGATGTTAGTGGGATCATCCACTGAGGTCTTGGCTCTCATTCAGTCTGTACAGATGTTCTTTGGACTCTTATCCTGTCTAGATAATAGGAAGCATGCCTAGTAAGCAACTGTGGAGAATGTTAGCATATTTCACGTAATTCACAATACCTCAGCATTCAGCCTGGGGCTGCAGACTCTAAAAATAGAACAACAGATTCTGCACAGTTTAATCTTACCTGCTTGTTAGTCATTATCTTCTTAGTAAGCAACTATCAGCTATCTTTTGTTTGTAGAGAATCTTTCATTCAAATGGTTTTACTTTTAATTTGGGAATGGAGCCTGGACTTTGGCCATCATCTTTAGTAAAATGTTGTGGAAGTGTGTGCTGATGCTAAAACAATCATAGTTAGTTGCATTTTTTAGTATTTCTTTTAGTTTACATAAATTCAGAACAAAAAGGAACAGATGTTGCTTAGTAAGAGAGGAATAAATTAAGTAGGTGCAATGCTGTGATTTTTTTTTTAATTTTTTTTTATTTTCAATTCAGTTTTTCCTTGTGCAAGTATATTTGATAAGGGTGAGATTATCTTCTCTCTTTAAGGATATGCAAGTTGTAGGGGAGGATGCAGAGCTTGCCTTCCTGGCAAACATCCTTTCACCCATACCTCTACTCTCAGAGGCAGCATACCATGTCATTACTATGCTGAGGACTTCTGCCAAGACAAAAGAGATTTACACAGGTTGAAGTGAAAGTAGTAAGTGAAAGGGGCAATCAAAAATACTTATGGCAATAGGTTGGGAAATCAGCAACTTGAGTTTAATTTCTGCAACTTCCAGAGATGACTTTTAGAATTTTAGAAAGTAACTTAAGCCTTTACTCTCAAATGCACCTTGCATATTGAATTTTATAGCTTTTTGGTCTGAGTTTCTGTGTGCCTCAGTGTTTAACACAGGGAAGGGAATGGCTTCCTTTGTCTTTCTAAGCTCTGTACATACATACATGCAATCTAATGAAGCTCTCAAGCTTGGTTTGAGCCTCTAGGCCAAGCAGTAGTACAAATAGCCTGCTAATGAAATTATAAGAAATGGGGGGGAAGAATTACATAGCATTTATGGGAGCAGCAACAAGGCTGAAAGGACAATGAAACATTTTTAGAATAATTGTAGATAGCATCTATAAGAGCAGTTCATCATCTAGGGATACATATGTCCTGTTCATTCCAGTTGTTTCTTTCTGAAATTAGGACTTAGACATCTGAATCACTTAAGCACTCTTGAAGATGTAATTGGTTTATAAATATGGATAAACGTATTGATAGCATAGCAGCTGGAGTTAAGTAATGCAACAGAAGAAAGTGAAATTAGTACTTTTAAATTCCAAAATAAGTTTATTACATGTGCTAATGATATATATAAAATTAGAACCTTTGGATGTTTATAAATTAAATGTGCTAAAATATAAGTAGTTCTTGATGACTTCAAATAATTTGACTTTGTTTTGCCTTTTTTATACATCTTGCTTGAAAGAAGAATGAAGATGACCAAAGGATGAAAAGCCTAGGTGGTTTCTGAAGTTTATGTGATTTAAATTCTAGTTTTTGGAAATGTTATGGTTTAATCTAAGATATAGATGAGACATGCACTGAAAAGTATCATTTATTGGTGTTGTTTCTGGACCATGAGTCCCAATGTAGCTAATGTCAGTTCATCTGCTTTTAAAAATTCACACAGGAATCTTGCTAGGGAATTTTGAGTCCTCTGAAACCACTGAGGTGGAAAATAAAGAAATATATTTTGTCTGGAGTTGAATGCTCTTCTGCATATACACATATAAGATGTGATTTATGAGGCTGAGAGTGGTAGTGATTACTTAACCTCTTTGTTGCTGAGCTGCAGGAATTTGTGACTGTTAGACCAAATTTTGACTGGCAAACTGGGACATTGTAAATATTCATATTCTGAAAATCAAGCCCATTTCAGTTCCTCCTGTAGGTTCCCAGTGTATGAGCCATCCAAAACCATTAGCTGCTTTTGAAAAGCTTTCCCTACTTGCCTGAGGATAATATGGTTTTACATGGCACATAAAGGTCCAGGACTTGCTGCTACTTGTTTCTAATACACTGACTTACAAGTTAGAATTTGACCATTAGGTCCTTGTTCTGTTTTTCTCAGTTCATACATACTACTGTCAGTGCTAGAGCACCACTGCTTTGACCTACCTCCAGTTGAAGGTTAGGAAATACCTGGTTATTTATAACCAGCAAGCACAAATCTTGTCTTTTCATGTAGCAGTGGCTATACACAAATGCTTTAATGTAATTTTGTTGGCTTTGAATATAGCTCTCTGGTCTTTGCATCAGTCAGCAAAATTGGAGATGTCTGGTCTAGTCTAAATTAAGGAGCAAAGACTTGACATTTTAAGGCAAAACTTCTGTGAGATTGATGGATTGCATTCACTTTCATAGAACTTCTGTGCATAAGTGAAGGTAGGTTAAAATTTGTACAAGGAGGTAGCGTTCAATGATAACCACTCAAATGTCAAAAAGATTTCATGCACAGGCAAGTTATATTTAAGACATATTTTATGATGTAATTCGTTCCTAAATATGTAAAAATGATCACCTGATAAACTTTATACACTAGCATCTTCTTGTACTTAGCACTTGTTTGTTTTAAAGCCTGGCTTACATTCCCGTGAAAATTGGAGTTTCTTTTATTTCAATATTTTGCTTCATGGAAAGTTAGTTACCACTTCCTGGAATCCTTTCTTGCTGAGATTTCTTACACAAATTATATTCTACAGCTTTTTAAATCTTGAACACACCCATAATTCATAATGAGCTATCCTCATATACAGAAAATATTGCTGCCACCAGTCAAAGTCAGGAGAAGAGTAACACCCTTGGAAGGTTGATTTTTAATATTGTGCTGGTTTTTGTTGTCTGGATGGATGTGATTAAAACTGTTTATAAATGAGAAGTTGTCACCAAGCAGCACAAGTCCAGAGAACTGCAATCTCCTACATATTTCTTGAGTAAAAAATTTGTAAGTATTTACTTTGCACAGTATCAGTGGTGCACTGAGCAGCGTGAGAGAGCAGCCTGTGGAGCTGAGTACTGCACTGTAGCTCCACTGCAGGTACTCACCAGGCACAGTCGGGTGGCTTGGCTGCCCTGAAAAATGCAAGTCTGATGACAGTCAGCAGGATGTTTCTGTCAGAAACCAACTGTTATGACAGAGCACGTGGGAGAGGAGCTGTGAGAGTTAAGGGTTCTGGGACATTTAAGGCTTATCTTCTTGTGGACTTGTCTCGAGGGGTGTCTGCCCTGATTCCTGCGCTAGCGAGCAGCATGGCAAAAGTGCACCTGAACTAGGTCGCCTGCTGCCCCAGGTTTGCTGCTCAGAAGCTACCCGGATTCTCAGTAGCTTTGATGACACAGATGAAGTCACTGAAAAGGTAGTAGGCTATTGTATCTTGATAGTCATTTTGCTACCTTCTTGGCTCTGATGGGTTTAGTTGATTGGTCCCTGAAAGTGTGCTTCAGAGCAGCCAGTTTCTGTGCTTCATTGAGTGAACTTGGGACTTGGTAGGTATGAACATGCTGTGCTGTGCAAAATATAGTATTTGTGTTTTCTGGATACTCTGAATGGTTTGAATACCTGGAGCTATAGCATTAATAACAATTATGAAGTAACTTGAAGGGTAACTTTTTTCTTTGGAGCTTTGAAAAGATTAACTCAGCACAGTTGTATTGTAAATGCATTAACTTGGTATCTCTGAAAACACGTGACAGAATCAGTTTTGCTATGCTCTGATGGAAGGCCAGTGTTACAGTACAAGGATGATAAGGTTGTGAGTGTCCTTGTTCAAGTGCTGAGGAAGGCCTGTTACTGTATTGGTAGAAGGGAACATCTTGGAGGTGCTCTGACCTTTGAGGATCTTCAGAAAACAGGTTGCAAATACTAGTTCACAATGTGCTTCAGGAAATGAAAGCTATTGAAGGAATCCTGTTGTCTTAACTCAACCTGCATTCCCAGTGGAGTCATTCATGAGTCTGAGCTGAAGAAAAACTTCCTGGATTTGACCCATCAAATACTTAGTCGTTGTAGTGGTTTTGATTTGAAAAAAAAAAAAAAAAAAAAAAGTTGCTTAAATGATCCTGTCTGCCTTTCTGGAACAATCTGCTCCTTCATAAAAGTAATGGTATCACTATTAAGGGAGACTATGCTTTTTGGTTAATATTGTAACCTTGGAACCTCCACTGAGTAACAGATTTCTCAAAAGGTGATGGGCAGCCTGGTCAATTGGTAACAGGACTCCAGTGACGTGATAGCTCTTAAATCTTGATCTAGACTAGTGAGTAGTTCTGTCTGATGACTGTCTGGTCTGGGTGTGAATTGGGCAAGTGGTCTGTTTTTTAAAAGAGAAAAATTCTTGCAATGGATTATAGCTGATATCTTCTCTAATTTTCTTGACAGCAAGAATTTGAATTGTGCTGAGAGCGACAGCACACTGCAACTGTATAAACTATGGGTTCTGTAGAAGTACTAAAATTGGAGATCTGAACTACTTTTCTTTCCCTGTAAATGAGCTTGGTTGGCCAGAGGTGAGGGAACACATGCATCTCAGCTGTTCTTTGTGCAAGTGGAAAACATGAACCTGACTTGCACGAGCACAAACTTCACATCTGCAGAGTTTTATAGCACCAACTGAAGTAGAGCTGCTGTTTCTGACAGCCAACCCAGCCTTGTGCCCTGTTCGAACTGGATGCACAACTTGTAGTGCTCGGTTCCTCTTTTATCCACTTGCAACAAAATCTTTGTTGCTAGTTGAGCTTTTCTCTCTGTGTTAATATTTTTGATGCATCTTTAGTGCTATAATTGTTTTGCTAAGAAAGTTGACATATAGGTAGTGATGTAAAATGGGGCTTTTTTTACATATATCTAAGTTCTGCTGCCAATAGCCAGCAAATCTCCTTTTTTATCTTAGTGCGCAAATTGTTTCTAATATGCAACACTTTTTAATTTAGCCCTCACATCCGCATTATTACTATTTAAATGCCATAGCATATCTGTGGCACCATTTGATGTGTTCTGGATAGGAAGGGAGTTCTGCTCGAGCAATATCAGATGTAACTCCATATGGCATTGTTGTGTGAGGCTAAGATGCTTGCCAGTTCCAATTTGGAACATGACATTCAATGCAAATATATCATGATACAACAGCATTGCAAGGATTTGAGCTGATTGCTGTGCTCTGCTGGTTATGGGAATAAATTGTTACAGTGTTGAGGTTATGGAGTATGCACTTGCATTCAGTGGTTAATGAGATAAAGGTGCTCTATATACTCAATTGTAACTTTTTTACTTCTCTGAGTGTGTAATGCTTTAACTATTGTACGAGTAGGCTAAGGGGGACTTTGTTTGCAGCTATAACCAAAAGAGAACATTTTGGTGTGTGTTCTACTGATGTAATATTGTACATGCCTCCTCTGGGGCAAAGAAGAAGAAAAATACATTTCTGACTTACCTGAGTCCCTTCTACCAGTGTTAGGTCCTAAAGATCTGAATAAAGGGATAGGTAGTACTGAAAGGGTGGGTGAGAGTAGGGAGACAATCTGTCTGTATGTTTGGGGGGTTGAAATTAAGGCGCTCTCTTACAGATATTGGCACCAGATGCTTCAGAGGGGACAGGTGGTTGGTGGGTTGTTATCTTCCTCTTCCTCCTCTTTGATACCAGCTAGTGGGCCACAGTGACGCAGGGGAGATCATGCTGTACTTTTGAAAGGCTAGCCATGCCTATGGTGATGTGCAGTGTAGTACCTTTTCCTGGCCCTTCCCTGATGCAGGTTCTGGTCTGCTGTCTTTTTCTGTATGTTTGCAGTGATAGTTGCTTCCAGCGGACCCTTGTAAATAATGTGTAAGATATGCTTTTCATGCATCTGTTGGCAAACCATCATCTATGTTCTCTCGTAGTGTTTTTCAGAGTTTTTTCCTCCTACATCTTGCATGTCAGAGTCTTCATGGATTCTTGTCTGTCTTTTGTGTTCTATCTTCAGCATGCACAGTTCATCCTGGAAATAAAAATCCATCTCAAAGATTATCTTAAGCCTTATGGAAAGAAAAATAAATGCCATAAATTTAAAGTAATGTGACATTAATTTTGACTCAGTATACAGCTCAGTTAGTCCAGAAATGCACATAATAGGATGGGAAAACTACATGTAGTAGCATGCTATATATACAGCAGAGCTTCTCCTAAAAAAGAAGGGATAAAAATAAAGGATCAGAAGTAAAATAAGCACGTATGCTGTTGTTTGTAGTGACAAGTGAAGTATATCAGTAATTTAGAAGTCAATGAAACAATTTTAGGATATTGCTTCTGAAAAAAGCATTACATTTTTGTCTGTCATATTAGAACTTTTAACATTATTTTACATGTGAAAAAAATCATGGTAAAAAGAAATAAATGTCGTGGCAGCACATGGGCATAGCAAGAACAGATGCTGATTAGGTCATCTTGTTAGTGACTTAAAAGCGTCACTGCAGATGGGTACAAAACTGACAGCCTATGCTGAGGAATGTATCACTGGTAAGTTACACAAGCTGCTAGGGAACAAGAAGTGTAGAGCTTGAGAGATAAATCTGGGATCCTGGAAGCTCTTATAGCAGGCTCAGAAACTCTTCTGTTGTCAATAACAGTCCAGAATGCCTGAAATAAAATCCATTTTTCATAGGTTGTTGGCAAGAGCTTTTGAAAGAAATGTCTGACATGTTTTCAAGCTGTGTGCAAATCAAAAGGACTATTACTCTGAAATCCACATGATAAAATGTTCAATTCATGTGATAAAATATTTTAAATCCATCTTAAGGGGACTAAACTTGTTAGCAGATGCTACTTGACACAGTTAACGATTGCAGAAACAGAGGTACAAACTTGGTGGTTTGTGTGCTGACAGCTGTGTAGCTAAGTTGGGAGTAAACCTATATTGGACATGACTTGAAATATATTTAAGCTGCTAATCATTTGCCACCTACAGGGTATGAGATGGCTCAGTTATTTTGTGTATGGGACTATGTACAGAGATCCTGAGTTGGTATGCAAAACATTGTGTGAGAGACTTTGTGTTGGAGGGTGGCAATGACACTGGATTTGGATGATTTGAAAAAGAAACTTTTCCATACAAAGTAGGATAATGGTACCAGAGGCTCTTGCAGCTCTGAGCTTTCAGTAATTTTCAGTGACAGTTGTTCTCTCATGGCTTGTTTGTCTAATTTTGCTTACTCTACTGCCTGTTTGTTCTGGTGATATGTTAAGAGTGAGGTTTGGCTTTTGTATCTGTTGAAGGCCATATGTATGGCTGCTGGTTGAATGTTGTTTCATGAAGGATGACACTCAGTTTTACTTGCACAGTTTTGCAGTGTGTTAATTACTGCTAATATTACTACTAATGTTAATATTACTTCTCGTGTCTGATCTCAGATTTTAAGTTAAGACTATAAAGAACATGTGATGATCCTTAAAGACAGTAAGTTTTAAACAGTGATGAAAGATTTCTGTTGTCTTCTAGTTTTTAAGACTTTGGGGTTTTGTATTTTCAAGCTTTGGCCTTGGGCAGGGGCTTGAAGGGTAGAAACTTAGAATATACAACTGAAAGCTGAAATTTCCATGTAACCCACGAATGAAGCAATACTGAACTGATCTTCAAACTTTCTTCAAAGTAATTACTCATGATTTGTCTCTGCATGCTGCTTTTTGTGCTTGCACCATAGTTGTATTACTTTAAAGGCAGATGTGTGAGGAATTGTATGTTGCTTGTTTTGCAAGTCCTATAACATGCTCATGAAAGTTACCAATAGGCCTGACCTCCAACAGTTTAGGAGAAAGAAATGATTCAGTGAATACAGTCCATGGTGTTTCTGCAACCATAATTTTCTGAACATTTTGTATGTCTGTTTCCTATATGACCTGATGACAGTTTATTTTGTATTTATATAGTGGTTTGTTTGTTGTTTTATTTTTTTCTACTGCCTCTTTCTTTCTTTGTTTTGACTTTGCATCTGTGGGGACAAAGCTTGGCTTTACATTATGTTAACCATTCACAAAACTCACCTTTGTTGAAGATTTGTGTCTATGCAGTCGTTCTGACTAAAATTTCCTGTGCGAAACAAGGAATTTGCATTTCAGTTAAAGAGAACAGAATCTGTCTGTTTGTGTTTTCTATTTTTCTCATCACCGTGGTATCTTAGCACTTGGTAATTTTGCAGGCTAAAAAAGAGCAAGCCGAGTTTGTTAAGGAAACAGAGACAGATCAAGTATTTATTTGATGATACAGTACAGTTTAAGAATTCCCACATGGTAGACCCCTTGGTAAAATGCGTCTAAATGCATTAACCCTGAGCGTGGAGCTAATGCACGTGTGAGTGAGAGAAACTTGCCTACAACATTATTCTTTGAATGATGTTCTCCTGGCAGAGGTGGTGTGTGGCATCCTGCGCACCCAGGGAGCAGTAGGAAATCAGTGTAGCTTGGGGTTGTGCTGTTACATGGTATCATTCTGAAAATACCTACATGTGTAAGCCACCTGCAAGTATTCCCTGTTGAAACTCCTCTTCTGTGTTTTCATTAAAGAGCAGCCCTGAGTTCAGCAAGAAATAGGTATGCCATCAAAGTTGCTGTTGTATGAGCTGAACCACTTGCATCAGGATTTCCTGACATGGTTACTCATCTCTCCCATCCCTTTCTTTCCAGCAGGAAACATCAGCTATGAAGAACAGGTATTATAAAAAGGTGACAAAATCTTTCTGACCTAACAGAGTTATTTTGAGAAGTATGCATGCTGAATGCAAAAGACAAGGAGTTGAGTTTCGTGGTTAAAAAGAAATTGGCAGGTTGGAAAGGACATGCTTTAAACCTAAACCTCTATGTGACTGTTGGTCTGCTCTTCTTTTGCCCTTGTCTAAATAAGTGCAAGGAGTCCTCTTACTGCACTGCCTCCATGGGTCATTCATAGACACTTTTAGTATTTTTAAGTGTTAGTTACAAATGAAATCATGTAAACACCAAAATGCGCAAAACTTAGAAAATATTTTCTACTCTGAATTTGCCTAAGACTAATTTTCTTTTTCCATTGCTTTTTTACTGTCTTAGCTCCTGCTTTGAATTGGGAAGGTTGTAGCATTATGATGAGTGGATTAGCCAGTTTTATAATAATTTTACTGTAATGGTTTATAAAAAAATGAGATGGGGTCAGAATGACAGAAAACAAACTAGAGACTGAAGAAGATGAGTCAAAAAAGAGGCATTTCCAACAATTAACCTGATTTTTTTTTAAAAAGAGTTGGATAGGGGAAACAGAAACTAATGGTCATAAAATGAGGTAAAAAAGCATCAGCTAACTTGAAGATTTAAAGTTAAATAAACTTTGAACATCTAGATTAATTGTATGAAACATTGCCTGGAAACATACAGGAGTACAGATACACTGGACAGAAAAATCAAATTCTCATTGTTACATTTACTAGCATATGAACTTCAGGGCCAGTTGGCAGTATTTGTAACCATTATCCTTTCACAGATTCCCCAATCTTATAAGTAACCCAGTTTGTTAAGTAAACATGGACTTTCTTCCACAGTGACTGCTTGATCTATTTCACTCTTGATATGCTGGGACTGTATTTTTCTACCATAGAAAACATGTAGTTTTGACTGTCTTCATTATGGTAGGTAAGTTTAGATGGTACTCTGAATAATACAGGTAGAAAAAATTTCTTTAAAACAAATTCTGGAAAGTGGGCCTTAGTTTTCTATAGGGACATTTGCAAATTTGTGTGGCATCTGTAATACTGTTCATGGAATCATCACTAGAGCAAAGAGGATTTGTATTGTAGTTATGACTTGTTATGAGATTTGTGCTATCAGCGGTCTCAAGGAAACTGGATCAGATTGGATGGCTTACAGAAGAAGCTCACTTTGAGCATAATGATTTCCTTCTGTGGTGAGTCTTTGACTATTCTGAGAAAAAATGGTGCTGCCAAGTGGAAAAATGGTAGCTTTTCCTTTAGTATTATCTAGGCTTTGGCACTGAAGTAGAAGGCAGAGGAAACTGACAGTCTAGCGGCTCAAAGTAGAGAGGTAGGTGAGAGATTGCCTATCTAGCATGTGCAATGCATGTGGAATCCTCCTTTCGTGTAGGAGTCCCACTTAATGAGAGATAGCCAGATGGGGATGTGGGGTGTTTGTAGCATCCTGCTACAAACTTAAGTGTGAAAATGAGAACTTCATGAAGTGAGGTGGAACCTACAAGTCTGCTTAGGAGTTGCTGTAATACAGGCAGTAAAATAATAAACATAGCTGAGCAAAATGGCTTATAGTTAGAATGTAGCTTTAATTCAGTGGCTTTCCCCGCCAACTCAAGCATGAGTTAGCTATGCCACAGGAAGCCACACTATTTATGTTTCTGATTTAATACAATGTTCAGGTACCATGATGATGAACACACATAAAAGCTTATATAGATTAATAAGGTGCATTAAACTTTATGAGAGGGAAACAGAATAGGATTGTTTAAGCATTGAACATTAAAAATGTACAAGCTTCATTCTGCATGACCTTTTTTATTGCTAGCCTCAACTAAAAGAATGGAGCTTATACTTTATCCTTTGGGCTGATGGAGCTGAAGTGCAGATAACCAAAAAATATTCTATTATCCTATCAAAGGAACTTTGGCCTTGACTAAATGAAAAGATAAGGCTTTTCATGTGAGCCTTATCTGTAGGTTTCTGTATCTTCTTCATCAGTTGCAATAGCTTCTGAATAAAATGAACGGAACACATTTTTACTGATGCTAGGCAAGTAATGCTTCTCTTGGCTCTTACAGAAGTGACAGTATACTAGTTAAATGTGAATGACGAAAGAGGTTTTGTCAAGTGTGTTCACCATTTTCAGCCTAAGTCTCCCTTTGTTGCCAAGGAGAAAGATTCAAACTGAAATTTTACAACTGCAGGAGGAGGTTCAGCAAGGTACTGTAATTCTGAGTATTGTTTTCTTCCAGTTTTGGTTGTTAAAAAAAGGTTCAGTCCCTTGTAAACTGCCCTGACTTCAAGAGGACCAGCTTCAGTATTGGGGGTGGGAATGCAGGTATTTCTTGGCCTTGTTAAGCTGCTGAAGAAAGCAGGTACCAGCAGTAACTAGGATAAAAAAGCTTCTTTCTTATTAATGGCTGCTCTCTGCTCCTCTTTGTCTTAATGGTGGCTGAAGGCAAGCCAGGGAAGGGTGTGGGAAGGGGCACACACACCAGGGTCATGCCTATAGTGCTACATGTCAGAGAGTGCTGGGGTTTGGTGGCGGATGAAGGTGTTCCAGATCTAAGAAAAATCACTCTAGGGAACCTATTCCTTTTAAAAAGTCAGTTCATAGTTATGCATTTGTGGCTTCTTTTGCTAGCCTTCTGACAAAGAACTTAGTCAAATGAAACAGGGTTATTAGCAAAGAGAAAAGAGGTAACCACCGTTAGTGTCTACAGCAGTAGCAGCAGCATGTCTACAGCAATTCTGCTTGCCACAGAAGTGATTTCAGTGGGTGTTTGAGGCACTCAGCATATTGTTGGATGGGCTGTCAGAGTGAGGAGAGGTGAAATGATGTGCATGGTATCACAAATTTAGATAAAAATGTTGAAATTACCAGAATGGGTCTTCCTAAAACTGTAAAGGCTTGTGTTTCTGCTTTGTATGCCTCAATAATCAGTTACAGGCTGTAAAGTAGATACAGTATTTCTTTAAAATTGGAATGCCAGTCAAGGCAAACGTCTGCTGGGAAGGAATATCGTTTCTTCACTATGGAGCTGAGTTTAGGAGCTAAACTGAGGTAGTAAGTTTCTAGTGCAGCCAGTAAGTTATAGGGTGCTTTTGCAGAACAACTTGGAGCAGATCTGTATCTCTAAACCAGTTTCATAGAGAAAGCAGGTTCATAGCGTAGGCACCCAAATTTAGATGTCTAAAGAAGACTTGTGTGAATACTGTCCTAGAGCGTATGTTGCTATAGTCACAAAGAAGACAGTCTTCATCCTGTGAAGTATTTCTGCCTCATAATGATTTCACTGAATAACTGTTGTAGTGTTTGGTTTTCTGTAAAAACAAGATTATCAGTCCAGCTGGGGCATTATTTTTATATTTAAGAATATGATTGGATTTTTCTGTAACAGAGCCAATGAACCAATATATGTACTAAAGCCTCTCTGTGTTTCCAGTGAACCCCTGTCTAATTTCACCCACCTTGATAGTCAAATCTGGATTCAAAGAGTACTCAGGAAGAGCATGTAGACTTCTTACGTGCCTTTTTCATGAAATGTCTCTTACACCACCTGTGTTATCCTTTGGCTTTGCTGCAGCCATGTTGCATTTCCTTTCCTGTCGTGTGCCAGATGTTGATGTTCAGCCTCTCTCTACATACTTTCTATTTAATGGGAAAGGGAAAATTTCCCCCCTACCCCGTTCCTCTGTACAGAACAAATGTGAAATAGGAATGCGAACTGGTATAAATCTATTGCAGAGAGCCTGATGCTAAGAGTAAATTAGCCCTCTTCCAGTAAGGTTATATTGTGATTGTTCCTAACAAAGATGTCTTCCTTAGAAAAGCAGTTGTTACTAGCAACAGATTGGGTACGTTAGGAAATAGACCACTGGTCTGCTTAATGTGTGATGTTAAGTAACCTCTCTGTGAATTTTACAGCCACATCTCTTGGAATTCACATTACATGGAAGTAGTTTTTTATCAGAAATTTTAGGGCCTGTTCTTTCTCAGTACCACTACGCTGACTTCAGTAGAATTAACTTTGGCACGTGGTTTACACAGAGAGGCCAGTGTATCGCTGAATCTACTATCTGGTCAGATGGGAATGGCACCGCTTCTTTCAGAGCTCAGCGTCTGGAGCCCCTGATGTTTCCTGAATGCAGAGCAGCCTTTCTAATGACTTCTTCAAGGCTCTAAATCTTTCAGTGTAAAACTGTTGTGAGTGGTGTTTGCAGAGTTTGTAAAATTTATCTGCTCCTTAGCTAGGTCACTGAACAACCAGTTTGCAGGCTGTGATTATGTTGCACTTTCTAAAGGTTTATTAAAAGATTTGATTTATATTTCATCTGCATTAAATGATTTTGAATCTCAGAATTAAAATCTTCAAGCCAATCTGAGGTCTCATCACAGCTGTATATGTTGCATAACCCCCTAGAGTACAAGCTCCAGAGTTTATGCAGAAATCTTTGGGGAATGGGACATAAATGTTACTGACTGATAGTTGTGTTACAACTCACAGACACAATCACATCTTCATAGTGGATCTAACTAAATTCCTTGTAAGCAGGTTTTTTAGTTTCCATTAAGTCAATTACCAATAAGATGGTTTAAATAGTGATGATACCAAAGTTGGGTTTTTTTAAATGTACTGACTGGTCACTTGTGGCCCTGTTCAAATATTGATTGCACTTGATTGTGGGCAGATAATTCTGAATTAGGGATTAGAAGAGGTTTTATTAAATTCTTTCTCTGGTGCTGCTCCATGCTGCTGAGTATGGACAAGAAAATTTAATATGGGTCTTTTTCCTCATACCAAATCAGACTAAGGACACTGTACAGCTGGGCTTGCTTGGAGGCAGAAGGCACAACACTCTGCTTTTGCAATGTAATTTTGTATGAACCTCACACTATCAGCATTGTGTATAGAGGAGCTAGTTGCATGACATAAACAAAGAAATGTTGCATTTCTGAAGTTTCACAAGCTTTATTATAAAACAGTTTTAAAAATACAGCAAGAAAGATGCAAGTCTTACAGCTTTACTATTACTTCAGTTTAAAGGTAGACTTTTAAAAAATAATCTAAACTGTCATGTGACTTGTACCAAGTACCAGTAATCGTGTGCAGCCCCCATGTGAAAACTCTTGTTGTTGGTTGTATTTTGCTTTTGACCATTAGAAACCTCAGCCATTGTTTTGTTTGCTGTGGCTGCACATGCAGCAACCACAGAAAGCTGTTTCAAACCACTGATCAAAGTTCTGTCTCTACTGGTCATAGCTTTAACTTTTTTTTTTTGTTTGTGTTCTCACTTCCACTTCGGCTTTCAGAATATAGGAGGATAAACGTTATGTTTTGATGAAAAGATTTTTTTCAATTTCATACTCTAATAGGAATGGCTGTCTCCTTAGCTCTCATTTTGGACAGTGGATCTAGAGCAACAGGTATCGTTAGTAATTGCAGAGTTTCATATTCTGTAGGACTCCAGTTACTGCAGTAGCCTGAAAATGTGAATAATTTAGTTTGTGGCTCAGTGAAAACTGGGAAGGTCTCCAAATTCAAATTTGCAATGGTAGTTATTAACACAGTAAAAGTGACTAAAGAAAATTTCAGTTGAAGTCCAAGGACCACCCTCTGTTAAGCCAGATATATCTCACCTTGTCTGTATGTCCCTTGAAATCTTGCTTTACTTTAACAGTAGGACTTTCTGTTGTACTAACATTGGGAAATATTAGGAGTTTACCTAACCTTTATCTTCTCTGCTGCAACCATCAGTCTCTATCCTTTTCCCCTATGAAATTTTTTAAGAACTTGTCAGATAATGGATTTTAATGAAAACCCCCTATTACCAAATAAAAGATTATATTGCAAGGTGGGGCAGAGCAATAAACATGAAGACACTTCATAATACTCTGTCTAGTTATGAGGCTGGGACTTAGTTTTGCTTAGCATAATGAAGAAGCACCTTTGCAGCCTGAGTCATGACTACAGTAATCTCTGCCTGTTGCTACCGAGACTGTGACTACCCTGAGAGTCTGCACTCGTAAATCTGCCCTCTCTTAAAAATTCTTCCTTGTGTATGGGTTGTCTTTGTTGGAGATCTGAATTGATGCTGGAAAAGGCAGTATCCACTGCTGAGAGGTAATGCTGAATTTGACTTCAGCAATTTTTTTGGCTATTTTCCTAACCTTTTGAGATCCAGAGGAAATCTCTCTTAAATTGCTGGGGTCTTCTCTTCACTGTACCTTTGCTTTTGTAGCCTTGAACTGTGTTTTATAGTCTCTCTGATGGGACACATGCAGGGTTTCTTTGCTGTAGCAGGAATTGCAGACAAGAGACTTCAGATATAATCTCCCTAGGTTTAACAGAGTTTTTCATTCACTGTGAGAAGATGATAATCGTAAAAAATCACCCCTCTTGTTTAATACGCATGAGCTCTGTTGTCTGGATCTTGAATGTGGAATTTACCTGTCTTCAATGACTAAATACTTGGTAGCTGTTAACACCTACCAGCTAATGAGGTGGTTAATACTGTATGGCGTTAGACCATCATTATACCCTGACACTGTATGATGGGAAGCTTGTTCCTCATCCACTCCAGGACTGCCAACATGGGACCTCTCAACCGTGTTTGCTGTGCCTCATGTGTGGAGTGGGTGTGAAGCGGTTGTCTGTGGGTGTGAGATAATCCTGGAGTAAATTCTTGACTTGCCTTGGTCCCAGCTCTAGGACCTCATCTGGGGTCTGGGACCATCCCTGTCTGGGACCAAGGCACATTGAGCATCAAGCTTGGCCAAAAAAGGCTGAGCAGCACAGGTGCAATTTGACCACTGGATGGAAAGTTATGAACATTTGAGGCGTGGCATGTCCCTCATAAAGGTCATAGGATTTTTTAGAAAACAGTGGGCTTCCAGGTTGGAAGAGGGCTGAAGAATTGGCAGGGTTTTTTTTTCCTATAGGTGGGCACTTGGTTTGGAAAAGAAATAGGTTGACTGTAGAGTTGCTTGGCAGGGAGGGGGAAGCAGCAGAAGTGAGGGCTCATTTTTGCTTTAAGAAGAGGCATGCAAGAAGGAGGTGTTGACAGAGATGTACACTCTGAACCTATTTATTACTAAATGGACACAACCATTCTCCTTTCCTTTGTTTGTAGGAGCAGAGAAGTGGTGACCTGATGGGGACTGTTTCACATAGACCCAAAATGAGGCAAACTAGGCCCAAATGCTGGGCCAGCAAGCAGAGGATAGATGATAGCCACAACCCCATTTTGCTCCACAACTGAACAGCAAATGCGTTGGCCCCTTTTCTCCTAAAGGTGCTTTCTGATTTTTTTCTTGTTTCTTTCTCACTAATGTGTTCTTTCCTTTCTACCTCCTCCTCTAGATTAAAGAAAAATAGCCTCCATTTAATTTAATGGTCCATATTTGTGTCTGTGAATGTTACATCTGTTTTTGTACAAACTGTTCCGGTTCAAAGGGGAACAGTTCTGAAAGTGATTGGTCTCCACTTCTGGATGCTGATGTTTTGTCTGCTGAAAAATTGACTTTCCTGGTCACTGGTAAAATGCATTTGGAAAGATGTGGAGCATCTGTTCATAACTTGTCAAAGAGATGGAGCCAACTAAGTGAAAAAGCATTTTTGTGGCCATAGCCCCTTTAAAACGTTGCCTTCCAGCTGCTTCTTTCTTTAGAATGGGTATCTTGAAGAAGACATACTGAGTATATGGAGTTGCTAATGGTAAGTCCAAATGCCTGCGCTCAGATACTGAATTAATTACAATAGTAAGTCTGCATGGAGTAATCTGGATAATTCTCTGTAATGCCTAAACAGACATAACTGTAAGCCAAATTACCATGTTTCATGCAGAGGAAAACTGAACTCTCCAGCTTAATGAAGTTCTTTGGATATGGCCCTAAGGTAGTGAGTGAACAGTATAATACAATTTAGACTTTTAGAAAAATTTTGACAGAGTTATTCATGAAAGGCATTCAAGTCGTAGGATAAGTACTTACAGGGCAAAAGGCAGTGGTGCATCATTATTTGGAAACTGGCTGAAAGATGCAAGTAGGAATTTCTATAGTGAATTTTCATAGTGGTTGAAGTGTTGCAGCATATCTGTCCCTGAAGATTTGTTTGAACTCCTTGCCAATGTTGCTGAAATCAAGATTAACCATAAAGGTAAAAGCCATGGACCTTAATGTCAGTGAATATGATCATTTATGTAGAGGAGTGGTAAATTGGTTATTTAGAATATAGAAATATTTCTTCTCCTGAAGTTTGAGATAGCCAACGAGACTGAAAGGCATTTTGAAAATAAGCAGCAAATAGCCCTCTACATAAACTGTACCAACCTGCCTTTAGCAGAGCCAGTCAAAGATGAAGTTTCAGTGTAAAGGCATACTTGCCTTCACTTACTTTGGTGAAGGGGCTTCTTTAATTCTGTTAAGCTGTTGCCAGTGATGATCTTTCAGCCTTCAGAGCAGACCTGCCTGCTGAGTCTGAGTGCAGTGCAGGGGATAGAGTGGAAGTCAGTGTGGTCTGACAGCTACTTTACATTCAGTGACAGATTCCCCTCTCTGCAGATACCCTTCCAGGTGTTCCTCTTCTGCACTGGGCAGCGTATCGTACAAGCACTGCCAGCCTGGTGGGGAATCAAAGATACAGAGTTTTAAATAGAAGATTTGGGCTGTTTGTTTAAGCATATCTTTGAAGGGGGGTAGGGTGGTGGTGGGGAGTGGTCTTCAGGTGGTCTTTGTGGCTGAATCAATTCTGTGCTAATGTTCACTTGCCCGGTTTTAGGAGAGAACACACCCAAGAGCAATCTGTTTAAAAGCAGAGCTACTGTCTAAGAGATGTTGGGAGAAACTTCTTTGTGATTTCATACTCTTGTAATAAACTGAACCTATGTACTGACAAAAGCAGAAGTCTCCTTTTATTTCTTCTTTTTTTCTACCATTGCTACATTCGCAAATGCTCTTTCAGCCTTGCTAAGTTTGTGGTTGCACACTTCCTCCCTCTGACCCCCCTGCCAGCAACCTCAGCCTTACACCCAGTGTGCAGAGTCTGCATGTACAAAGGAGAATTTTGTTTATCATCTTCTAAAAATCCAACTGTCTTTTCTATTTATCTACCTTTGAAAAGTAATGTATATAAAATGATTGTGGAACGGCAACCAACTATTCTGAATCAGGAAAACACGGGCATTAAAAGCCTCTTATGTAAAATGTGGGCTATGTCTCAAAAATTTCCTTCCCTACCATTCTTCTTTTCCTTACTAAGTCCTCAGCTTTGCCATCTGCACTCTCAGTAGGGGCTGGGATTTGGCTGTGTGAAGTAGGGTAAGACAGCTGAAAAATTGTTCTAGGAAAAATTGCTGCTAAAGGTGCTCTGCATTTGAATGGTAACTGCTGAAAAGGAAGCATTTCCTTGCTTCCATTAGTGACTTTATCACGATTGATGCTGTATTTTCCTGTGCTTTACGTTTCCTTTCAGGTAGATTCTGTTAGTATTAGAGAAGTATTTCCACTTCTAACATTCACAATTGTAAATCAAATGTCTTTCCTTTTCACAAGTTCAGAAAATCCTTAATAGGCACTGCTGAGTGAACTGGGGTCAGCCTTTTAAACTTCTCTGTCCTGCCTTTTTAGCCTGGGTTTGAAGAAGAGTGTACATGGACTTTTTCTTCCCCATGGGGACTGCATGAGCCAAACCATTCTGTAGCCTCTCCTTTTTGGCAACTGCACAGAATGGCCTACGGTATATGGAGTTTGGTGCAATTCCATTGGAATTTGCTGGAGGTGAACTGATTTATACCTGGTGTGAATTTTGTCTTTCAAAAATATTACTGATGCAACAGAAATGTGGAGCTGAAAATTCCTTAACTAAGAAGCCAAGTGGTCTTTCTTTTGTTTTGCAGTAATTTAACGGATCAGTGTTCTCACTGAATCATTGTTATCGCTAACTTCACTTTTCACTGTAGGTTGGAAAAAGTGGAATACTTTTAAGAGTATCAAAATAAAAACACCTTATTCAGTACTTTCTGGTAGAGTGGAATCCCTGAAACCTTGCTGTGACTCTTTTAGAAGCCGCCAGAGCCTCTCTCTCAAATTAATAGGCTGCAAACCTAAACTTTCCTCTTACTGGAATATTCCTGTGAGCTGCACTTCCCCATGTTACTTTTAGTGCCAGTTTTTCAACAGTGGCTTAGGAGGGATGGTGGTTGGAAATACTTTCTTGTGAAATGGGAAGAGCTTAATTTATGACAGTGGCACCTGTGTTGGTTTTTGTAGTTATGGCATCCAGGCCTTGTTTTATGTGATATAAACATGTTTTACATTATTTTCAGAGTATGAATCTCCCCATTTTGAGATAGTGTATCTCTGTCCTGCAAACATCCAGGCAGTTCATAGCATTGGACTAGAAGGATAGTCATGCCTAAGAAGGAAGTCGGTCACCGAGTAACAAACCTTTCATTTAGTTGTACATGATGTGATTCACTTCCTGCTTCAAGCCTTAGTTCTGTGTTCTTAGGCAGCTGAAGTTTCACACCCAAAGTCTGTTTTTCTACAGCAGTTGAACTGACTCCTGTACATGTAAGGCCCTGCAGTCAAAGGACTGCAACAGAGAATGTACCATGTGTGGGTAGGTGTATGTTTGCAATTGCTTACAGAGTGGATGACACTACATCATTATAAGGGTGCTCTTTGCCTTTATGAGACCCCCTGCCTCATAAACAGCCTGTATTTTCTTGTATATAATGGGGAGAGAAAGTAAAGTAGGGACTGTGAAGGTAGTGGCAGAATCTGAAGAGGTACATCTATAAAAGAACAAATACTGTTTATGGTAACAGCTTCTCAGGTCCTGAGATTAATGGAATACCTTCCTTGGAATTTTACAACCAGTCTGTTGTATGAGTTTGTACTATCTAGTTTGAAAAACAAGGATTGCTTATTATCAGCAGCTAAAGAAATTGGATCTAATTGTGTGGCTTCTAGGATTCTGTGTGTTGTGAGTTAAATTTGCTGCTACAGCCAGTGTAGTTCATTGTAAGTTCAGTATGTTACTGAATATTTATGAATGAATATTTTTTGCATTTTACAATGACATTTAGCAATACATTACAGCTAGAGCCAAAAAAAAAAAAAATGAAACCATCTTACAGAAAGAGCAGACCTGGGGGAAAATATATCTCATCAGATTTTTGCTTTTCCTTGACAGATAGTTTGGGGACCTGTTCTGGAATTTTATAAATGACTTGTTTGTGCATCTGGCATAAAATCCTGGCCTTGCTGAAGTTAATGAGTATTTACCGCTGAGTCCAGCAGCGGTAACACTGGAGTTCTTGCTTCTACCCTTCTGTCTTCCTGAAATGTGGTGAGGTGCAGGGATGCAGACTGGGAGAGGACTGGTCTCCTTTTAGCTCCAAGAGGTGACTTAATGGAAGGACTGTTGGAGCTGGGCTATCTGTGGAGAATAAACTTACTTTATCCTCTGCACTCCCCTCTGCTTCCTTAACTCTCCCTCCCACCTCCCACACACTGTCTCTCTCTATCTCTAGGATTTTCTGTAGAGAGCAAGGAAGGAAAACCTGGGAGGAAAGATTGCTGGCTATTAGCTGAAGCAGGTTCTGCCTTAAATGTTTACTCTTGCTGAAGGAAGGAAGGAAGACTGTTTGGATTTGCCTGATCTTTTAAGGGTCTGGCCAATATTTGCATTTACTTTTCTGTATCAATACAATAAAGCCTAACACAGAGAGATGTTTTAAACTTGACCCTCATGTGCAACGTTCCATCCCAGTGCTGACTAGTCTGTCTTAGCTCTGTATGATAAGATTGTTTTCTTTGCAACCAAGTTGATCCAAGTGACTTACCTACATTCCTTCTGATGTGCTTGGAAGCTCTCTTCCTGTTTTGGGCTTGCAATACTTTTAATAATTTTTTTTCTGATGTATTCTCTGAAGTCAAGTTTACTGACTGTCTTTGACCTCACAGGTTCTGTCCTGCCCCTCTCTGTTGGTGCAATAAATTGTTTTAATTTGCTGCAAAATGTTTTTACTGAGATTTTTATATTTATAATGGCTGTTTCCAGGCTAAGGTACAAATGAATAGCATATGGCTATTGTGAGAATAAAATATTAATTTTGGCAAATTCAGTCAATTCACAGTGGGTGTTCTTAGCCTTTAAAACAAAATTATCACATATTTGGCACAGCTATCAAGTGCCTGGGTTTTGACTCTAAGCCTTAATCACCAAACGAAGAGAGCAATGTATTATTAACATATTATGAAGACACGGTAGCTATGACTGTGTGAACTGAGGGTGGGTGTTCTACATGGCTGCCACATGGCAGGAAAGACGGGTTGCAAAGTTAGGGCAATGTGCAACAATTAATAGACTCAAAATGGAGTGGTCTTGAGTGTTGTGTTTGGATCAAGCATGCCAGGACAATGAGTTTGGGTTCAAAACCTGAAAATTCTGCAAGTGTCCAGCTGTGTCTGATGTATGATATCATCCAGAATATTCAAGTGTATTTTGTTCTGTTGTTACCATTGAGTCTCAAGGAAGAGGGAATATAGATTTATGCATTGAAAAGCAGTAGAAGAGTATTGATTGGTTAACTAGATACCCACTGATTATAAATATCTGCACAGCATCTGATGGGCAATGCTGTGTGACAGTGGCTAAGCAGTATCACTTACAACTTCATTGTGCAGAATGCTGACAGCTCCTGCAGAATCGTCTCCTTGGGAAATAAGGAAAGTCAGTGTTACATAGGAGGGCATTTGAGCTTTTCTTATCTGCATGGTTACATTCAAGTCACCTTCGTTAATTTCTGAATACCTCACCCCTTGTCTGACTTCAGTCCAGAATGACATTCATGTATCAGATTCCATATTGTGGCCCAGTGGTCTTACTGATGATGATTCTCATTTTCATGAGCATTAACAAAGCATGGTTTCATAAAGTATGTCATTGCTTCTTGCTTCACTGGAGCATGATCTTCTGTAGCACTACCAGCTGATGGAAAATACGGCTCTGGAGACAAGGCCAGTTTCCTTTTGTTGTTGCATATAATATGGTCTTTAAGTTATGTCTGGTGTAAGATACAACATGTCATTATGAAAGGACTGATGTTGGCTCTGTTGAAGGAGATCTCCAAATAGGGGCAGATCTGTATGACACTGGTACTGTTAGGGAGCTGACTGGTGCTGTCAGTTTTGAATTAATGAACTATCTTTGATATTAGTATTTAAAAACTGTGGAGCCAATCCCGTAGGATTTGAGGATCTTTTCAGAATGATGGGAATTTAGGAGGGAGCACTAAATAAAACTTCTTAATGTATGAACATTTTTCATTCACATAAAACCTCGTTTCAGGAAAATTTTATTACTTTTTAAGAATACTTGGCAAAATGATGATAGATGTACAATATTCTTAAATTCTGTTTTTAAGACAGTAAAATACATGTGTGTATATGCATGTAAGTTTGTGTGGACAGACTCTGGGTTGAAGGCAGGTTGCCCAAAGGGAGAACAAGTTTCAGTTACCCTGCATGTAATATCTGCTCCCTGTCTGAATTGCTGTTTGGAAGTAATGTGACAGTATTACTGGCTCCTAGAGGAGAACATTTTTTCTGTGTATCTCATAAGCTAAGCAAATACAAACCAGAGCAGAAAAGAGAAAAAGAAAAAGGATGGGAAGGGAAGGGGAAAAGTCCATTTATTAAACAAGATTTTGATGATTACTTTTTCTGGAAGCCAGTGTACCACCACCAGGGCATATGTTAAGCTGTGACTTGAAGATATTTTGACATTATACAAAATGCTTCCCGAAACCTTTAAGTAAGCAGTTATGAGACTGAATCAGTTAACTGTTACTTAACATTTTTCATTGTTTAAAGGATTCGTGAGGTTCTCACTTTTTTCAAGGCCTTGGTCAAGACTGGAAATACTGGGAAGTAGCTGGGAAGTATACATATAATATTAAATACTGGAGGAATGGTTTTGCGCTTCATTCAATTGTGTAAGAGCTGTTTAATGAGATTACTGGCAAAGCAGAATAATAAATTATGAACAGAATTTAAATCCTGTCTGTCTCATGTTCTAAAATAGTTTGAGTTCAGGAGTCAGGACTGATCTGAGATTGCAGGCTGGTGTTTTTATTTCTAACAAGAGTGTAAGCTTTCTGCAGGTGATGAAACTGTAGGGTGTGTCAGCATTCTAGCATACCAGAAATGGGTCTCTTGAACCAAATGATGTGTAACTGGGATTAGTATTTTGATATGTCCCCCTGTTGTAGTGTCTGATCACCTACAGAGCATTTATCTTCCCAACTTAGTCCCCATTCTTCCTTGGCTTCCAGTTTGTAAGTAAGGGCCATTAATTAGCACAGGAATTCAAGATAATGTAACCTTCAACATGATTCTTCCAAGTCCTGGTTTTGTAATCCCTAGATGTCATTCTTTATACACAATCCAGTGTGTTACATGTGTCTGGATTGCTGGACCTTTCTGTCATCCTTTGCACGTTTCTGTCTGTGTTTTAGATGTGTCTATATCCTGGTCCTTCAGCGAATTTTAGAGGGCAATATTAAACATAGGAGTTAATATGATGACTGGCATCTGGCTATTTCTTTTTAACTATTCACAATGGCAAGTTAATTTTCTCTTTAAGCTGTACCATTTTTTGAAAGAGCTTTTTCTTTTTTTTTTTTTTTTCTGAGTGATGATTTCATGCTTTTCTATGTTAGCTCTGTTCTTGAATATTTTTGAGGCTACCATAAAAGCTTCCTAAAATGTTGTTTGTAGAATGATTTTAAGAATTTAGAAACATGTCTTCATGCATTTTGATTCATATAGATGCATAAAGACATTTGGTCTCTTTCAAAAACTGGAAGGTTTTGGAGTTTTTGGGTTGGTTTGGGTTTTTTTTAAGTAATCAGGATACTCTTTCTAGGCCTAGTGTCACAGTGACCCTTCCTTTGACCACGAGAGCTAGAACTGGAGCCCTCTTTAATTTGGAGCTTCTTTAATGCTGCTATAAACTCCTGCTTAATGTCACAGGAGATTGGTTGAGTGTAAATTGAGATGCTTTCTCCTGCAGGATTTCAATGTTCTGTTTCCATTGCCACATCCTGCTGATACAGCGGTAAAGGATTAAAATGAATATCTAATTTGGTGTGGGCTTGATTATAAGCCTAGCAGCCTTAAAAGCGTATATTGCATTTATTATTTATTTGGTGTATTTTTGAGGTACTATAGTCTCTTACTTATTGTTTAATGCATATGTTGGCTAACTTACATGTATTATAAACTCTTTTTTCTCCATTCCTGTTATCAATAAAACCTGGTTTGGGTATTTTTATTTTTTTTAACAGAAAATGCAACTTCGGAAAACATAAAAAATGTTGCAGTTTTCATTCAATGACAGCATATTCTGAACTTGCAAAAAAACCAATATTGCCATCTAGTGGGAGTGAAGATTTTGACCTGTCATGCTCCTCCCTTTAGATTACTGTTATCTATTTATATTCTCTTGGAGTCATAGCATATGTTTCTATTGAATGTCCAGCACTTCTTCTCTTTCCCCAAACTATAGGGAAAATCTCTTTAATTTTACTGCGGAAGTTAATCTTGCATGTATTGCTGGATAATCAGAAATATTTTACAGGTGTAGAGAGCCAAAAGTGGGTCTTTACAAGCTGCTTTCTGAAGTACACCATCAAAGGACAGGGTAATGTTTCTATGCTACAGTCTGTTTGGGTAACGGTACTGTGTCAGTGCCTCTGCAACAGGCAGATGAATTTAAGCTTTTGAACATGCTGATTTTCTGATACTTGTAAAGAATATTAGAAAAATACATCTTTTCCTCTTTCAAGCCTTTGAACAAAAATATATTGAAAGTGTTCAAGTGTTCATATATGTCTAAAAATATATTGAAAATATTCAATGGAACAGAGCAGGGGGTAGGATTTGGCAGAAGCTTTGGAATAAAGTGATTTCCAAAATGTTTTTTCTCCCTTTGTTTCAGATCAAGGTCCACTGGGGGCTCATAAAAACAGAGGCAGGATGACACCTGATTAAATTAAATTTTTTATTGTCTTGTAACACTTTATTCAACTTGTTGCATGTTACACTTTTTCTTCTGAAACTGCAGCTGGCTAGAATCAGTTAAGTAGCAATTTTTTTTCCTGGATTTAATCATGGCATTTAATTATTTTAGTCATCAGTCTGTAGCTTAGCAATGCAAGGTCCTAAGAACCTAAGCATTACTCGTAAATACATTAGTAATGGTTTTAGCTATTTCTCATGACCAATCATTGCTTTTTTGAATCAAAGTGCTGAAAGGGAAATCACTAATGCACTCTTTATCTCACTCTGCTTTTAAAGCACAGAACAGCAGCAGTGATAGTTATGACAGTGTTGCTGTTATCTTCTGTCTTTTCTTTGCTTTTTTTCCCCAATCCTCCAGCAATGGACTGAATTTGATCTAGAGTGCTTTACATATCTTTTGGCAAGCAAATTGCTACCTGTCTTTATGAAAACCTATATGATCCATAAAAGAGACAAATCTACGTGTTTTCATCATGTTCAGTGCTGTTGACTCTTAATCATCTTTCTTTGCTTGAGGATGTTTGTCTGGTTTTCATCGACTGCAATTGGTACTGCTGAGCTCTTTTTTTGTGCTCAGTGCTGCTGCATCACTGCTGATGCCCTGCCTTACTGTTTGTATTAGAGCGAGGCACACATAGCCTACTTTAGGAAGGTCGGGGTTGTGGCTGGAGAAAGTTTTTAAGTTCCAAGGATTTAATTGGTTTGGGATGAATATCCAACCTCCTCATAAGAAGCACTGTGTGATGTTTGCTTCCTTAATTCGGAACAGGACTTACAGAGCAATCAGAATATATTTTTATAGGTCTATATTTTTTTATACTGATAGTGCTGCTCACATTTTAGTCACAGCTAGCAAAAGGTAAAGCCAAGAGAAAAATTTGGGCTAGGACCTGGTATCCATAATAACTGCAAGAGAGGAGGAATAAGGGGAAGGCTGGCCTACAAGTGCTGAAACATACAGAGAATGTAAGTGATGGCATCAGTATTGGATACTGGTGGAGGTCTGTGTGCTTATCACCTTTCAGTTTAATCTGTTTAGGTGGCATTCAGGGTTTAGGTGTCTGCCATTTTCCATTTGTATTTCTAGCTCTGCAGAATCAAAATTTAAATTTGTTGTCATTTAGTTGGGGATGAAGCTTCTGGTTCATCCAAGCTCTCCCCTACTCCAGTTAAAGCACCTTCAAAATCTCTGGTAAAACTCTGTAACCTCAAGCCTTCTTGTAGGCTGTGTCCCTTTTCATAGTAACCCTAGAACCTCTGTATGTCTTTAGTTGCCTTTCCCAGTGTTTCCTGTCATTTTATTGATTGCAGACTGTAACTTCTGCCAAGCAAAGACTATGAAGGTTGTATCTTGTTTGCTGTCAGTTGTCATTCAGGCTTGATTGATGATGATGTGCTGTAGTTTGAGTGATCACAGATGTTTATATTTCAGAAGTAATACAACTGCTCCTCTTGTAACTAATCAGGATTTTTGACAATGATTATACAGTGTATGTTCAGTTTTAGTTTTTAGAGAGGAAAGTATATCACATATGTGGCCAAGTAGCATTTGAAAAAAGATAATAATACACCTGTGGACGTGATTGAACAAAACTGTATGGAAGCACTAGAGCTTGTGTTGTTTGTCAAGTTAGAAAATGTGTTCATGCATGTGATCTGTATTTGATCCACTGCTTTTGGTGGATCTGCAGGTATTAGTCATTCAGATGTGAAAATGAGTTTTCTAAGCAAAAATGGACATCAGCATTCCTACTCTGGACAAGATTTGTGAAAACAGTTTTTCTTAGAACAATGTTTCTGAAATGTTGTCATGGTTTCTAAACCATCTTCTCTTCATCTTTCTTGTGTCTCTCCTAGTAGAAATTTTTTGCATGCTAAAAGAATGTATTTAATAGTAATTCTGTGTCAGTATATGCAACCAAGAGAAAAAGGACAAAGCTGATTAGCCAGCAGCCAGTCCTCTTTGTTAAAGTAAATATTTTGTTTAAGGAGATAAAATGTAATTATAATTAATCAGCAAGTGCTGTTAAATTATTATGATAGAGAACTGACAGAAATACTTGCAATTTTCAGATTTTACATAATTTAGAAAATGAAGATCAAAGTGTTTTGAATTTTTCAGTTTTTTATTAATATTATCTGACTTCCCTCTGCTACTCTATGTGAAAGATATTTTCTGTGAAAAATATATGTGGCAAAAATTTATAGATATGTTGCAGCAAGAATTATTTCTATCTGCCTTTTCTCTTCTTTCTCAGAGAGGGTATGGCTATCCTGAAGTTACTGCCTTGATTATTATGTTGCCTGGAAAAAACATTATTTAGAGAGAACAAAGTTTAGCTCAGGCCAGCTGTCCAACTTTTTCTTATAATTTTCCTGCAGGTTTTCCTGTAGCTTATAGAGCTACCTTGCTAACCTTACTTGAGCTTGAATTTTTTTTTTTTTTTGCAAGAGTTTGCATATGCAAAGAAATGTGGTTGAAGTTATTATAAGGGATTAATAAGCCTGACAATAGCAGTGTAGTAGGGTATTTTTCCTATTCATAACCTTCTTTCCAGGGTGAATGTGGTATTGTCAAGAATGTGGCAACATCTGCAACTCAAATACATAATTTCCTCTTATCTGCTACTAAAAATTGTGATAAGGGACATTTGTTCTGTTTGTTGGTTAGGTTTTTTCCCTCAAAGTT
>NW_020799097.1:95702550-95704885 GCF_003259725.1 Athene cunicularia | reverse complement strand
AGGGACATTTGTTCTGTTTATTGGTTAGGTTTTTTCCCTCCCTCCCTCCCTCCCTCCCTCTTTTTGAAATTTGTCTTCCCTGATCATTGCTCCATAGCTCATTATTATTCATATAGAGTTATCCTCTTGCTACTTGTTGTATGTCTGCAAGGACACACATTAGATAGTTAAGATAGCAACTGAATGATCTGAATAATAATAATGTGTAATACAAGATCTAGAAATAAACCATATAAACAGGAAAAATTAGTGCATCTTTGGAATTGCTAATTATATTGCACTTCATGTATCTTATGATACATCCTATTTGATATCTAATTATAAGTACATTTCCTATGCAATCTTTTTAATTTCTTAAGACCTTATGCTGTCACCCATACTCTCATTGAGCAGTTCCTTTAAATTGTACCTATATACTATTGTGTGGTGCAAAGAGAGCACTAATAGACTGTGTTGGAAATTATAAACTGTGTTAGATAGTAAAGAATTTGGCCCTGATGATAAGCACAGCCTTTAAAGAAATCTTATCACCTTTCTTGATTTTGTGTGCTGACACCAGTATGTTTGATTTCAGAAGGAAATATGGAAAGCCCTGAAGTAATTTTCACTGAACAGCTCTGGCTTTCACTGTAGCATCTATACAAGTTAAGCAAGACATGGTTACTCGTGTATGTATTACATTGCCCTCATATATTTTCTTTTGACAAGGTCCATCAGTTGAACACTTAAAGCTATCACTGGGGTACCTTCCACTTGTCATGTAAGTCGATTTTCACTGATAAACCTGAAAGTGAGAGATAAAAATGTAAATTAAAACATGTCCTGGTCTGTTGTGATCGTTTCTGTAAAGGAGCTAGAGAACCCTGCCATGTGCCAATGAATGATTTCAGTAATACACCTGGGATGAAGAAATATTACAACAGAGAACATTTCTCTTTGATTAGAGGAGAGGAACTTTTAAGCAGGGCTGAATTTTATGTCTTGGAGATAATTAATTAACCATAGAGGAGGCTGTTCTTAGATTCTTGCCTGGAGATGGAATTCTAATACAACTACAAGGAGAATCTGCAATATTGGCTTTTGATCCAGCTGGTTTTGTAGGCTGGAAATTTGGTGTTGAAACTGGGAGAACAGAATGAAAAACTATGTCAGGTCAATGCTGAATTGATTTGAAAAAACAGGAAAGATCTTATGTGTCTTTAAACCTGTTACCTTATTTACCATGCATTTGTGTATTTCAATCTTTGTGCTGTTTAGTAGAATTGTGATGTATTTGAAGCATCATCCATATTTCTTCAAATATATGTTGCCAAGTTCACCTACTGTCTACAGACTTTTTGTTTCACTGATAGTGAAAGGAAATTGGATAACAGGAACCATTTAGTATATTAAGCGTTTCACTCTGAGTAGATTCCACTATGACATTAAGTTCTGGAAATACAAAGATCTGTATACTATACGCTAAGCATACTATATATAAATACTCTAATAAGAATTAATTTCAGAGAGGATGTATGTTATAAATCTTTTGTACATCACTGTCTTCTGAAATAATAATGGTAATCCCTTTCCTCTTCCATTTCCTTTTTGTGGATATTCACAAGCTCCCACTCTTTTATTTGTAAGCAGTACTGAGGCAAAAGGCCTTCTTTGCTTTTCCCTCCCTCCATTTTCCCTATTAAGGACTATTCACTTTTACTTTGTAATATCCAGAAACTTTCAATCTCTGTCTTGTTGCTTAAATTTAATTAACTTGGAGCAAAAAACTGTCAGCACCACTTCATATGTGTTCTGTAATCAGTTAAAATTTCTATTCCAATCTCAGAAACTTTCCTCACTGGGAAGTCAGGGAACATATTTTCCAAGATATGAGAATTATGGTTATTGATATATGCAAATTGAAGACTAGGTGCATGTCCCTCACAGGAGAGAATTTCCCAAAGCCAGAGCTAACAGGAACCTCCATACCAAAGTGCTGGCATCAGGGAAGTTGGGGAGGGGTGGGGTGTGTCAGACTGAAGCTTTTCTCACTTCTATTAATTCTGAAATCTATACCAATCCCAGGGTTTTAAGGATTTTATGTTGTTCACAATATATAGTATTGTGAATGACATTCATTTTCATGGGTGCTTTGAAATATTGTTTATAAGCCAGGACTATCTTTCTTAATATTTTTTTGTGCATGTGTGTTTATTGGTTTAATAAATTAACTGAAGTTTGTTGTATTGCAACATCTGTTAGTAAGTATTCTGAAACAATCTGCTTTTACATAGTTAAATTGAATTAATTTTAATTCAACTGCAAAATAAGGAGAGTGGCTGTCTCTTATACACAT
>NW_020799097.1:95683360-95702500 GCF_003259725.1 Athene cunicularia | reverse complement strand
CCCCGCCCTGTTCTGGGTTTTATGTTGTGTTCTGAAAGTTGCAAAATTGTTCTAGATCTTTAAAGGCGATCCTGAATTATAAGAGCATTATCGAAGGTAACTAAGTTTATCCGTTTTCAGGGCTTCATACTAGGTGAGTTAACAGCCTGTCCTTTTCATCCTGATCCCTTTGTTATTTGCAGTTGTATTTAAGACATTTGATCTACAATACGAGTGGTAAACTGGATTTTCTAAAATCTGCAGATTTTGTTCTTTGGAAGTAGAATTTAAATCTTGCTTATGAATGTTTGATAAAAAGAACCAAAGATCTTGAAATGTGTCTGTTTGGTATTTCTCACTGTGTGGAATTGCTGTCCATATAAAGCTAAAAAATGAACACCAGCAAAACTTTATTTATAAAAGATTATTTTTCAAGTACTTTCAAGATTACTTTCAAGTGCACATAATAATTCTACATCAGCAATTACGTGCAGGTTTTAATGAAGCTTGTTCTTATTCTACTGCTGAAAATGTTGGTTGATACAACACTGTGTACTGAGGCATTTCATCTCCAGTGGGGTGCAGTTCAGAATCAGAGCCACAGAATCCCCAGAGATATCCACCCAACTTCAAACAGTACTGCCTATGGTTGTTTTGGAGAAAATCCTCCAAAGGCTCCCTGTCTGAATTGGTTCTTCTGTTCCTCGTTGAAAAGCCTGCCAGCTGTTTTCCCCTTCCATCCCTTCTGACACATTGTGAAGGTTGTTTCTGGAACTGTTTCAGGGAGTTTGTACATATGGCTTTCTGTGAGATGGGATCAATAATTCCTATAGCAATAGCCGAATCCTTTTACCACCCCAGATGATTCTAGGAAACTGTTACACTATCAAAAAGTCTGATTCTGCAGAATTTGCAAATTGAATTTTCCTTGGTGGTATTGGTATGTTTATGATGGTGTCATGAATAGCATATCCAGAGATTCATATTTCCAGAGGACATTTATAATGTTTTCTATTACAGAGATTATAATATAGTTTGTAAATATATCTAGATAAAGTGAAAAATAGGCAGAAACTTATGGAAGTCACAATGCCGGTGAATTACTAGTTCCATTGGTGTTTTCAAATGTAAGTAATCAGAGCAAGAGCTGAATTTACCAAAAAGAACATGTTAAGATCCCATAGGTTACAAGCTTGCAAAGTATCTTGTCTAAAGTTTTTGCCAGGAAATTCTAGCTGTGTGGCACAGGTAGACGTTGGCCACTGAGCAAACAAAATGGAGACACGGGCTATGTACTCCCTTCTGTGCTGCTGCCCACCCCACTCACTGCTGCCCACACCCCACCACTGCTTTCTGTGCACTTGCTGACCTGTACCAGCACCTGTCTGCAAACCCTCCTGGATGGTGCAGCTGCTGCGGCTCCACCACCACAAATGTGATTACCTCCGTGTGGAATGCCTTTTAGGGAGCAGTGTTATTGATTTCAGAATAATGGCCCTTTTATCTTTTGCTTATTTTTCAGCTTTCAGCGATTGGCTTTTTCTTATTATTGTTCCCATGGACCTATTTCAAAACCAGCACAGTATTTGTAGTTCAGCAGAAATAAATGGCAAGCAGAATCCTCCGTCTCTTCTATGAATAATGAAACAACAAGGGAAGGATTTGGACTTCAAAAATCAGTAAATGTATTGATGGGAAGGACAGGAAGGAATTAAACACTTGTAACTCTATGTAAACCTTCTTTAACAACAACTGGGTTTTTTAAAGTATATGAGGCAGATTTTTGCGTACCCACTGGAAAAAAGTTGTAGGGATTGTAAATCAGGCGTTGCTTCAATTTGCAGGAATTGACTAACAGAAAAAAACCTTATGTACATCTACTTGTATTTTCATGGCTTTTCTGTACCTCCCAGAACTACTCTGGGAGAGCTGTTTCTGCTTCTGGCCCCAGAGGTTCTTGGACTCAGAAGCTCTGAGCACAAGAGCCCAGAAGCTCCATGCTTTCAGGTGTATGGTCCCTACCCACTGATGACTAACTTAAATACTATGCTCTAACTAAAAGAATTTCTCCCTGCCCAACAGCAAGCAGCTTTCTTCCTTGTCGACCAGTCCTAATTTGTATCCTTGATCAACTGGCTGTAGACCAAATACCCTTCAATTTTTCCATCACAAACCAACCTTCTGACCTTCTGCTCTCTTCTTATTCTCAGTAGTCTGCCTTTCACTGGTATCATTATATACTAGTGCTTTTCGGTTTAGTGAAGCTGTACTGCATGCATCCCAATAACCACAACCTGTAGTATCTTATCTTTCCTGTGAGATTTCCAGTAAAAGTGATAGATAGTATGTGGTAAGGATGACTTATGTGATACAGGCATTTGCTAAATAGGATCTGAAATACAACTGCCAGTATTCCCCATGGGTACTCACCACCAGGTAAGAGCCATGTTTTCTTAACAGTGGGTATGTTTGATGGTTTTGAGTAGAACTCAGTCCCTCTGCCAAATATCTGTCAGCTGTAAACTGACAAACTCACATACTGTGAGAGAAGCTTAGTGAAGTAAGGAACTTAATGTAAAATGCCATTCCTCTGTATAAAAGTACTAGTCTGAATAGTTTTCCCTGTCCAGTTAAAGAAAAGTACAGCACTGGCAATTAGAGGAGTAGTGCTGTGGGTTGAGGATGGAAATGGAGTATCTGTTCTATGCTAGTGCTAAAAGCCCAGGTAGGAACCTCATGAAAGGTCGTTATCAAGGTGAAGTTAACCCATCTAATCTAAATCTTCTAATCTAAATCTTCTTCCTTACATCTAATGTAAATCTACCCTCTTTCAGTTTCAAATAGTTACCCCTCATCCTATCACTACAGTCTTTGATAAAGAGTCCTTCCCCATCTTTCCTGTAGCCCCCTTTAAGTACTGGAAGGCTGCTATAAGGTCTCACCGGAGCCATCTCTTCTCCAGCTGTAGAACCCCAACTCTCAGACTGTCCTCATAGCAGAGGTGCTCCATCCCCCTGATCATCTTTGTGTCCCTTCTCTGGACTTGCTCCACCAGGTCCATGTCCTTCTGATGTTGAGGGCCCCAGAATCTGAACACAGTACTCTAGGTGGGGTCTCACAAGAGCAGAGTAGAGGGGGAGAATCCCCTCCCTCAACCGGCTGGCCACACTTCTCTTGATGTAGCCCAGGATGCAGTTGGCTTTCTGGGCTTTGAGTGCACATTGCAGGGTCATTGTTGAGCTTCTCATCAACCAACACCCCCAAGTCCTTCTCCGCAGGGCTGCTCTCAATCCACTCATCACCCAGCCTGTGTTTGTGCTTGGGATTGCCCTGACCCATGTGCAGGACCTTGAACTTGGCCTTGTTGAACTTCAGGAGGTTTGCATGGTCCCACCTTTCCAGCCTGTCCGGGTCCCTCTGGATGGCACATCCCTCCCTCCAGCCTGTCGACCGCACCACACGCCTTGGCGTTGTTGGTGAACTTGATGAGGGTGCGCTCAATCCCACTGTCTGTCGCCAACAGAGATGTTAAACAGTGCCAGTCCCAATACTGATCCCTGAGGAATGCCACTTGTCACCTGCTTTCCACTTGGAAGTCAAGCTGTTGACTGCAACTCTTTGAGTGGGACCATCCAGCCAGTTCCTTATCTACTGAGTGGTCCATCCAACAAATCAATGTATATCTAACTCTTTGTGCCTTAGCAATCCATCCTGGTTTTATCACAAGGTTCTGAGTGATAATTAACAATGTAATTTTCATGTTGTCTAAGAAGTATTTATTGACATGAACTAGAAAAGCTTTCTAAACTTGGAGGTTGAAAGTTCTTCTGCAGAGTCAAAATTCTTAAACTTCTGATTCTCACATGATGGGGATGGCAGTTTAAAAAGGCAATAAATAATTAATGTTTTTAATCAAAAATGAGATGATGGCAATTTTAAGTCATGAATAAAATGTAAAGCAGTTGGAAAGTGCTTTATTTCTATTTACTTACAGTTAATTTGCACTGAAGCAGGTTTTATTTCTATTTTCATATTGATATTTCTGTAAAAGTTATTGAATTTAATTTGACTAATCTGAGAATTATCGATTTAGTGTTAGTCCAGTACTGAAAATTCAGTCTGATATCACGAGCACAAAAGCATCCTGTCATGTTTCTTGTCTTTTGAAGTTGGCCAAACGAGTCAGTTGTTAATATACAAATTAAAGTGCATATTAAAGATGAATTAGAACTGCAATAAATAAAGATGAGATAACTCACTGATGCACACACTGCTTCTAACAGACATGGAGGTATGGTGTCTACTCCTTTTGTACTTTGGATTGGGTTTGGTGCTACATTTTTGGGTGGCTTATGTGGCCTCACTTGAGTTTTAGCTGATCAGGAATCAGTTGCCATTGTTGAAATAGCCAGGCTTGTAGGAATTAAGATGCAGTTTTAAAAGCCATTTGTCCTTCTTTAGGCAGATTTTCAGTGAAATGGAAATTGGGATGAAAAATGTTATTGCTACATAATAAGCCAGAGAATGTTTTATTGGAACAGCAAAACAGAAATATTGCAATGGCTGTAAAGCATCAAATATATATAAATACATCAGTTGCTGCGCATAAAAGAAAGTACAGTTATTTGTGTTTGTCATGATTGATTTACCACATGAAATTTCGAGAGAATGCAAAAAAGAGTACAGAGCATTAGATAATATTATTGAAGTGCTAGCCAGTTTTAATTAAGGAACATTCTTTATCTGTTCTAGTCTTGATTGTGTGGCCACTCAGCCTTGCAAGATTTTCAGGCTTTTTTCTGGGGATTCTAATTTTTTGTTGTTGTTGTTTTGTGTGGATTTGGGTTTGGTTTTTTTTCAAGTTTCCCATGTTACCATTTCTTACTGGTGGTAGGGTGGACTGGCCCTATACAGTGTCTAAGAGGATAAGAGTTAAGTCCCGTCCCTAACTACCAGACGCCCCACAGCTGCTGCCAGGAATCCTAACAATATGGCTTAACAGAGCAGTGGGATCTTCTTGTGTGGGGTGTTAACAAGGCTAACTGGCAACATGCACTTAGCTCCCAGGGGCTGGAGGTCATAAACCATGAGCGGACATAGGGTTGGTGTGGAGTTGTTGGTGGGGAGTACGGGGAGGGGGGGAGGGTGAGTGAGCTTTATAAGATAGGTTGAAGTAGTTAAAGTCCAATTTGTAGCACTATCTTTATGCAGTGTGGCAATGACCTTTGCTGGCTGAAGAAAGGTTTTTGAAGGAAGAAGCATTACCTGTGATGTGCAAGTCCTTGCCTGCCAACTGCCTCACCTGTGTGAAGGGCAGGCTGTCCCAAAGGTGAGTGCTTGTGGAAGCTGACATGGGCTCTTAGGCACCTGATGGCATCCACCAATGAAATCCCGTGTTTTGGTCCTTCATGGTGTAAGAGCACCTCCTTGATGTCCCAGACAGCCCTTGGATCTAGCCCCTTGTCATAGGCTTAGGCTGCACAACTGTTTCCAGCCTCAGGTGAAGCACAGGCCATGGTTGCATTGAGTTGTTGCTGGGACTCCTGCTCAGTAGTGAGGGAATGGGATGATGGTGGGGAAAGAGAGGTGCCTGCGCTCCCTGCACTGTGCAGCTCACATGGCGATGGCCACTGCTGAATATCACAGATATCATAGGGTTCCCACCCCTCGGCTGCGTTTCTGTGGTTAGGCAGTACAGCTACCCAAAGCCACCTGCTGCTGCAAAAGCCAGAGGCCGTTACCAGCAGCACTTGCCTTGCAGAATTGCAAAGTAGTACCCACACATGCTGTGTGAAGTCGAAGCCTCAAGACCCAGGGCACAACATGAGTCTGAAAGAGTTTCCTCTCTTGAGGCAAAAGGTGAGAAAAGAAAGCTGTTAGGCAAAATCATGCAGAGGGAAGCCTTTGCAGATGACTTTAATCTCTTTTCCTGCATCTTTTTCGTCTGAGGTTTTCTGTCCTTCATCAGCCTACTGAAAAATACAGCACTGTGCAGCAGTTAGCTATGCTGGGCTTTTCAAGGTTTACTTTGCTAGTATAAAAGCAAAATGCCGTTTTACAGTAACATGTGGAAATAGGTGTATATTCAAACCAGTTGCTTTGGAGCTTTCTATTCTGTGCATTTCTTTCTTAAATCTGATTTCTGCTATAGATGTTCATAATGAGAAGGAATAAACAAAGTAATGGAAGAAAATTAAGGATTTTAAAATAAAACTAATTTTATTAAAGAAGTTAAGCAGTTAGTAATCCATTTATAAATTTTATAATTCTGTGCTCCTAGATTAGAGCTGTTCATGTAAGCTAATTGTTTTTTTAAAAAAATTTGCTTTGTATGGGACGAAGTGTATGAAATGAAAACTAAGAATGCTTTCAGTTATTTTATTTCTGAGAAGGGTAAGTTTTCTTGGATGCATTAGTCTCATGTTGACCTTTGACAGGGCCAACAGGTTTTTGGGTGGGAGCTGGAGTTTAATTTGTTCTGTTTAGGATAATAGGACAAATGTTTTATAAACTGTTTCTAAGCTGCTGTGGTAACGCGATTGATTTTCTTTTCAAATGTACATCTACTTTAAATTATAACTTTTAAATCAGATATTGAGTAATGCTGAGTTATTGAGAAGTCATCAGTTTATAAGATTTTAGAAAATGACAGGCATGCAACTGAAAACCAGAAATAATGTAAATAATTAATTTCCATAGCAAGTGGCAATGGATAGCAATTTGAACTCTCATAGTTACTGAGGTGATGTAGAAGCACAAGTTACTGATGATCACGTCTCAATGAGCTGCTTACATTTTTTACAATAATCTGCTGCTTTCTGTTTCATTTTGTCTTTCTGTAACTTTGCTGGTTGGGGAAAAAAGGAAATTAAACCCTGTATCTTTTTCATAGAAAATCAGTATAGTTGCAAAAATTCTGACTTCTGCTTGGAGAAAACAACCTTGTGCATGTGGAAGGCCTATTTGTTTCAAATGAGATAACTTTTGACAATGGAATTACAAATATTCTTTGAAGTGTATGAATTGCTGCCTTTTCCCTTAGCTTCCTATTAATTTGAAGTTTTGGGAGATAATTTTATTCTTAATCCACAGAACTGGTTTCTTAATGATATTTAAGGAAACAAAATGTATATATACATGTAAGTCCTAAAAAAATTTTTCTTACTTTTCATGCAAGCGCTTTCTATTCCATTAAAACCATTACTCTTAAGAGATAAAGACAATTATCAATGGCCATCAATAACCCTTGCAAAAAATGCAATACCCTAGAAACAGGACAGTTAGAGGTAATATTCATGGCACCAGTCGAAATGGCTATGATTTTTTTTGATCGTTTTTACTCCTTTATCCAAAGAAGTGATATTTTATTAATGGCTGCTTTTTTTTTCTGTGTAGGTTTTTGGTGGGTTTTTTTGTTTTGTTTTAAATCCTGCATGATTAAAAAACCTCACTAAATAATTGTGATTCTGCCAGTATTCCTGACTTTAACAATGCAGAAAGTCTTTCCACTAAGTTTAATGGCAGGGAAGGTCCACGCCTTTCCATCTTAGACCTGCAAAATCCTTTCCTTCTCTCTTAATTGCGTTACAAAATGGCCTACTGCTACAAAACTGCTTCCTCGGTGTGTAAAATGAATGGCTATACAAATTCTGTCCAGGAGAGAAGTACAGACAGTTACATTTGGAAAAAAACTTTGGGTGGAAACTTCAGAAACACCAGGTTGACTTAAAACGTACATTTCTCTGAAAAGCAAAGGGATGAGTGCTCTGTCACTTTGGGGGAGTGTTTGAGTGCACCAGGCTACGCTTGCTTTTGGAGGGGGTCGTACTTCTAGATCCACTGGGTGTTTCTGAATGTCTCATTGTGTAAATTAAGAAAATAGATGGGGAAAGCAGGTGGAAAACTCTCTGGGGGATTTTGTTTTTAACTTGTTATAATGGTTTAGTAGTTAACAGTTAGAGCTAAGCAGGTGTTTTAAGAGCTCTTATTTAACAATTATCACTCATTTCCTGGCTTCCTGTTTGTTCAGGCTGCTGGAGAACATCACAAAATCAGCCAACTGCTCTCAAAACCTCTTTTAACCCTTTGTCATCCAGTGAAGCTGGGAAGACCCTCTATTCAAGATCCACATAGCTGAAAAGATGCAGTACAAAGCACAAAGCCTTTGTGGTGCAAAGATTGTCTGACAAATGAAAACAAGGTTCTTGAAAATTATTTTGGGCATAGGAGCATCACATAATTGGGAAAAGATTGTATCACCGTTTCATTTCTTTGATTAGTGTTTTAGATCATTTGTAGTGAATGAACTCAGGGAAGCTCGTGGAGCTCATACAAGTTGGAGGTTTTTTGTTTTGCTTTTTTTTTTTAACACTTTCCATTAATTATTGTCCTGGGACATGACAGACCCATGAGGATTTCAAAACATGATGGAGTTCTAATTCGTTGTAATTTAACCAGGCTTCAAAAGCTCATATATGCTGTGAATATTCTTTGTCCTGAATCCTCACGATTGATTAGAATTTAGGAAAAAAGCATTGGAGAACTGTGAAATACTCCCTTTTTTCTTTAGCAATTACTGTTCTGTTCATAATATGCAAATGAATTTTTCAACTACTCATAGCCTTTGTTCCACAGATTAATACTAATCTATGGTGAAAGTGTAATTTTAAACAAGATTTTAAAATTCAACTGCTGACAGCACTCTGGGGTTTGTGTTTGGACAGAGAGCAAACTGTAAGACTCTTGAGGGCTTTTTTAGTTAGTATTATAATAAGGCTTATTGTCAAATGGCTCGCATCAATATTTAATCATAAAATTAAACACAGGCAGTTATTTTCTGGGGTGGAAGTATAGTTTGCATAGTGCGTATGTCTTTTTTTCAAGCGGGGAGTCTTTTAAGAAAGTAGGTTCAGAAATACTGCTGTACTTACTTGAGAGATAAAAGTAGAAAAAATGCTTTTTAATTCTGCTACAAGTTGAAGTGCCTCTGGAGGTTGTAGAGATGGATAGGAAAGGATAGCCTGCATACTAGTAGCGGGCCTTGAATGATGAGTCCTGGCAAGAGTAAGAAATCTGGGGTATATGTCTGTTCCTGCATTTGCATACTGCTAACATACTGTATTACATAATACTACTGTATTCATGCCAACTTCACCTTAGTTCATACTGGCTTAAATATGTATCTTCTCTAGTTTGCCTGAAATTATACCTTAGTCTTCACAGTGTAACAGAGACTAGAATCAGGCCTCTACTCTGGCAGAGAGGCTCTTGGTGAAGAAACTGTTCCTACCATAAGAAAAGCAATTGTTCTGAATGGAAGGGTGGGGAGGAGAGACCCTCAGTGTGATCTCTGTGTGTGTACGTGTAGCCACTTGCATGCTGCAGATGATAGGCAGGGTCTGTGAAGCTACAGGGAAGTGCTTTCTGTGTACACCCTCTCATGCATGTATGTCTGTTTATAGTGTTTCTGCTGTCATCTGTGCTAGTACCAGTATCATTCAGTTCAGGACATTCTGATACCAAGTTTAAAAGTGTTACTCAATATAATGTTATGACTGAAATGACATCATTTTAGTTTTAGTTTGGGCTAGTTTGTATGATGATGAAGCAGTACAAATGGATGAAACCAATTTACATTAAGCATGTAAGTAGTAAAATTGATTTGCAGTTTAATATGCTACAAATTTGGTCTTCAAAAGAGAATGGGGAAAAAACCCTGTATTTTGTACGCCAGTTCTGGTACCTTTCAGTTTCCTGGTTAAAAGTGTATCATAATTTACCCTGTTTCCTTTTAAGATAAAATACAATTCTTAATATATTCTCTCTCCCAGATTTCCTGTTTATTTTCTCACATTGTGTCTAAAATCAAATTTCCCTAATTCATTAGTGGGAATTAATAAATCCTTATACTGAAAACCTAAGGAGACAAAGCAACAGAAACCAGTGAATAGTGTCCAAGGAAAGGAACAAAAGTGTTTACTCGAAATGCCAAACTGGATTGTTATTCCTTGAACTTCCCCAGAATAGGAGGTGGGTGTTTTATCCTGGTGCTGCTACCCGGGCTAAAAGTTCTCACAGGCACCTTTCAACATTACTGCTGCAGAAATAGTAACTCATTACTCTTGTTGAGAGCCTACACTGTCTTGTAACATTTTGCCAGAGTTACTCTACTGAGCTGAAATTACTGTTAGCAGCAGAGTTGGACTTGATACTGCGAGTATCTGATTCATTTTACTGTGAGGTCAATATTCCTGGCCCAGGTACTTGGTGCTGTTTTGGATTGATTTTTTTTCAAAAGTGTGTTGAGGATTTGGAGGCACAGTGCAGCAGATTTTGAGCATTGAATCCTCAAGGTACGTTCTGAAAACCTAGCCTCAGTTAATTTCAAGTGGAAGTTTTCCAAATGTAGATAGATCAGCTGGTTAGGTAGATGCTTATGAATGACTTCTTTCTTTTGTCTTTGTCCAAGCATTCTAGTAGTTGAAGGGCTGCATGTTAGTTGAAGGGTTGCATAAGCAGCATGTTAGATGTTGTATTCTGGCATTGTGGTCTTAAATGAAGTGTGATCTTTTCCACACTTGTGGGTGATATGTCATGAGTGTCTTGCAGCTTTTGTTACTTGGAAGGATCTTCCTCAAATATTCTGAGTCACTGACTCTTCAATTAGTGTCAAATCTCATGTGAGTATCTGTGTTTTGGGGGGAGAGGTGGTAGTAGAAGGGAGATTTTTGTTGCTTGCTTGAGCTGTGTACTTTTTTTTTACTCTTAATTTGCTTTTCTTTTTACTGTAAGCAAAATAAATGTATTTGAATTTGGGATTTTTCAGGATGACTATTGTATAGGTAGTAAAGATGCGTAATTTACTGTTGTGTATTGTGGGGAAAAAAAACCCAGTCACTTTTAAAATAACATTGAGAGGGTTAGGCATTTAGTCTGTGCTAAAGGAGAATGTTAAATGTTTCAAAAATTGGTTGCCTAGATAAGCTAATTACTTTATTATAAAGTCTATCTCTTTCACCTTTTTTAATTAATGTTCAGCCTGGGACTGTAACATTGAAACACAGAATTAAACACAGAATTGATCTATTGGTGTGGAAGCAGCAGAAACTAATTCAGCAGTTGAATTTGTGCTCAGGTTCAGATTAATTAATATGCGATGACCCTATGAGATCACTGTATGCCCAAATTAGTGCTGTTTTTCTTTCATATATGTATTGCTTTCAGATTATTTTTATTCCCCATGATAGTTTCAGAAGTAATTTTGTTCTTTCTCTCTGTTGTAGACATTTTATAACAATATCAAAGACAAAGCATGATTATAAAATTTGGAGGATTTCCTTTTCTTTTTTCTTCATAACACATGCTCTGAACAGAGACGTTTCAAAACTTTTCATGTACATGGCAACTAGAAATGGATGTCTGTGCAATACTGAGAGATGGAGTGATAACAGATGTTCTCCAAAGCAATAGGTAATTCCTTGGCAATTCATCAAGAAAGAACATGCAACCTAGGGGAAACCAGGCTTCTTGTAAAGGGAGCATTCTCAGCTCCAGGTGTATAAATCAAAGACTTAGTGTATACCAGGCTCTATTTTGGTGGGCCAGGAAATGTAACCAGTTTTGTGTAGAAAGGATCAAATCGTGTAGTTCCTATAAAAGTTTGCAGTGTTCTTTTCATGTAATAGGAGACTCCTCGACAGCTTTCTCCTGAGAGAAGGCAAGCATTTCTTCATGTTACTTATTTTATTTCTTTTTCAAGTGCCGTAGTCTTATGTTTCTTCAGTAATAATATGAGAAAAAATTATTGAAATCTTCCTTGAATCTTTTGGCTTGTAACACAGCAGTGCAAAATTCTTTGCTTATCTGAAACTTTAGAAACAAAGGAATGCAGTGAGCACAGAGGTTACAGTGCCAACTTATTAGTCCTACTTCTGCCAAATGTGGATCAAGCAGATTTGCATCTTAATTATTTTCTAATGTGTTTTTAGTAGGTGCATCAAGACTGAACTCTTTTAGGAGAGGCTTAATGGATGTAATGTTTTCATTTGCTTAGAGTCCAAAATTGAGAATGACATTTATAATAATACTTAGAGATTGCAACGGCTTCTAAATATGAGATAGATTGCATAGAAATTATGTGACTGTAAAGCAGCAAAAATATGGCACAGCTGAAGTTGCAAAAAAAGAAAGGAAAAATTTTGGTAGACTGCTTAGATTCAGGAACTTTGTGCATTGGGAATAGGAGCTTGGCTTGTGCATAGTGTTCCATATTCCTCCGTCCTTTGAAGTTGTAGGGGTTAGTATTGTTTTCAGTCTGTGTTACTTATTTTCATTTGCTCATCCTCTGTCCTCCATGAATTTTTACTTCTGTTATAAGAATAATACAGCTTCATGAGAAGTCCTTTCTGTCCTGCACACAAGCTGCAAAAATGTCAGATAACAACACTGAATGCCCATTTGTTCAGTAGGAGATACAGTGTTGGATGCTCCCAGTGGTCTCTAAACATCTTGGGGCACACACAGGTTCCCAAATAATACTGGTTTAGTAACACTTTGCTACAGTTTGTGTGATTCAGTGTGCAAAGCTCTTTCTTGTGCATATGGAAGTTAAGGATTATTTTACCCTGTGTATGAGCATTTCCAAGAAGGGAGCAAAACTAAAAATAAGAGAGAAGGGCAGTAATACTGGTACACATGCTTTTGAATGGTTGCTTTCCCCTTTTTCAGTCCTTAGCCTCCCAAAGAGTAGTAGCATTTTTCCACACTGGAAATTATTTCTGAAGATTATTCAGAATCAGAATGTGTGGGACGTTTGTTTATATTTGTCTAACTTTGAGTTTAAAAAAAATCATGTTTGTGTACACTGTTCTTAAAGTATAAAATACAAGCTAAATCTGGATTAATCTCCATAAACTAAAACTGGATTAATTTTTCAGATAGAGATTTGTGGACTAGAGGTGGGGTTTTTTATACAGTATGTAGAACCACAGCCTTATATTTCTGCGCAGTATCTTGCTTTCTTCAAGTAGCACGTGTGAATCCCCACTTTTAATTTGTCTTAGTATGTCATTTTATTTTTAATTTCAAGGTATTTTATTATTAGCTTTTGTATGATGCATACAACTGCTGAATAAGTAAGAGAATTAATGAAATCTTAGGTTTGGAATGCCACACTCAAATACAGGTCCACTGAGACAGTCCTTTTTTAAGTTTGATAAAATTAATAAAATTTAAAAAGAAAGGGCTTTTTATCCTGACTGTTCTGAGCTTAGCAGCATTGGGATAATATTAAAGATTCTGTGATAGAGTTTAAAATAGGACTTCATTCAGCATTCTTGTCAAAGTTCTGTTCTTTTGAAACCTATTCTGTATTATCCTGATGCTGTTTTCCAGAGATGGCTACATGTGGTTTGCAATATACTTCAGGGATAGAAGTATCCTTGACTGTCATTGTATAGGCATCTTGGGGTTTGTATCATCCATTTAGTGACAGTAAAATCAATGCACCACAAAAAAATGGAATAAGACAGAAGAAAAGCATGGTCATGCTCATAACCATTACTGCAATACCAGATACTTTCAGGGAGAGTGTCTTTGAGATAGATAACTAAATGGTTTTGCTGATACGTGCATCTGATTTCTTAAAGAGGACAAATACCCTTTTCTGGAGTATGTCAGTCTTTTACTCTGTTTTCATTGCTGCATCTCTTTCTGTGGAACTCATCTCTAGCAGTAGAAGTGGTCATAAAAGGGAGGTGATTTAGGGGAAAAACAAAATATGATGTCAGTAAGGGCATGATTTCTTTCTGTCTGTTCCCAAATATGTTTCCAGTAAACGTGGATCCTTGAGGTCTGGCAGATAAGTTTTTTTTCTTTTTTTTAAAACTTCAGATGATCAAGCCCAAACACTGTTGGGATGCTCTTTTGAATTTGGTTTGCTAGAGCTGTCTGTGCGAAAGACCCAGAGTCACTGACAGCAGACTAATACAAACTACAGTCAGTAGGAGGCTTGGTGGTTAGGTAGGTTTTGGGCAGCTCGTTATCTTTGGGATATCTTTGGAGTTCATCTGTTTTTATTTGTAGAGATTGATTCAGTCGTCACTTCCAGACTGCAGCTGAATAAGCCCACCGCTCGTGCCATGTTCTCCAAAAGCTTTGAGTTTTGCTTTCAACTAATGTCTCAAAGCTCTCTGGAAGGATCTCCTGTCTGCAGAGTGAATGTTTCAGTTCTTAGAGTTTCTCTTCACTGATGGTGGTTCACAGTCATCTAGACTTGGTGTGGAGGGCAAAGCTGCCATAAGCCAGCAGTGTTTCATGATCTTTCACAACAGCTCCTATACTGCCATTAAATTTTATTCTTTTATAGAAATTTTTGCAGTGTCAACTCAATAATCCTGATTTATGTACAAAGTAAGGGGAGGTAAAAGGAGGGTAAGTAGTTGAGAGTAAAGCATATGATTTGGTTTGACGTGTGCTCTACTTGCTTAGCCATATGAGTAGCAAGCCTTATATTTTTATATATTGTATTACCATTTTAATGACTTTGTAAAATAACAGAACTAAATAGTGTCATGGTGCAGGAAATAAGTGATTTACAGCTCTCGGAGAGCTTGAAATTTAGTCATTTTGTGGAAAATTACAAATATTTTATCTTTAGCTACTGAAGTCTTTTGGTATGAAAATATATTTTCAAATAACTGTTTAAATTCGTAGAAAAACCTACAATAAAAGAGCCAGAGTAGGAGGTATTTGAAGTTGGTTTTGCTCTAATATAAGTTAATTGGACTGTCATTCCCAGAATGAGCTGCTGTTTTCTTGAACACTCAGGATTAACTACATTTTCCAGCATCTGACAGATACCTCATCATGTTTTAAAAATGTGCCTTGGTTCATGGTTATATAATCAAAACCACGTGTTATGAAAATAATTCTGAATGAAATATTGATTCATCAATTGTTAATTTTGTACCTGAAAAAAATCCTTTAGAAGCATTAGTTGTGCAGATAAAAAGTCAGATCTCCAATTGATGCTAACTTAGCTTTTGTATATATTGTCTTTTATTTCAATACTGCTTTTTCTTGCCAAAATGCCTGTTACAGCTGGCGAAATCTGTGCAGTAGGAGAGCTAGTCTCTCTCTGTTGTTTTTAATGTTAGCATGTTTGCTGTTGCTTGCATTTTTCACTGTGCATTTTTATAACAAAAGTTGGGAATCTCATCCCATTTAAATGATGATAACATAAATGTAATTAAACCAGTCAGGCCTTAAGTTCATTCTTTGCCGAGTCAGAGAGGTCCAGTTCCTTTCTTTGATATTGTTCAAGGAGTGAGAGCAAAGTGAAGTAAAAACTTCCTTTACTTTGTGGTAAACCTATGGTAGCAGTCAGAAAAGCTGGCACTGTCTACATTAAATAAAAGGCTACAACTTATAGAGGGGTGAAGGGTGCAGGGGGTGAGGAGTATCAGGAGATCCCAGTGTGGCTGCCAGGTTGTGCCCTCTACTTGCCTGTGGGATGTTTCAGGTTGTACCTGTTTTATAGGTGTTACTTGGTTGCCTGTAGGATCCTGACTGTCCAAGGAATAGCAGCTCTCCTCGTTACTGCGTTAGTCGGTGGGTGTTCAGCTTTGTCATGAAGTGGAAGATACTTCAATAAAGTACTTCTAAAATACCTGGTAACATTTCCAGTTTATTGTTGGGACTGTCCATGGTGTTAAAAACAGTTAATTTTCTTTTTAAAATGATTGAAGATGAAAATGAGGACAAATTACATGTCAGGGTTCAGACTTGAACCTGTTTTTTATTAGGTTTGGTGAAAAAAAACCCAAAACCCTGAGTTAACCAATGATCTTAAAAACATTTTAACAGTAAACCAGCAATTGCATGTTTTTTTCCAGCATTTCTTCAGGTATAGGGAAAATGCTGCTAAATTGCCTTACTTAAATTCTGAACACACAATTCCAAAGTTGCACCATCTCTCGTTTTTTGAGGACAGTGTAAGGAAAATGATCAAATTACCCAGGATTAGTCATATCTCCATGGCTGAGTACCAATTAATATTAGCATTCTCAGGATCTGTCTCAAATGTTTTTATCCTTTTATTTTTACTGGATTTCACTGCATCTTTATCTTGAGTAGTTAACAATTTCATTAGCACACACACATCTATGTATTTTGAATTTTTAGAGGGAACCTTTTTCCTCGATAGGGGGAATGATTTTGCAATCAGGTAAATTGAAAGCACTTCTAAAGGCAGCTGCTTTGCAGAGAATGAAATCTGAAACAACCCCAAAGAGGAACTGTGTAGACTCCTGGGAGAAGTTAAAATGCAACATATTTGACTGAGCCACAAGCAACAGACTGGATAGGGTCAGAGAATCAGAAATGGAAACAGCCCAAAACTTTCACTCTGCAGTATTACACAGACGTCATGGAGATCTATAGGATTCCCCAGAGAGCCTTACTTAAAGTGGGGGGTGCCTGGATGTTTAACAAGGTCATACTTATGCATAAATCATTTTCATCTTTATTACTAGTGAGGAAAAAAACACTTAATGAAAAAAAAAAAAAGGGTTGGAGGGGGCAGAACAACAAAAAAAAAGAAATCCCAAATACACACACTCAAAACCTTTCTTATCCAATACAAAAGTAACTTTCCCTATACCTCTGTCCTTGAAGTCTCTGGAGTAAAGGGACTGTTGCTGTTACTGTTACTCTCATCAGGTGGATCTTTGGGAACTGTTTCTGTACTTCTAGCAAAAAAATGTAAATATGTAGTTCCTGTTTCAGATCACCTTTTAAGTTTTTTCAGGTAAGACTGGAGAGAGAGTTTTAAAACATAGGACTAAGTTTTGATTATAGTACTGTCCAAATGGTGATTTCTGCAAGCAGTGTGAGGGAGTGCTTATGGAAATTGTAGGCTAACTAGAGATGGAAGAATGAGGAACAAGAACATCCAAAACTTAGATGCATTCCTGAAGAAGCCTATCCTGCCTGCCTCCACGCTCCTTAGAAATGACAGATTTTTCATGACACTTCCCCCAGGTGTGAAATTATTCCTCCTTCTTCTGTAGGCTGTGCATAGGAGGGTTATGGGTGGTCAACATTTTAAAAACTTGTTGGAAATTGAGATCCAGTGTACTGAAGTGTACCAAAGGCCAGATAGACTTGCTGAAAGACCTATCTCTGCCCTTTCTGTGCGGAATTAGCATTGCAAAGCCTCATGCATTAAACCCCAAATGGGGATTTTTCTGTAAATCATTTGGTAAGGTTCCTTGCTTTTTGGGAAATGATGGGTGCACCATGGCAGAAGTATGTGCAGGTTTATCAATGGGCTGCATAATGACTGATTATTCCTAGTCAATTTATGAGTTCAAACAAAACTATTAGTATGGCAGCATGCCTAGAACCCGCACTCTGGTGTAGATAGTGGTAAAGAGATCAGGATCTAGTTGCATAAATGTGTTAATGAGAGCATGAACTTTTTAGAATTTAAACTCTAAATAAGACTAATTATAGGAGGTGAAATAGGCACATGGAGGGTATGTTAAGTTTATTGCCCAGGGCCAGCCAGTAGGTCAACCAACAGCAGAGCTCACAGTAGCATTTCTGAAGTTATTCAAATTTTTGAGAAAATTCTTTATAGGAAGAAACACTGAGCGAACTGGTTTGCTTTAAATAAAAGGAACAATGGGAGGTTACTTAATTTGGATATGTAAAGCACATTTAAAAAAATACAGTACCGTTTAAAAAATAAAGGGCTTTTTAATCTGAGAAGGGTAAAACAAGAACTAAGGGTTAGCCAGATAGGTTAAAATGAGCAGCAAAACACATAATTCTTTTCACATTAAGAGTGGTAAACTAATGAAACTGGTTACCAAGGGATGTAGCAGATCCTTCATCCCGAGACATTTTTCAGAAAAGATTGAAAGTGTTTCGTGGAAGACGGGCGTTAGCTTTCCTCTACTTGGCTCGATAGAAGAGTAAGTAGGAAGCATGCTATGCCCTCCAGTACCAGAACTGAGTGATTCTCATACGTTCTGAACTAAGTTTTAAGATCTAAACAAACAAAAATTCTTCAGTTATCCTGAGTCGAGTTCCAGGAGCCCTGACTATTTCGTTTCATAAAATCTAACCTAAACTCTTACAGAGAAATTGCCCAAACCTGAATACTCTGTATTAAAAAAAATAGAAAACAAAAAACAAATCCAAAAAACCCCACCAAAACACACCCCCACACCCCCCCCAAAAAAAAACCAAACAAAAAAAACCTGAAAGAAAATAGTTTGAATTATAATCAGTTTTTTCAAAGAACAAAATCCAAATCCACATGTAAATGACTCCGCACTTCCTGCTTCATCATTACAGACAAGGCAGGCTAAATGTTGGGGGGAAATTTTTGTTGATTTTTTTTCCTAAATCCAGGAAATGCTGGAAAGCTTGCAAGGATGTCTGAAAGAGTGACATTTTAAAAAGGTATACCCAGCATCTTTCATGTCAAACTCATATCTCAAGTGTGAGAACTCCACATGTGATTCAGTTTAAAACACTGCAGTAAATGAAAATAAATGCTAAGCAAAAATGTCAGTTAGTGCAACATACACTAGAATGTGTTTGTTCTTAGGGAGTTTTGAAGATGTGTCTATTCCTGGTGTGCTACTTCTGGCTGGTGGACTCTACTCTGATGTCTAACTTTTCAGGAACAGTAATAATAGTGGTAGCTATTTTTGTCATTTCCTTCTCTGTAATCTCTGTATTCAAGATGTTACATTCTGGTCTATGGATTTCATAGAATATAGGTTGCCTGGCAGCATGTGTCAAGCTACTAAATTTTATTTTCTTAGTTTTCCTTTTTGCATTTAAACATGGGTAGCATGGACTATAGCGAGTCTTCTGTTTAGTTTTTCTTTTAACCAAGTGTTTTGTAGCTGACATCCGAGGAGTCTTGGACTTGCTCTGGGTTTATTATGGCTAAATCTGCAGAGGAAGTCCAAATGAATCACAAATAATTGTAGTCCTCAGCATAGCCATTTTGTTAACAGAATTAGCTTCATTAATCTTTCTAATCTGATAATTAAGCAGAGGATAAAACATCATCAGAGCAAGACAAAAACTATATGTTACACACACATACCTCATCCCCCCCACCCCCAGGTTAAAAAGTTG
>NW_020799097.1:95556000-95683310 GCF_003259725.1 Athene cunicularia | reverse complement strand
CCCCCCCTTAAATGGTAGCTATTTGTAGTACTTTCTAAAGTTTAAAAAAAAAAAATAGAACCAAAGAGAGAATATTCCAATTACGTTTTCTTCTGGAAATAAAAATGCTGGTTCCTCTGGCAGTTTTTTAGAGACACAAAAGATAGCATTGGGGTTACATTTTCTGACGAATTTTTGAGTTGGTGTTTTTTTTTTTTTTTTGCACAAATACCCAGACCTGGCAAAAAAGTTAAATGTTTGGTGCTATTCTTGAATTATTTTTTTCAGGGACTGAATGATTGCATATATCTAATATGAATAATTTTATGTGATTGAAACCCACACATTTACTGGCAAAATTTTTGTCTAATACAAGATTTTAGAAATTAGCTTTTAGGAAACAAGAATGATGTTGTTGTTTAGATATTGGACTGAGACTTGAGAGGTGCACGCAGTTTTCGGTCTGTTATAGACATCCTTACTTAAAACCCCGATGTGGAAAAGGTGATGAACAGGCAAGCCGGAAGGCCTCAGAGGGGTCAATGAAAACTCACTACGGAAAAGGACTAGTGTTATCTGCACAGCAGCCTATTTCTTGTAGTTGTGTGTGTCACTCACTGGGGAAGGCAGAATGATATCTTTCATTCTAAACTGAACAAACATTTTAAAAGATTAAAAAAAAACCCCAACCAAACAGTTTTGCAAGTGACATGTATTTTCTTATTTCTTCTTTCAAATTTCTTTAAAACTTAACTTTTAGTATAACTTGAACAAAGTCTCTGAATTGATGCAATTCTTGGCAGGCTGTTAAGTAGGAGAGTTATTTCCAGGAAGGATACTTTTGTTTAAATACTTGATGCCAATTCTGTTTTACTATTGTGGTTTGTGTATCATGCAATGTTTGTTTATTGTAAAGTTAGTGTTTGTTGCAAAGCAGCTCAGGTTACAGATACATATGTGAAAGGACATAGAGAATATTTGTGCAGAACGTACTTTTTCCTTCCATCTTCATAACCCAGCTGAAGAATTTTTATTGTAATTCTTGATGCTTGTGTATTCATGCTTTCATCTTGGTGCTTGCCGAAGAATTTTTTTTTTTTTTAAACAGGGAAATAAATATTTTTGTGGGTTTTTTGCAATCTTCTCCTCTTTCTATAACCAAATTTAGATAATTCTGTGAGGTGACTATTTCTTTTTTGATTGTATTTCCACTTTCTTCCCTCAGAAATAGAGGGTTATCTGTGGTGAACCTGAATGGGAAAGGAAGAGACACATTTTTAAAAACTGCATTAATGTCACTAAAAATGATCAGTTAAAAGGATAGCCAAACACAGACATCTTAATTTTAAAAATGAGAAGCTTGCAATTTCTTGGATGAATAACAAAACCTCTGAAGTTACTATGTTTTGGTGTCTTGATTTAAAAACTGTTTACGAACTTCTTCATTAGTCCTGAAGAGCTTAGCCCTTATGTTAGGGGAAAAAAAACCCTGGTCTTTTGACATAGCAGGACAGCTGAAATAGTAATGAAAAGCATTCTAAGATTTAGGAATGAGGTTAAAAAGTTGAGTATGGATCTGTTTCCAAAACAAAATTCAGGATTTTTAGAGTAACTTTAGCATAGCTTTGTTCTTGAAATATTATTTTACTTTTGTTTGGTTGTGACAACATCATGCTACTTCTGAGCCATATATATAATTTTTGTCTCTGTACGTTCCCATGATTGTCTCTTTTCCCTAGGTCTTTTGTTCTTCATTCACTTGTGTTTTTTAATTGAAGATATTTTGGTCCTTGTTTTGTGTTATTTCATTAGCTTTCTTAAGTTCTGCCTACCTGAAGTAGCTACTTAAAAGTTCTAGCAAGTGTCACTGAAGTACAGTTTGTCTATTTGCAGCATATTGAATCAAGCTGTTTCTTTCCTAATGGAGGATTAATTTCTGTCATGAATACAAATGGAGAGTACATTTAATGTGGTTCCTTTTCAGATAAGAAGGGCCTTTCTCTTTTCTTCCCAGGGAGCTGAACTGAACTCTTAACTCATAAACAGTAGTTAGGTTTTTTGTTTGGTTTTTTTTTTGTTTGTTTTTTGTTTTTTAATTGGAATAAAACCTAGATGTGAGTTTTGTTGCTAACTGGAACAAACCAGTACAGTTTTACTTACAATTGAACCTTTACTAGAACTGAACCAAAGTGGATTCAGTTCCCTTCTGCTTTCTTCGAACTGGCTAATTGGTGATTTTAAGTGCAGTAGGATCTCTCTTGAAAGTTACTAAAAGGTGTTGCACAGCAGTGTTTGAAAGACTGAAAATGGAAACCTCTTGTGGGAAGGGTCTGAAGGCCCAGTTTGTGGTGAGGTTTTGTGTAAGGTATATTTATTTTCTAATAGTTGGTCTGGGAGGATCTTCCCTCTGAGGCAGTTGAGACCTTTACTCAAACCAGGGTGTCATCGATGTTCCTAACTTTTGTCTTAGAGTTTGTTAATAGGCAAGTTCCAGAATCTATCTTTTTTTTATAGAGGACTAGAATAGGATTAACAGGTGAAAAACTGAAGGTCAGCTTCACATCATCTAAATATCACTATTTCCTAGCACTTATATCCTGCCTTTGGAGATTATTTTACTTCATTCAGAAAGGATTTAAATTTATGCCACCTCAGTCTTGGATGTTCCAACTGTTAATTTTTCTGATTAGAAGAAAAATACCACGTACTTTACAGGTAACAGGTAGTGTTGCTTTGATATCTCAATCTGTAAGACTTCACACAATAAGTCTTAAGGGAAGTAAGGAAAAATGTATGCAGTGCACCAAAACTGTTGTATATGACCAGGAAAAGTACCAGTCAGCCCTAAAGTCTTCTGCTTATCCATGTAATTACTGTTATGCAGATACCTATTTCATGGTGATTATCCAGAGTGGAGTCAGAGGAAATATTATTGCAATTTTAGAGAAAGTCCAAATAGCTGTGTGGTTAAGTCATCATGTTTGGGTGATTTCTGAGACTGAACAAATGTGCCAACCAGGACTTTGGTTTAGGCATATGAGCAAGCGGTTATCTGAAATTGTTCTGTAATAAAACAAATTGACAGCATTCATTAGCTTGTAACATGTAGTAATCGGCTAACCATGATGTGCTTGCAGTCCTGATTCTCTATTTGGCATTTCATTCCTAGGTGTATAACCCCATCCGTTCTGGTTGTAGTCCTGTAGCATGACATTAAAAACTGTCCATAAGCCAAGATCATAAATGTGTTTTACATATTTTGGGACAGCTAATTATTTCCCTATGGTTTGGAGAGTGCCACTGCACTGGTGCATTAAAGAATACGTTTTGAATAGCCTTGTGATGAAATTACAAGTCAGACCTTACCACATGATGCAATTCCTTTATTCTTAAATCAAATAACCATCTGCTTGGGAAAGAGAGAGTTTCTTTTATTTCTTGAAATAAATTTAGCAGATGTTTCAAGTGAATGGCTTTATGCAGACTTTTTGTTTGTTTGTTTTTTGTAGGTGGTTTTATTGTCCTTTAACTCAAAAAGCCTAATTTAGTGTTGTTCAGCCAAACCCAGCTCTTGCACATTGTACTTCATGTTATCTCTGGGCATGTTCAGGTTCTTTGTACTTGATCTTCCTTACTATTACTTAAATAATGCAATCTCTATTTCTAGTGTGGACACAGTTATAGTACAGTAAAAAGTACTGTGTAACAGTTTTATGAAGGCTGGTGAATAAGCCTTACTAATAGAAGACATTTAAATCATCAGAATAACTGTACAGGGTTAAATAAACCAACAAAACAGCAGCACACACACACGCCTGAAACACTCATACTGATATGAGTCTCCTTTAACCTGTTCTAGTGCAGAATGCCCTTAATGGTTAGTCTAGGCAGTCTTGTCTCTCAAAGTTAGTGACTTCTTTTTCCACTCATGAAGGAATTTGTCTCATTGATTTATTTTCCTCTATCATGAATTCTAATTGTGGGTATCTAGAAACCCTAACCAGTTTGGGCATGTAACTGTTAAACACCTTAATAATAGTGCAATATATACTCTCACCATCTGAAGCTTTCAAGAAAGTGAAGATAATCTCTTCCTCCCTTCAGATCAGGGAGTCAGAAACTTGGTTTTGTGCAGTGACCCCTCTGTGGTCATGCTGCTTGATGCCTTTGCAGCTGTTTGTACTGCTCTGTTCTCTTGTTGCATGTAAATATAGCCATCTGTCCAAGTTGACTTTCTGGAAGCTACCAGAAAATGAACCATGACCACCCTAGTCCCAGTACAGTGGTCCATAAAAGTTGTTCCTCCTTGTAATGCAAAAATTGAGTACGCAGCTTCTGAGTGTGCAGATGTGCATGCCTGTGCACAAGCATACATGCATTTGTGTGTCACCATGCATTCAAAAATGTTCCTCCATTGGTGCCCGGAAGACTTTAGGTACGGTAGATCATGGAAGATCAAAGTCATATCACATGTGATTCAGGACACTGAAATTGAATGTTGGTATATGCTATATTAAGTAATGGAAAGATTCTTGGTTTAGAATTGATTTCTGAATACGGTGGTTATTTCAGCTGAATCTTGGTTTTCCCTGGCTGCTTCTGTTCTGTATTATGTCTGTGCATGTGTCTGGCACTGGAAAGTGTTTGATCTTTTCTGTAGGTCATGCAAGATGTTTGATGTCTTTTTGTTGACTTTTGAGTATGAGTAAATAAATGATAGAATCCCCTGTGGCCAAAATTTCTTAACTTTTATGTATCTCATTGCGGTCAATTACAATGCGGCAAGCTGTGTTATGTTTCTCTGTAATTATAATAATCAAATATGTAACATTCATAATGAAAGGCAGATTTGTGAACTTTGCAGCAGTGCACTGTCTCTGAAAGAGACCTGCTTTCTTTGGCCAGAAGATCAAGAGGCTGTGGGGGGGAAAAAATCACAGAAGTAAACAGAGATTCTAGGGATTTTCAAGATCTTTTCTGGTCAGTTTCTTTAAAAGTCAAATTTACCTCATGTAATTAATGATGTAATATGTGAAATCTGATAATTTTCGGATAATACTATTAAAATTTTCTTGGCTGTTTTGGTGACCTTACAGAGCGTATTGCAAAGCTGTTCATTTTAGGTGAGCTTGCTAGGAATTCAGGCGTGAATGCTAGGGGGAAGTTTGCAAGTTTAATCTTACCTCTAGCTGTTGTTTTGGTCCTGAGTTTGCTTCTGTTCCAGTAATGATGGTGTTTTGAAAGTTTCTTAATTACTTCATCTGCAGTTATTTTGACTATATTAAAGAGTGTCACTGTTAATGTCTTGTTTTCTATTAAATAAGTTAAAATAGGTACTCTAATAGTTATTTAAATTAAAGCAAAAAAATCTTGTGGTTAAAGAACAAAAAATCAGCACAGACTGTCTCCAGTAATTTTCTGTTAGATTACAACTGTTCTAATTTTATATTTTCATGAAAATAATTTTATCAAAATTGAAATAGATGCCTCTCAAATCAACAGACGTAACCACCCCCTGCCCTCAGCCTTTGCAGATATCAGCTCTTTAAGCACAATCCTTTCCCTCCTCCTTTCAGAGAAGTTTTATGTTCACAGAGAAACTTTCTGTTCCCTTTCAATAAGGATTAACACATTCTGACTTCTCAAGTCCTACATGACTTAAATAACCATCTTCAGTGACAGATCATGTCCTTGGAGGTTTATACTTTAAGTTATCCAATTATTAGATAATCCTAGAACATCACAACAAAAGGTGCAAGGCACCTTTATGATTTAATTCCTTCTCTTGCTTATACAGTCCATTTAGGTCTATACTCTTGCCAAAATCCTAAACAGCTTTGTGGTTGAAGGGTTTTTGCTGTGTTTCATATACTGTCTAGTTAAGGACCATCAGAGTAAAACTTACTCAACTTTATGCTGTTAGGAAGTTCAATTATGGAAAATGCATTTCTGTAGTCATTGTTTATTTCAGATCTGAGATTTATGTCTGTTAAATCTCTCTCAAGAGACAAGCTGGTGTTTAAATGAGTACAATGTACCTAGTCTTAGGTGATGTTCTTCTCTTGGAATGTAGCTAGCTGATGGACTCTGTTATGATCAAATGAGAACCTATAGTAATGAGGCACTGAGCCAGTGAAGATAGTGGTTTATCACCAGTTTACAACAGGTTTCAGTTTGCTCCATAGGACATGCAAAATCTCTGTGCTGGTGCTGTTGGCTAGAAGAAAAAGAAACACCCCCAAGTGCTGAGCGAATGATTCAAGGCTTTACAAGAATGTAAAATCTTCTTCATATTCAAATATGAAGCATTGGTGCAACCCAGATAATTGCATAGCATATTCTAATCTTCCTCATGCATATAAGATTAGAGAGACTGTGTGATTTCCTTAGCAAAATCTTAGTCTAAGAGAATTCTGTATGAGTTTCATATTTTTGGGGGTGGGAATTACATCTTGCAACTGACAGGAGGGCAATGATGAGATTTTAGACAAGTTTAGGACTCAGTTTTTCAGAAGAACAGAAGTTAAAAGATTGCAAAAGAAAACCTTGAGGAAAAGCTGAACTATTTTCATGATCTTCTGCATAGTTTGATTAAATTTTGTATTATTCCAGAATTGCCTAAGAATAGTGATGCTTTGGAAGTGCTGCAGAGAAATATTTAAGGAATTTTTTGTTTGATATTGTTTTTACTGATGAGTATTAACTGAATGAAAAAGAAAGGAAATTGCCTCCTAGATATCAACCAATTAAAGTTGTTTTTAAAGAAAGAAAAAAAGTACTTGGATATCTCTGATATTGCAGGAAGACAGGATGTGTATTGCTTGACAAAATGAAGTTTAACCAAGAAATAGAAGAAATGGTCCAGTGGGCAGTCTGGGCCTCCAGAGACCACAGTTCAGTTCTTGTTTATCCGTAGACGACTTCTATGACTTTCTGGCAAGTCATTTAGTCTAGCTTGTGCCTTTGGGAGTATCTCATTTTACAGATGGGGAACTGTCTCAAAAGGGTGATGAAAATAAAATCCATTAATGACTGTGAAAATATATAAATGCCTTCAATATGCTGAAACTTGGCCATGGTTTCAACATGGGTTTTTTCCTCTGAAAGTATGTCTGGTTTTATGGATGGTTGCCTTTTGTTCCCTGAAACAGGCTACTAATATGCCTTATTCATGCCTGGAGTTTTTCAAGATCTGTGCTGCTTTCCAGCAATCACTGTACTCTTCTGAATACACTTCCACATAAGGATTATTTTAGCAATCTAGAAATTTACCTTTACAATTCATCTTACTTGCACCTACTACAATTCTGTATTTTAACAAAACTCACGGCAATAGCATGGTCCAGTAACACGATAAAATGCTTTGGTGATCAGTTTGCTCAGTGATAGTTCTGTTGCATGTGGAGAATGTGCCGTGTATATGCGAGACACATTGTGCAATGTGTCTTGCTTACAGCAAAGCTGCACTTGTATCAACTTCTCTGTCCCATTCCTAGTTTGCATCTTGTTTTGTTCACTGTTGTTCATTTGATCAGTAATGTCTTTTTAGATACCTTCTCGTAGTGTCTGTCTGCATGTATAAATGCTTGGCTGCATTCAGAGAGAGGTATTTTTAGTCCAAGAGAAGGGTCAGAATCAGAACTGCTGTGATCAGGCTATTCCCCATTGTGTTCAAGGATGTCTGTTATATTCAGCTGAGTTTGGCCAGTCATTCTGTTTCTGGTTACATATGTCGAAGGGTATTTCATATGTGATAACTTTCGGGGCATTTGGTGAAAAAATCATGGAAACTAGATTCTGCTGTATGCATCCTTTGTTACTTATCTATAAAATTACATTGTATAGTCTCCACCTCCTTCTAAGTGCAGTTTAATGTGCAGATTGAATGAAAAGACATGTAGTTTATATTCTAGTAATCTGACTCTTTTGGAGGTATTTATACCATTATATTTTTAGACATTAAATTAGAAACATTTCATACAAAATTAGAATTGAATCATTCCTTTTAATTCCATACTTGCTTTGATACATGAAAGACCTGGGATCAAAAGAAGGATTCCTGTCAGATTAGGGGATTCTGCTTTTTTTTGGGGTATTCTTTTTAAATGTAAGGTCAGCTGAGACAGCTGAACTGCCAACTTCTGGCCAAAGTACTAATTGATGTGACTGATGAGACTGTCAGCATAGGTACTCACTGAAATGAAATATGGGTATTTTATAAACCTGAAAATAAGAGTATGTCCATTTTATTCTCATTGGTATTAGAACAATTTATGACTGAAACATACTCTCATTGTAAGATAGACTCACTTTTATAAATAGTTCATTCTGCTTAGAGCATCAGCAAAAATTCTCAATCAAAAACAATAAGCATCGTTTTTAATAAACTGTATATGAAAACAATCCTCTTGATGGGGAGTGGAGACTTGGGTTCAGTGCTCCAGTCTTTTTCCTGAGTTGCTTCCAGTGCTGTTTGTACTTAAATGGGCAGAACAGATTTTGTGATGGTGGTTACCAGCTCCTCCAGATGCCTGATTCTTCTACAGGGATGGTGTTGGGGTTTTGTATGTGTCTATGCACACTGGGATTTGAACTGCATATTTTACTGAAAGCTTAACCAAACAGTATATAGTGCTGATAAAAATGTAGCATTAGACATGCCTGTCTTTAATACAGCTGTCTGAGTGCTATAGCAGTTTTTTAAAAGCCACTCTCAGCATAGACATCAAAGTCTATTCATACACCTGTGCCTCTGATCTTCTAATAATTTTCCTATTTAAAAAATGCAAAGGGAGAGGAGCAGTGTTTCAAGATCAGTAGCTTTATTTAAAAGCAAAAAAAACCCCCCAAAACAACACACAAAAAACAAAAAAAAAACCCCACAACCAAAACCTCCCCCACAGAACTCATGCTGCCAGTCCAGAAATTGTTAAAAATGTCTTTACTTAATAGTCAACACTTTATTTATGGAAAAACACTCAAGGATGCTTTCATTTTCCTCTCCTCTGAATAACCCCTGGCCTCCGTAACACCTATTTCCTGCCTTGTCTATTTACAATGCAGCTGTTGAGATCATTTGCTTGATCTGTTGGTCTGATGAGATCAGGCAGACCTGTGAACTCCTCTTACCGGCTTGCTTTTGAATGGCACAGAAGCGTTTCTGTGAGGAGCTGGTTTACAGAAGGAGGAGCTTGCATCACTATGATGCAGTCAGCAGCTGTGGCCCAAAAGAAGGAAACAGCAGAGGTGCTCCTCATGTAAAGGTCCTCTCAGGTGATGAGTGAACCCTGGAGACAAAAAAGGTTGCCCTGTGAAGCTGTCCGCTGAACATTGACGGGCAAAGCCTGGCATAGCCTTGATGTTTTGGCATTTCCTTCCTTTCCTCATTTATTTGCTAATTTGCAAAGACCAACAGATGGGTCTCCCAAGTTATTAGTGTGAAATGGTGATCTGATTATCATCTTATTCTGCTCTAGTGCCATACTCTGATGTCACTCGTGACTTAAGGGGCAGCTCAGTGTCAATTGCTGACATCGGCGAATCAAGGCCTGCAGTCCAATGTTGCGACAAAGCAGCGTGGTGCGGGAGGAGGCTGTGGTGGGGTGGGAGGGGAGGTAGCCTGTTCCCAACCACAGGCCCCATGTGCGGTTGCCTCAGTGTAGCAGAAGCATCAGGAAAGTTCTGGGGTTTCTGTCCGTTGAGAGCAGGACTTGGCTGAACTCCAGCAATTAGGCACGCTCCCTTCTTTTTGCCCTGTGTCTGTTTGGTCTGGCACCGACAAGGACCCATAGTCCTGCTCCCATGTCAGCCTCAGGACTGCCAGCCTGTGCCCCAGCGATGCTGCAGTAGGACCCGATCTCCAAGTCCCTGCAGCCCTGCCCTCCCCAGTCCTGGGCCCTGCCGAGCTGGGCCTACCTGTGGGCCCACATGTCAGCCTGGGCCCGGGTCTGGCCTGCCCCCATCCCCAGGCCGTGCCTGATCCCCAGGGCTGGGGCTGCCCGCTCCTGGCTGGAGTGGTGGGACAGAGGACAGGCCATGGCAGACGCGACCCCTTGAAGCACCCTGTCAGTGGGCATGCAATTTTACCCCTGTGCTTTACATACTATATTTTCATTCTCTTTTAGTATTAATGTACACCACATCGCTGCACTCAGTTTCTGAAACTGTGTGACAACTGCTACGTGACAGCTATCAATTACATAGTGTTTTAGTTACAGTTTAATTTTTGATATGGTTGGCTGCAATTTTTGTGTGGTCCAACATTAGGATACTCGAATCCAGCACTATTTAGAGTGTGCTACAATACAGGACGATTTGTAATGAGCTCCTCATTGCAGTGTCTAAATGTACAGGACTTATTCCCACAGCCTGTTAAATCTTGAAGTACAGCAGCTTGATACTGAGCACCTGTATTTCAGGTTGAGTGGAAGTGATCCCCACAAGAGCAAAGACTCCTTCAGATCTACCAGAACGGTGCAGAAATACAAAAAGGATAAAGCATGTATTTCTTTCTCCCAGTGGGGATACAAAGGGAGTATTATAAACACGTGTTAATCGGCCATATCAGCTGTGTGTGTTCTTTTTCCCTGTTCTGTGACCAGAGCTGATCAGTCTCGTTGGGATCTGACTAGGTCACAGTGTTGTTTTTAGCATTTGCGTAGCTGGGCTCAGTATAAACTACAGTTAAAAAAGTTACTCGGTAGCAGAACTTTTTAACTTTCTTATCTCCTTGGAAATAGTGGTGCAAATGTATGGCAGAACAGTGCTTTGAATATTTGATTTGTAAAATTCACTGGGTTCAAGCTTTACAAGTGCTGAGGACACACACTTTGGTTTTTTTTACTTTAGTGAAGGTTACGAGGTCCTCAACACCTCTTTGCAAAAGGATGCTCTGTTAGTAGTGAACTGTAGACCTGCCTATGTATCCTGCCTACACCTTGGCTTCAGGAGGCTTGGAAACTTTGTTTCCTGCATGTGCAGTCACTTGATTTGGGAGCCCTTCTAAGTTTTCTTCTAATTCTCTTCTTGATTACAGATTGACTTGGAGCCAGAAGGGAGAGTGTATGTCATCATAGACCTTTCAGGATCATCAGGTGAAGGTAGGGACTTTCAGTATTTTATCTTACTCTTTCATGAATGGAATCTTCCAAGGGTCTCTGCAATGGAAGTATTAGAGGAGGTGCTGTGCCAGTATCTTCTTACATCTATATGAGCTCAAGTTAAAGTGAACACTTTTTGATGTATCTGCCTGTGAGTCAGTGAGCAGTTGCAGTTCATCTTACCTTGTTAATCACTGATGGTAACAATACCAGCTAAGAGGACGGTAATGAAATGAGGTTAGTTTAGTAGGATTAATTTCTAGAAGAAACTTCCAAATTCTAATTTTTTGAAGAATGCTAACAATTATGTTGGTAGAAATTATGTCAAAGGTGGAGTGGAAGAGTTTATTTGCTTTAAAATTATTATAATATTTTGTATTTTTTCCACTAGATTTTTTTTTTTTCAAGTAAAGAAATGACCAAAATGTTGTAATAAGAGGTGTTTTCATTTTTATGACACAACAGTTACATGTGGGGGGAAAAAAAACTAAGGAGGATGGGAGAAATATTTATTAAATTCCGAAGATATTTTTCTGGTATAAAGCAGGAACAGAGTGGGAATAACAGAATTTAAGATGAAGCAAATCTGTGTATCTTAGTCATACTCTCAATAATAGCCTGAGCTATTGAAATGGCCTAGATGGCTGGTTTGGGTTTGATTATTTTAAATTATGTCCACTGACCAGCTTTCCCCAGTAGCGCATAGAGATCAACTAGATGAAGTTATCATTGGTTTACAGTAAATAAAGAAGATTCACATAAACAGCTGAAATAGAAAATGCTATGAAATGAAAATATTTTGCCTGGCACAGTTGAGAAACAGTGGAAGAACACGTTTATATTTCTGTTCTTCATAATGAATTGCTGTGCTGTGACCACAGTAGCTTGCAAAACCACATATTGCTATAAATCCTGAATTTTTAAAACCAAAGTAAACTACTATTTAAACTTTACCTTACAGCCACATTTTGTACCCACATAAGATATGCTCTGCCTTTTTTTCTTCCTACATATTAAAGAAAATATCAGTTAAATAGTAGTTTCCACATATCTTGTTAATTGATATGCCTGTGATGGAACTAAAATGTGTTTAAAGGCATTGGTGTGGTTCTGTCATAGGGCAGAGGTAGATGTTCTTCCAACTTTCCATTGATAGTTAAGTGATACCCAGATGAGCATAGTGTTACTATTCCATCACAAGGTGCATTCGGGTGTGTCAGACTGTGAAAGAACAGGAAGAATGGTTTTATGGTTATGCATTACACTATGACACTTGAAAGGTGCTTGGAAAGAAATTGACAGAACTAGAATTTGTGTCACTACATTAACATTTTAACATTGAAAGGGGCACTAGAATGGAAACAAGCCACCACAAGAAAACAGCTTATGAAATGCTGCCTTATTGGGGAGCCCTTGGGAAGACTAAGAGACTTTAGTTAAGGTGAGTTTGGCAGAACCCTGGAGAAGTTGGTGAACTTACAAAATCCAATAGAACTTGTATAATTTTAGAGCTCTCCCATACAATTAAATAGCTGTGGAAAAGTGTTTTGTACAAGTATTGTAAAACTCCCTAAGAAGGTTACAGGCTTCCTCATAAGGAAGATTGGACCAGGTTCGTACAACAGCTTGTAAACTGGTTTTATGCTGATTTGTGATGTTTTGAAATCCTGGTTTTAGCCTGCTTTATTAGGGCTAAGTCCTCAATAATTTTTGATGAGCATCCTCTCGCTTCAGCTGTCTTAGTGAAGCACCTAGTTTAATGTCATCCTGCAGTGAACACTGTAGAAACACTTAACCCACATGGAAAGTAACTTACTCTATGTTTCAAAAATACCTTTTTCATTTGATCTGTGTATATATAAATGTATAAATGTGTATGTAAATAGAATACATCTGATACGTATTTTAAGCATTTCAATGGGGCAGTTCACTGTAGCTGATCTGTATTCATTGACTTTAAAAGAAACATAAGATTAGACTAAACAGATGACTTCTGAGTGGCTAGGGTTGGTTGAGGTGATTGCTACTCTTGACCCAATTTATTAACCAGGATCTTGTTTTTGAATTCCAGTCTAAGTTGTGAATAGCACAGAGTACATGGCATTCTTTCCATTATATGGAAACTGGTCACTATTTCACCTTGAATTCTGGAGGGGAACAAAATGGCAACAGATGAAAGTAAAATTACCTGTAGCCGTAATTTTAACTGGAGGAAGCAATCATGTTGCATGTTTCTCAGCAGTATTTTTTTAAAAAATTGACTCTAAAATTCTCAGCCATTGAGAGGTAGTGTATACTTTCCAACCAGTATTGTCTTGCAACTCTGTGTACTGAAAATTGGATTTGTTCTTTCTATGTGATATATGCAGGTTTCTAATTATTAGCAATCAATAATGTAACTTCAGTTATTTGGCATGTCTAAAATATTTTTAAGATAGATATCCAAATTGTGTTTTGGTATAATTGACTTAAGAATAGGGGAATCCATTAATGTGGGCAGAGAACTTTGTCCTCTCATAGATTGTCTCTAAGAGGCAGAAGTCTTAATTTTGCAAATGAGCCCTTACATGAATAAACTGCTATAGAAATTGAAAGTTTACTTATAAAATCCTAAATGGTGGATAAAAGTAGTACATTCTCAATAATTTTAGTAAGCTTTTACAGAATCACAGAATTGTCTAGGTTGGGAAAGACCTTGAAGATCATCCAGTCCAATCATCAACCATATCCCATCAACCATCTACACCATATGCCTCAGCGCTAAGTCGACACTTACATACTATGGACATAAGTTGTTACCATATACCACATTGCTTATCCCTCTGCGCTATTTGCACTTGCATGGCAAAACAATGAGAACAGTTCATTGTTATAAGATGACTTCCTCAAAAGTACACAATTTCTCTTCTTCCTTCCCTCTCCTCTAAACTGGATAATTCATGGACTTGCATGACTTGTGAGGCTTAGGAGTACAGAACAGATAGAAGTATGGCAGGTTACAAGGGGAGGTAAAGAGTGCTTCTGTCTCTCCCTGTCACATCGAGACAGACTTGTTGCGAGCCACTCTGAGATACCAATAGCAGCATCTGGCAGGTAGTTTTAGGTGGAACTGTAGAAAGAATAGTTGAGTTCCTGGCTTTGCTACTTGCAATTTTTTTCCCATTCTAAAGACAAGCTACAAATCCATGGGAGCTGTAGATATGTACCAGCTTCTCTGCCACTTCCTATATTGTGAAATTTCTTTCAGAACCCGCCTGAAGGAAAAGCTCTACTTCTCCAGCAGTAACAGTGCACTTGTAAGGGGGCAGCCTGGAAAGCCCAACGCTTTAGACTGCTTTCCATTGGATATTTTGCAGCACTGCCAGCTCTCCCAGTGGACAGTTTACATCTCAGAGAATTTGGATTTGTTCTGAAAACATATTTTCTAGAACTTGCTCCCATTCAATTCTAGTATTTGAAGCAGAAAAAGTTGAAAATCACAAATGCTAAACTGTATAAAAAGGCTTTACAAGAACAACAAACCCCATAGGAATGTTTTTATCATCACCTTTTTTACACTATTCCAGTTTTGGAGCCTGCTCGTAGCTTCTGAATGTTTGTTCTGCACTGAGAGGGAGGCTGAGTAACTACTTATTTTAGCAATTTTTTTGTAGATTCTGTCATCGGAACTGTCTGGCCCACATACTGAAAAGAAATGCTAAATAAACTGTTTATCATGTAGAAGATCGTGTTTTCAAAAGTTAGGATTTAAATTTTTCTGTAAAAATTTGAACATTCCCATATTGTGCTTCTGAAAGCAGTTCAGCAAAATAATTTAGCATGCTTTGCTGATTTGGACATAGGAAGAGAGAGTGAACACAGCTCTTAAAATAAGTTTTTTAAATTCTCCATTTTAAACTGTATAACCATTATTTCCATAACACTTGTGATTCAGGTTTTTACAGTCTCTATGTCAAAACTGATCTGCAGGGTTATTTACCTTCTGTAGATTTACTTTATTTAAAATGGCTCTGTGCGTTCAGAGTAAATACATATTTGTGTTTCCCATGAATGGAAACAGCTGTGTCAGTGGAAACTTCCCAAATGGATATGCACTAAGGTATTCATTCACAGGCTAAAATAACTGCAACAGTTAATCAGTAAAGTTCTATTTATAAAAATATTTATTTATAATTATAATACTTTTATTGGAGTTTTTAAGTGTTGACAGATAATAACTGCCCACTCAGAACTTTAAGGAATATTTTAAAAACAAATCCCTTTGGTCAAACAAACAAATGGAGCTTCTGTAGGCCTGACAGAGCATCCAGTAGTATTAGTTGAATTTTTTTGCTTAACTTCATTGAGCCATGTACTATACCATATGCAAGCACATAGGATCTTTAGCGTTTCTGATAACTTGCTTTTGGGAGACTAGATCAAAATAAGGGTGATTGTTACTCTGCCAGAATATTTTGTCATATTGCAGAGCATGTAATCAATTCTGCTATTAACCAAACATCTGGGACTTCACTTTATATATGCAGTTATAAGAAGAACAAACTTTGTAGTGGATGGGTGTTTGCAAGAAGTAATTAGTTGGGAAAGGTCTGTCATATTTATTCTCTGTTACTTTGCAAACTGTATCTAATGATTGCATGGGTTCTTAGTCTTGCGTCTTCATATGGAGAAGGATGTGTGTATCAGTCTTTCAGTGAACAGGAGACTATAAAGAAATGCTGTTTTATTCATCAGTGTTGCTTGTTGTCCGAGGTCATATTGATTTTTCTATGTTAATTTAGTGTTGCTGTAGTGTGTGAATTATTTCTAGGTTGAAGTGCACTCATTGGCTGTTTTATTGACATGCTTTGGCAGTGGTTTTGTGTCTATTTTAGTGCTTATAGAATTTTGTGAGTGAAGGTTTTTGAATGATTTCAGAAATACTTAAGAGCTGCTGTGTAGCTGATCAAGATCCAAATGCAGACTGAACGTTTAAAACATAACTATATGATGACACAATGATTGAATTTATAAACTGGAATAACAGATGGCCATCAAGTGGGTAAGAGAGGTAAATTGCCTGAGGAATGATTAAAAACATTTTCAACAAAGTCAGTTTTTACATAGACTGAAAGACAGATGCTACTATATTTAAAAGCTTGTGACCTCCTTGCTGCGTTTGTCACTGTAGATTTCTTCTTTCTTTGGAATTATTGGTTTATGTGTGACACAAATGTATACAGTTACTTATGGTAGCTTTCGACCAACTTACAAATTAAGTTACCATTTGCAATATGTCAGTATTGAATCAACAGTAGAATGACTTCAGAATGACCTTGACACATTAGTTTTTTCTTAACTGTATTTATTATAGGTAGCATAATAAAAATCCAAGAACTATTCAAAAATCTTTTTCTGTGTATTATGTCTAATCAATTGTAATGATTATTTATAATTTTTAGATGTCCCAGTTTACATTATGCAATTATCTTTCTAGATAATTACAGATTCCCCATTTTAGAGCAGGCAGTTGAATTGCAGTGAAACACTGCAACTTACACTGGAGGTGGTAGGTACTGCAGAAAGCAGCCTCTTGGAAGTTCTTGGTTATGTCTACAAGTTATGTAGTTACAAAGGATTACATCTTTTAATACATTCATCTTCAGATTCATCTGCTCAAAAGATACTTTAGTTTCACGGGATGAAGAACTTAAGGTGATATTTAATGATAAAATTGCATAGATGAAGTCATGGCAGTATTTTGTGAATGCAAAACATTTTGTTTAGGTTGATTATTTAGTCTTTTGCATTGAAATATCCAACAAAGAAGTCCTTGGACTTCTGACTGCATCAGGTTATGTACTTAACATTTAAGTCAAAATATATGAGTTTAGAACAGGTTTCTTTTTATTTGCATGCTCTCAATTTTGCAAATAAAATTATTGCTGATTGGCATATGTTATGGCAGGAGAACGGAAGATAGTATCAGTAGAAGCAGGGTGCTTCTTAGTGTCATTTTTGTGTCTCATACTTGGTAAATCTATAACATAGATACCACTTGTTAATCAGAACATCCACAGGATATGTTCCAGGCATTCAACTTTGATAGAATCAATAGAGCAAGAAAAATGGTATTTCTGTTCCATGTTGCAGCATCCTTTTGCAAAGATCTGTAGCAGAAAATACTCCATGGGTTGAAAGCTATCTCTACATTTCTTAATGTATCCATTTGTCAGAGCTTTTGTTCCTTAGACTATTTTGTAGTTGTTGTCATCATCATCATCATCATCATCATCATCATCATTAATTATTCTTCTTATGCTGTAAGGGCCCAGAAAATGAGATCTGCTTGTGCTAGGCACTGTCCTAACAGAGAATAGCAGAAGGTGCTTACACAGGAATCTTAACGTCTAAATGAGTTGCATTCAGGAGCTAGTCCTTTTGCTTGTTTTTTTCAGGAATTTGTGTTAGTGAAGAGTGGTGTTTTCTTTCACTAATGTCTTCTATTGTAATACAACTTTGACAGGTTGGGTGGTATTTGATAGGGGTTTTTATTATTATTATTTCTGATTGTTGCTGTTTTGGGATGTTCATAGTGCTGTTGAAAGATTCATCAGGTAGACCATGAAGTAGTTTTTGATAGCCATCAGCTGCTGACCTTGGGTTGTTGAACAGGCTGTGAAAGAATGCTTCCTTTCAGACTTTGTAGTATATGACTAGATATATAAACCTCAGCTGAATATTCTTCCAGTAGGTGGAGAGCAGCTCACCTCTTTCTAGAAACATTTCACAGTTTTTTAGAAAGTACAAATTGTTCATTATTCCCATGGATACATCTCTTCCATCAGTATGTATCTCTAGCCCACCTTTGCTATTCCTCCTGGCAGTAGCATCACTTTCTTAAAGAAAGTTTCAAGTTAATCACCAGTTTGTCATTGCGAATAATTGCATTTTAAGATTTTAAGACAGGAGTCAGCCTTCTTTATTGGATTAGTTTTGTCTGTGCTGGTTTAACCACTTGTTTACAAGGTTACCTCTTTTCTAGAATATTGTTTTTTAAATGAGAATGGATGGAGAACCTATTGTATAATGTCCCATGTGTTATGGTAAACACATGGAAAAGAAGATTCCCGAAGTCCCTTAATAGCTTGACTGCAGAGTCCTTCCTATATTTTATTTTGCAGCCCAAAATTTGATTGAGCATTCAACACAGTTATCCTTACCTTCCTCTGTGTTTTACTGTCTAAGAGGAAGCTGATGTGTTGGAAGTGGCTTAGGAAGAGCCATATAGAGTCAGGGGAGAGGCAAAGGTGGAGTCAGGGTGTGCTGCCCTCAGGGGGACCCCATCATGCCTCTGCATCTTCTCCAGAGCTGTAGGTAGAGTGGAAAGGATCTGCAAGAATGGATCTTTTGCGGCATTGGGGCAGGCAGTCTTCCAGGGATAAAATGTAAAGTATCTGTGAAAGAAGGATGCTGCTTGATGCCTGGGAAGCTGTTTACCAAGACTCAGCAAGCCATATGAACATTGTATTTTTAGACTCAATGCTGGGAATTTTTCTGGGAGTTAGAGTAGTCTGAAACTAACTGAACAGGACAGTGCTGAACTGGCAGTGCTAACTGGATCAGTCACTTGACTTGGGTAGGTTTATGAGTTAGAGCCCTTTCACAAATGCAGCTCCCCCTGAAAGTTCTCAGGAATATTGTGCGCTCAGGGAGATGGATTTGAAGCATCCCTATTGTAAAGCTTTCCTCCCTTCCCAGTGTAAAGCAAAATACCCATTCAGAGAAACTAAGCACACATTTGTTGCTCTGCTCTGTTCAGTCTCAGTAAGGAGGATTCTGCTTCTTGTAAAGGCCTAATCTTAGAGTTTTATTCATAACTTGGGTAAGGATAGGATACTACACTAGCTTTTTGTTTTTCCTTCTGTAGTCTTCCTTCCTTTAACAGAACAACAGCAAGCAGTAGTATGTGAGCCAACTTCAACTGTAACCAGAATCTTTGTTTTCAAAACTCATTATGCAGTATCAACTGAGAACCTGTTTCCTTTGAAGCTTTGGTTTTATGTAGGTAGGGTTCAGGGGATTATTTTTTTTCCCCATTCAGCTTTTCATTTCTTCAGTACCAAAAGATCAGCACTCATTCAAATCACAAGTGAGGAAAAAGGGTAATATCAAAGAAATAAAAGAAGCTTAAACTCATTTGCAAAGTTTTCTCCTTCTGCTATGCTTTCATTTTCTCCTCTTAGGAGGAGTAATTCAGAACTGTTACTAATACGTATTTTCTTTTGGGTCTTATTTGGTTTAATCTTAAAATACCTCTGTGCTGAAGTGTGGTTGCTTATTACAAATTTTTCCAGGTTTCCTTCTTTCTCTTCTTGGAACTATTCATCTATTTTATTACTTTGTTTACAACTCGAAGAAATCTTTGCCCATTCAGATCTTGAGTTTCTAGCTTGTTTATTAAAAACTAAAAAACCAGAAGAAACAAAACAAAAATTCAACCCAATGCCCCTCCCACAAGCACTGCATTTATACTGATATGGAAACTTGAAGGTTATGATGCTCAGCCAGACAACTTTGGCACATCTCAAATGAACAACTTCAAATAAATCTCTTGTTTTCCAAAAAATCTGTTAGAGTAAGTTAATGTCGGTAGATATCTGTCATTCATCTGACTCGTGCATATTTCTTTGTTGGTGTGGTAGGTCATGATTTTCTTCTGAGACAAAACTTCACCTGTTGGTAGCATGGCATCTGAAAGCAGACATTTCTGCGTTGTTATCCAAATGGCTATAACCAGAAAGCCTTAGAGGAAGAGCCATGAAATAATAGTGTGAGAATACATATTAAGTTCTTTGCTCTTGCAAGGTAATATTGACTTCAGTAATGGCAGAGACGTTTGTTTGCAAAAATGAAACTTGCAGGCTACCTGGTTCAAACCCAAAATTCTTTTAAAGGTATGAGTGCAAGCACAAATCAGCACTTGGTGACAGTTCAGTGACAATGCACGATCCTTTTAAGCTGCATTGCTCAGTGAAGAGGTTTTCCAAAGGAGGCTTATGTAATTTTGACTTTGTGTGGCAAATGCCTTCATAATGAACATCTCTCCATGGATTTATAGCCATCCCTTGGATTGTATCCAGTTAGCTGATTGAACATCTGGTAAGCATTGTGTGTTTGTAATAAGCCCTTACTTTACAAAGCCGTCTCAAGGTTTTCAGGCAAAGATCGATGACCTTTTCTTGGCAGGCTTCTAGCTGTTTGCCAAAACAAGTGCTTCACAGGGAGCAAGGCACTGGTAGAAGATTTGGTTTGAAGGCGCCTTTGTATTGTACTATAAGAGTTTGTACTTGTTTAAGGAAAATTGCATTAGACTGAAATAGAAAAGTAATGAAACTCATATACGTACCATGTTCCAAACTGTTGTCCCTCTCTTCTCCATTTATGTAGTAAACACTCTGATTTTCTTCCATATGTTGTTTTTTTCCTAAAAAAATTGTGCAAGGTCCTTGGAATAGACATGTTTAATTTTACCACTGTGTATGCCTAGTGTTTGTTTTGAAGAAAATTGGAGAAAACTCAAATTAAAAACAATAGTGGTGTTTTTATATGTAAATGAAACACGAACTAGTAATAAGATTTGAAATAGAAATACATTTTTGGAAATCTGTATATGACTAGCTTCATAATAGAAGGCGCAACATGAATTAATCCAATGTTCATTGTATAGCGTGATGTGATGTCAGAAATACTTAGAATATTATAGTTTATACATATTTGTTTTGTCATACCTCATAAAATACATAAACTATATTCTTTTATGACTTGTTCGTGCTTTGGTCTACACTTGTGTTGTTGCAGTTGTGTGCTCTGAATTGATCTCTCCCTCTTCACCCTTATGCTCCCCAAGAATAGTCAAGTCTGTTTATTGTTAGTATCATTGAGGAAAGAAGTCTTAGTATAGTCTATTTTAATTAATTGGTCAGGGGATGACTAGATGAGGTAATGCATACATTAAAGAAAGGTCTATCCATGTTCCTGGCCATTCTATGTACCAGTGAGTTTGTGAAAACTTTGGGAGCATTAATGTCTTTTGTGAACATTATTAACCAAATGTTTATTGCCTTCAACATAGCCTAAAAGTCTACTTCTGTTTTTAAAATGCAAGTTCTATAGTAGTGTAAACAGTTGGAATCTCAAAAACTATCTATTTTTTGAGTATAGTCTTGAAAGGTTAAATATTGGAGTACAGCTGAAAACAGAAGTCAATTTAGCAAAGTTCTTTCTTAGATGCTCAAAATCTGCATACAGGTGACTATTTGTTCCATGAATCCATTGAAAATAAGCATTAAAAAGGGTTGTAATATATTAAGTAAAGGTAAATAATTTTTCATGTTTTAGAAGTTACTTAAAAGAATCTATCATTTAACTGAAAAGTACCATTGTTATTTATTAGGTAAAAGCCTGAATTTTCAAACTCTTAGACTTTTTAAAAATAATAAGCAGATGTTCTATAAAGATAGCCCCATTACCTGTGGGTTTTTTTTGCCACAGGATCTTAAGTCATTTCAGCGTTTTTCACTTTTCATTTAGGAAGAGTGAACAATGTTAAAAACCTGTGGTGTGTAATGCGGAGTTTTAGTAAAGATAAAATGAAACAGTTGAGAAAAGTTAATACGTTATATATGTAGCAAATCAGCAAAGTTTATACTTGCTGTTACTTCTGTTTTGAGGCAATGATCATGCAGTACAGTGAGTGTCCCAGTAATTAAAGTTAGCGTAATAAAGAACACTACCCATGGGCAGCCCCTGTCTTTAGTGAATATGGCCATCATTAAGAGAGACTATTGGACTGTTTTACTGCTGGGCATGTGGTACTGTTAAATATGTGTGTTTATGCCTCGCAGTGGTAAGCCATTCTTTATACTGTTGGAGAATAAAGCAAACCATAATCTCAATATTTTACAAGTGAGTATTACTAACTGAAGTAAATACGTAGCTAAAAATATTTTACTACAGAAGTAGGTAAAAAGAGCTGCATACAAAATTGCAGTAGTTGTGTTGGTCAGGAGCTTTGTTGGCAGGTTTTGAAGGTTGCACTTACATAGTCAGAGACTTTTTATTTTTGTAACAGCATCTGTACTCATAATTTGGTAGACCTTCAGTCTGTGATACGTCTCTAAGGCATATTAACTAAATTGGTGGATTGTGCAACACAAAAAAAAGAATGAATGCATTATCCCAAACTGTAATAGCGTGAGTTTGTGTTGGTTTGTGTGGGTTTTTTTTATTTAAAGATTTTGCTAATCATAACGTGTTCTTGGAAATGCCTCTGCAAAGGCATCTGCAGTGTTAATACTGCATTAATTGTTGTGGTACTCAGTATGGTTTGAGAGACTTGCTAACATTGCTTCTCCTTCCACCAGCTCTCTCACCACTGCCTCACCTTCATGCAGATACAATTTGGCTGAAAGAGGAGAAATACTCTGGTAAACTGTTGTGCATAGTAGGAGTTACCTCTGAAATAATGAGGTAGAGCAGTTCTTTTTCATAGGTACCTTTAACTGTCCTCGAGAATTTACTCTTTACTTTTCTCCGCTAGAGCCTTTTCATGGTCGCTTTGTACCTGTGGGAGTAAAAATTGTTTTGCTGCTATAAAAGGCAGTTTCTGAACATAAAAATAACAGAGTAGAGCATGTGTGTATTACTTGCAAGTTAGAGTTTTTAAAAGAAAGCTTCAAAGAAAGCAAGATGCAAGTTCAAAAGGGAAGATCGACCCCTTTCATTATTTCTCTGGATTTTCAGAAGGACTATACTAAGGAAAATATCGTAATATGGATGGATACTCTGATTTAAACAGTGCCTAGTCATTTGGAGTTTTTTGATGCTATGACTTTTAGCTTGCTTTCATTATTTCTGCCATGTTTCTTTAATGCATTCTTCTGAAAAAGTGAATTATATATGGTATCAGGAATAATGTAAAATATAATCTGCAGTAGCGTCTTTAACAAACAAGCTGCCTGATATGTTAGACTTTCCGCTATTGCATGCATTACAGGTCCTTGATTTCTGTTATATTAAGACTAGGGTATATTTCTCAGAAATTATTTCTGTAACACACACTAAACCACTAATAAATAGTGAAACAGTATCAGAATCTAGGGCAAAATACTCAGCCTGAATAAATCTGTGGAGTTTCAATAAACTCCAGTTTACACCAGTGACACTTCTTCATCCAAGGTAGAACAGATAGAAATATATCTTTTATATTAGTGTTGCAGAGGAACCCTTTCTACTTAATTCTCTGTCTGTAATTCCCAGATCAATACCAGGAACTTGGATCTCTGCAGTTAATTCTTAAGCATGTGCTTTTCATCTTTATTAGACTGTTTTCAAAAAATCCTTGATACTGCATTTGTTAACTTCATCCCATCATCTTGGAAGTCTGCTCTGCTGTGAATGATGCTATTTAAAGGAAACATCTTCCATGCAATTCATGAATTTTCCATAGTAGATAAGTCACCCAGGGTATCAGTTCACCTCTGTCTAAAATGCTGGAAGCAGCTGTACTTTTCAGAGCAATGTAATCGTTTACATTTGCACAGCAATATCATAAGGCAAGAAAGAACTAGAAAGGAAGAAAGAACTTATTTTCCCATTTAGACTTTAGAAAAAATGAAACTGTGTGAATGTATAATCACTTTCAGACTTTGGTCAGGGTGCTTGAAAATCTAGTCCAGCCCATTAAAAGTATGATGCGGTATTTAACTATTGTACAACAACAAACTGAAGCCATCCTGTTCTATTTTCTGAAAGAGTGCCCATTTAACAGTACAGTTCTGGTAATCCTGTGGAGGGGCTTTATTTGTAGCTCAGTAAAACTCAGATGACTGCTGTGGGATTGTCTTTGCATCTGAAGAAGTTTTCATACGTGGAGGTCAGATTATTAACATCAGGTTTGAGGCTTTGCCTCAGTGGGTGAGTTCTTAGTTTTACAAAGATAGTCCTGTGCATGTCAGTGGATTAAATAGTGCACCTCCATGTGTTCAATTATTGTATTCAATGTTATATTCAGAAGCAGAGTTGCTTCTGAATGTTGCAGTGTTTTGTAAATGTTAGTGTGAGAATCACATAGAATACATGCTGAACAGAAGGAATAAAGGAAGTTCTCAGTAGCTGCAAATAAAGTAAGTAAAATTTAAATGGGGGGTGGTGGTGGTGTGTGTTTTGTTTTTTAAATTTGCAATTTGAGTTTCAGTGTCTGATTTACTTTGGTGTTAGAACAGCTTGTGAATGAAGTAAATTTGTATTTACTTTCAAATGCTTTAAAAGGTTCCTGAAGAGAAATACAGTTACAATTTATAAAAAATTCTAAGGGTTTTTTTATAATTCATTTGTTATGCATTCCATAAGAACAGCAGATTTTGCTGATATCCTTGATGACAGATGTTTGTTTTAGAGTACTCAGTTTTCACATTTTCATAGTTTTTGGAGTGAACAGAAATACATAGTTATAATACTGAATGCACTTCAAGACTGGTGCAACTTCAGTACTTCAGGCAAGGTAATATTATATCACTTGATGTATGTAATGAAATCACTGATGAACTCATTTTATAATAATGTTTATGAGGATAGGATTGTCTGGTTAAACCCCATAACTGGAACAATTTGTACATCTGCCATCTTGTCTTTGGGCAAGATTCTTCTGTGTGTCAACAGACTTCTCTGGAAAATAGGAGTACACTGCCTATTGTGCTGCAAGGCTAATATTAATAAGTGAGTTTTCTTTGAAAGAGTTTATTAAAGACTGGAAAAGGAATTGAGATTTATATTTATATCTTGTTTTCAGTCAACCAAATACCGTCATTGAAAGATCAGAAAGTACACTCTCTGTGATGTGATGAACCTCCAGTTATACAATTTATCCCTGTTTCTTTTTTTTTTTTTTTTTTGGTTTTTTTTTTTTTTTTTATGGTTCTTTATGGATTCATTATTGTTAAACTCTTTTGCTGGCTGTAGTTGTATTGTAATCAGGGGTCTTTTTTCAAAACCCTTTGTCGGGACATTTTACTGAGTATCACACCTTTGTGTACAAATGCAGGAGTTATTACTTCTTAGTTATGCTTTCAAATTTGAGAGTGGCCACTTGAGCAAAACAAACAGATTCTTCTCCCAATGTGCAGGGGTGTAGTGGATATCATAATTGATCTTAAACTGGCAAAACCAAGACAAATCAAAAGCTGAAGATTGTAGTAATGACTTTCAGAATTTAAAGATTAAAAATATTTAATTATCATTTGTTGGGTTTTGTTTTTGTTTTTTTAAACAAGGCTGTCCTCTCTGGTTTGTATTATTAAGGAGCATAAATTAGGCATGTTCAGGGAGGGTCACATATCTAATATGTATAAGATACATTTTACTTCTTCATTTAGTCTTTGTGAGATATAATTAGTATCAGAAACAACATTTCTTGTTTTGTTAAGATACTGCTTTGGAGGGCTTGTTCATTTCAGAAGAACGTATGCTAAATAATAACTAGAAGTTATTTAGCTGCTCCTAGGTATATTAAGCATTTCCCTTATTTGCACTTGAGTGTTTGACTAAGTTATGTAAGGAAATCATAGCTTGTTCTTCAAGTATTTTTCCTATTTTTTTGAGAGGGAGAAGGGGAGGGAGACCTCACATACTAAGTAGTATCTTGTTTGATGTCTTCTCTGAAGGACTGTGCGCTCACAGACTTTCCTCCTCGGATATCCAAGCCATTTGCTATAGTAGGATGTGATTCAACTTTTCATGTTTCTGTTTCCTTGCAGCACCACAGTCCTCATTATTTACAGATTTCTAACTCTATATTGCTCCAGAAAGGCTGACTTGGGGTATGAGCTATCAAATAGCATGGGGCTATGTTTCTGTATTCTTTTCAGGCTTATCACCCATTTCCTGGGCCTCAGCAGCAGTCTGTGGAACTCTTGTCACCAACTGGAAAAATGACTTGAGTTGTGGGGAACATTGTTTCCTTACAAACTGAAAATGCTGTCTCAGTGAAAGATTTGAAGTAGGAAATACAAACATCTTTCTTCTGTGTCAATTTAGCTATACATAACAAACTATGGAAGGTATTGGAAAGTGTTTTGTTTCATTGCTACTGCTTTTGAAGAAAGACTTTTAAGAATCCTGTATAATTTGCAAATAACCTTGTGAAAAGCTGATGCGGTTAATACTGTCCAATACATTCTACAGTAGTGTCTCTACAGTGTTAATATTTTTTTTCTAGGGAACAAGACTCTCGATTCCTAATTTAATATATAGTAAGAGTAGTGGAAGCAGTTTCCCTTTACTCTGTGTATGGCAGACATACAGGCTATAAAAGTTGAGTTTGAGAACTTGCATCTTTTTTTATTTCTTTGCCCAAACTCTTTTAACCATATAAAATATCAAAATGTAATTATTTTGTTACGAAATTATTTTTTCGAGTTACGAATACCATATGTTGCTCTAGTCACAGCTATCCTCTCTCAGGGCTGAATTTACATAATAGTTTGAGTGTTTCCTACTAGCAATACTGCTACTGCTAACATTACCAGAATTGAAGAACTGCCTAAAAGACTTTAAAAGTGAGTTGGATTTGCTATAGCACAGGTGAAACTGAAAATTGTTGCGGCATTTCTGGTCTTAGAAACTTTGGATATCATCAGGCATGCAGAATTTCTTTTGTGTTTGTAATGAGGCCATCCCAGTTCCACTGGAACAATTTTACATCAATAAGAGATTTGGAAGACTACATGGAAAGAATCCAACCTTCCAGTTGCATACATACACTAGAAAGACTAAGAAAAGAATCTGCTGTTAAACATCTGGAATCTGTTTCTTCACTTTGCTGGTATTGATGTCGAGTTTTCTTTTTATTCATTCTTTTCATCTCTGTTCCTGAGAGAAGTACGATTGGGGTTTTTAATTAGAAAATTGAAGTTTCTGTTAAGGATTACTCAGAATAAAGTTAAATAATGGTGTTGTTAAATTCAGTAGGATCTAAATTTTATTACTGGTTTCCTATTTTTATGGCATCCAACTAAATATTTTCCTCCTATTTCCTTCTAGTCTTTCTTCCTCTAGTAACAGTTGAGTACTGACTTCATAGGTTGGTATACATTAATCACAGATAAGCTGAAAATGAATTATGTTGTTAAAGATTAGATAATTCCAGTATGAAATTATTCTCTTAGTGTTCTTAATACTAATATTCTTTTTGGAAATTACTGTTACTTTTGTGTAGCTATGTAATCAATAATATTTCAGAAGATTGTTTTCTAAGAAACCGGCACAAAACCTCAGTAATTGTGAAGAAAGAGATTTTAAATTTTTTTATTTAAGACATCAGCTTGCTTTCTTTTTTCATTTAGTTAGTGCCTATTCTTGGTAGCTCATTCTAGAGAACCCAATGGAAAAGTTGCGGCAATTAAGCAAATGGTCTCTTGAGGCAAATATCTCTCCACAGAAAGCAATGTGGAACGAAGGCTTTTTCTCTTTTTGTTCCTTAACCTCCCTGGGGTGTAGCCACCTATCTCCTTTAGGTTCATGTGAAAATCCTGCCTGGTATCTGTCTGTGTAGGCACTAAAGCTTTAATCGCTCCCGTGGTGCTTTGTACGGGGTTTGATTATGCACAGCTCTTGGCACCAGTGCACAGGAGTAGTGTCTTCTCTTGCTCTGAATGCAAACCCAAACAAAGCTTGTTTTATGCCTTGTTACAATGGGAGGAAGAAAGCAGACGGCCATTAATTGCATTGTTTGAATTTGGAGCTAAAAATCAAAGTCAGACGTCTTTTTCTCCTTGTTACTGTAAGGTTGGATTGAATTCATTATCTTGCTGACTGGCCTGTAACTGCCTTCCCTCGCTTCCTGCTGAGCTGCTTATCCCGGCCCGAAGTGCGTTGCTTCCCCTTCCACTTCCTGCCAGCTTTGTCTCCAGAAGCGCAGACAGGCCAAAGTCTGAGGTCCCTCCACCAGCACAACTAATTCTTACTTGGATATCATATTTGGAGCTGTAATTTCCTGTAAAGCCTTCCTTGCTGAGATCTTTAAAGCTTGCTATAGTCAGGATAAGTAAAAGCAGTTACATAGATGACAGAATCGGTTGAACAGCAGAGTGGATTTTCCTCTTTGATTAGTCTTGGAAAGGCTACTGAAATATGTAATTGTTGTGGGGCAAAGTCACTATTTCAGTGTGGCAGAGAAACAGTGGCTGCCTATTATTTAGAAGTCATTCTTAGCAGGAAAAAAAAAATCATTGCAAATTGTAATATTTGTGTTTACAAGTATTACAAGTTTTAGGGGTAAATCAACCTGCCTTTATATAGCAATAATGAGGCATGGAGCTACCAATCCAAAACACCACTTCTTGTACGTTTTTGCATTTGAGAAAATAAACAGAATTCATAGGAAAAACAGAATAAATAGGAGATACTGTTGTTAAAAGACCCTTCAGATTACAAAACCAAAATTAATCTTACCATCAAAAAGCTTAAAAAAATTAAAATAAACTGTTTCCATCAGTCAAAAGAACATCTATATTTGTATTTTTGTATTTAAAGAAATAATTTATAACTGAAAAGTGACTTGTGAATGCCTGGAAAATCTTAGTGTTTGATATGTTGCATCAGAAAACCAAGGAGTTCCGTCATGGTTTTATTAAATACATTAATAATGATGATTATAAGAGTATTAAAATATTTATTTATTTATATTTATTTCATATGTATCCTTTTTATGTTCCAATGACCAAGTTACTTGCAGTTTTAGTTCTAGATTATCATTGTGCCTGTCTGAAATCTTCCTAGGGATAATACATTATAGCACTTAACTGAAAGATGCTAAAGTACACAAAATAGCCTGTTACTGATTTTGTGGGCTTTGTCTTGTGCTACCTGTTTCACTGTGTTGTGGTTTCAACTAAATATCAGTGCTCATCTTGGATCTTCATTTTGTACCTAGTTTCCCCAACCACATTCATCTTCATTTGAATGAAGAAAACCTAAGCAACTTATGTCTGTTATGTTTCCATCACAGTTGGTGACAAACCTCCAAAAAGAGCACTTTATTTGATGTTGTTAAGTTTGAGATAGATATATCTAAGTATTTAAATCCCTTGCCGAAGAACTGCAGTTTTGTTAGACTAGGTTATTTGCTTTTACTTCCATTTCTGCTGATGGCCATGAGGTAGTTTTTATATTATATTCCATGTGGCAAAAGCACAGAAATAGCTTTTTTAAAACTAAATAAAAAGCCAAAAGGGAAAACAGAAGATGTTTAAGAGTTTCTGCAAGTAAGGAGTATGAAAAGCTTGCTAAAATTTAAGCAGCAACTGACTATGCAGCAAAACATAACGTAGGAGTTTTCAGTGTTTCATCAACATCTCTTATCTGCGGTATGAAAAAAGTTGCAGGGCAGTAGTATTTTTATATAAAATATTATATAAACCCTAATCTTGTTACTGTGGTCTTATTCCTTCTGCTGGTATAATTGATGTCCTTTATGTGGAAAACAGCGGAGATTTCCTTTGTATGGTAATAGTCGCATTTACGTGGTATTTCTTATCATCACAGGACACTTTTATATGTTGCATAAGCTTTACAATATTTTTACAAGATGCATTTTTACATAGAGAAACAGAGATGCTGCCACACTGGGAGGATTATAGGTTAGCGGGTTGGTGAGTGAATACAGGATTCAGGAAGGTGCCTCAACAAAAAAGTATTCATGACTTTGGACAAATCATCTAATTTACCCCACATCTCAAATCTCTGTGTGTGAACACTGTTATTAAATAGGACTGCCAGGGATAAAATACACGGAAGACTGAAACAAGCAGATAGGGCTGCAAACAAACTGGAGCACATTGGAGATGAGATTAATTCTGATGATGCCCAAGGTAACCAGCCTAAACTCAGACAATCGGGCATTGTGAGGAAAAAAAGCTATATAAAATGAATAGGTACTTGTATGTTTGATGCTATGTGATGGTAGCCTTTTAAATCCTTTTTGTTAATAAGAAAGCATTTTTCTTATTCTAGAGGAAATTGTCGCTGGAAATGTTAATATTTCTGGGTGTTGGGTTTTTTTCTAAACAGCAGTACATTAGAGCATCCAGCTAGTAGCAAGTGCTTTCCTTTTTGCTTTAGGCCATCTAACTATGGAAGATTACAAAGCAGAGTTGCTTTCTGGGAGCTGGGCACTGGAGCTTAAGTTGAGCTCCCTAAAGGAGGACTAACAGCTATATGCTCCCTATTATATTTTCAAATCAAAACTTCTGAATAGTCTGAAAATAAAGTGCAATAACTTTAAAATATGGATTTCTGAATTGCATACATAGATGAAGGAATTGCATCAAATTGTTCTGTCAGGTTAGAAGAAAAGTGATTGGTACAGATTCTGGTTTGCTCTACTTCCCTAACCTGTCAGCTGCTGCTGAAGGCTAAGACAAGGATCTGGCGTGCAGGTTTTCTCCCATAGGATCAGCACTAGGCAGTCTTTTTAGTGTTTCCATTAACACTTTGTCACTTCAGAGATGTGTTAGAACCCAGAGTATGCTTCACCTGTGACCTCCTGGAGAAGAAAATCAAGTTTGGGATATAAAGTCCAGTAATATTGACATGAAAGTGATTCATTTTAAAACTATTGAATTAAGACTGGGTCTCTTCTCAGGATCCAGTGCTGTGATCCTTATTGACACAGGACAAGTGGGGATTGCTAATGTGCAGGTTGCACATGTGCAGGTCCTTTATCCTATGTCTCACCTGCATGACACAAAGAGAAGAAGCAGCAGGTTAATGAAAGGGTGCTAATTAGTGCGGTATTTTAATAAAATGTTCCACATTGCTGATTTAGTGTAGAGTGTCAAAGTAGCTCCCTCTTGCTGAGTTTTTTATCCTTGTGACAGTCACTGTAGCATAAGATACAGACAGTGCCATTGCCACGCTGAGTTACTTGAAAACTCTTGGAAGAAGAGAGCAGTTGATTATGAATATAGCTGAAACATCCTTTCAAGCTGCAGAAGGTCATATTTGAAATAGGCAGCATGTATGCTTTAAGGAGGTAGAAGGACAATTCTATGGGTCCTTCCTGGACTACTGCTTAACTCCTTTTGTGAGAGAACTTCAGACGATTAGGATTCATACATGACACATTGTTAGAATATAAAATATATTTACAAGAAAAGCAACACAGACGTTGCTTTAAATGATGGAAGAATTACTTTTAAGGGAAGGTCCTTGGAGGGGTTTGTTTTGCTCTTGTTATTCAGAATTCATACACCATTAATGTTTAGTTCAAAGTATTTCAACACAGTGCTTTCACCTGAACAAAGTTGCATTTGTTAATAGTACAGAGAATGGATTTTGATTTGTAATTGATTAACTGTCTTAATGTGTTTGCATCAATTGAAAAATGCACTTAGCACAAGCAAAAGCACAATATTGCTCCAAGTAATTTTCCAGCCCTTTGTGTTTCAGTGGCTGGATGGCATTTAAGGTAACTGTGCAATGTAACAGATGCTGATTTCATCCTATATTGCTGTCATGGTAATGACTAATAGTGCTGATAAAAGGCAGTTGAGCATTTGCCTAGGGCATGGAAAACTGACCCTCTGGGGTGAACTGTACCATGATGTCAGTGTTGTTTGCAATGCATGGATTCCATCACGGCTCTGCATTTGTCCCATCTTTAAATAGTTCTTGCTTTATGCAGAAGTTCTCTATTCTGATTTACAATAAAAATCTTGTATCTGTGGTGGTGTTTTACTGTGTTAAATTATAATCAGTACTATAGACAAAAGCAAATCTGAAAGTTTTAAAAGGAATCTCCTTCTGTTTTTGATATTGAGGGAATACTTGGGTGGCCTATGTGAAATCAGTTGGTGGTCTAGCTCTAATTCTTCATGGATACATCAAAAACAAACAAAAAAATCCCCATCCTTATAAACAACACCCTTGCTGATACATTCAACATGGAACGAGAACTGAGCTGTGGAGGAATGAAATCCTCTGTGACCTTTAGATACAATTTCTGGAACACTGTCCATATTGGTAGAGAAAATTGTGTACTGTTCACGATGTCATTTTGTTACTGGACTTCAGAACCAGTGCATGGATACAGTTTAAGAAGGGGAGCTCCATCCACTGTTGGCTCATTTCTGAGCAGTTAGAAGAAATTAGACATAGAAAGTTGTATTTGGATACTCATTTAACTCCTTGAAAAGTAATTTCACTGTGTATTACCTTTAGGCATGCAATATACTTCCAAGATTTCTTGCTTTAGCCCTTACTAATTCACTAACAATTTGTAATCTTGCGTGATTTGTGATTCTGTGTATGAGATTGTATTTTTGCAGTTCAGAGTGCTGCTCTTTGTCAGTTGAAAGGAAAAGGAGCAAATATGGCACGGAACTCCACTCACTAACGCTGTCTCGGGTGTGGCCAAGGAAATACTGGTTGATGGGAGCAAACTAAATAAATTAGCTTCTTGGTGAGATACTTGAAAACTCTTATACACAGCACCATTAGATTTTAACTAACTACATATAATTATAAATGGAGAAGGTATATTATTTGTGTTTGTTACTGTTATCTGGAGATAAACCTGTCACTGTCTTCCAATATGGAACATGTTCTTTAAGGAACAACAATTATACACAACTGTGATCGTTTTTATTTTGCTTATATCTGTCTGTAATGACTTTGAAAAAAAATTATGTAAGAAAAAATAGACTTTTATTATTACTGTTAAGTTAGTGCTTAAATTAACTTGGATGTGAATAAGACAGCATATAATTTATAAACCTTGAGCCCCTAGATGCTATGTGAAATTTGCTAATTTGCAAGTACTTGGAAGTGGTATATTAGGGCTGCATCAGTGTTGTTGTAGCCACCTATTTTATGACTTGTTAAATAAACTTTATATGTACGGAAGGGTGTTAATAAAGTGTACAAATGGCTATCTTATACCAGCATTTCTTAGCAGGATTCCATGGGCATGAGGGTCTTTAGAAGTTATAACTCATTTCTCCAATTCCAAATGGTAATATTAATAATTTTATCTGCCTGTGGAATTTTAAAGTTGTTTATGTTACTTGGTTTACATGTGGATCTCTCTCTAGTGTGCTTATAGTTAATTTTTTTCAGTATTTTTGTTTATTGAGAAATGGTATTGCATAAGCAAACACAATACTACATATACTTAGATGTTGGCATAATTTTCCAGAAAAGACAGAAATGATAGATAGTAGAATTGATAGATTGTATAAAATAGACTGAAGACAGAAAGGTGGCAAAGAAAGCATGACTTTTCTAATGTGGAATAGTCTGGGTCTTGTATGTATGAAGTTTCAGAAACTACAGAATAATGTGAGTAAAACTGGTTTGCACCTACATCCAGAGGCTGTTATTCTGCAGTCCCCATCTAAACCTGTTGAGGTGACTAGAAATGCATCAGGTGGCCTGATTTCAGTGTCTCCAACATTTCATGTTATTGGTGGTGCTGTTTTGAGAGGCACCTCTCTGGACAACTGTACACAAACAGCTGTGCAGTGTTAGTGGAGAACACTTAAGTATTCACCCAAACCTTTGTATCTATCATTGTAAGAATGTTTCACAGTTTGCGTTTGTGGAAGGTGAGGATTCTCTGTGCTGCAGTAGTTTCCTGGTGCTGTATGCCCCTCTCATGTTTGACTGAGAGCCTTTCTGTCTCATCCTTTCATATGCAGTAACACTGTAGTGCTTAGCTACTTGCTAAGCCTGATAACCCAATGGAGTTTCTTGTTGGAGGATGTTTTACTTTAAACAAACCATTCATGTTTCTGCTCCTGTTGCTTCCCAGTATTCTGCAAACCAGGAATCAGGAATGGGAGGTGCCCGAGCAGAGGAGTCATCCAGCCGAAAAGCTGCACGCTTCCTCCTCGCTCTCAACAAAACTTTTATAAGCCCAGTGCAAGAAGTTCTAGTGTAGTTGAACTGACACCTTTCCCCATGCATCTTCAGCAAGGATCACTCTGATGAAACTTGATAAAACTAATTAGCAGCGTGTTGCGGTGTTTTATGTGTTGCCTGAAGAAATTCTCAATGGCAGTGAAATTCAGCAATGGTCAAAGTGGAAACGTAACAGTGTATTTCTATTGCACATTTAATAGCAAATGCAAATCCTTTAAATGATTCCTTTTAAGTTGGCTTTCTCATTTGTATCTGTTTTTGGTTTCAGAAATGTGTGATTTTGTTAGGCTTATGTTAAATTTCCTACAGGAGCTGTAGATAAACAATATTTTCTTGTCCCAATTATTTCCCTGCAGAACTCTCTTCCTTATGGAATGAACTACAGAAGGGAATAGAAATGATGAGAAAATCAGATCCAGGTGATGGAACTAAGTGCATTTATTTCAAATTATCATCCAAAGATGAGATTCAGCAGGGACAGTATGAGGGAAGGGGACATCTGCAGGTGCATCTGGAGGAAACACTTGGATCCTGTGTGTTGCTCTCTGTTCTTACTGGGCTATTATTATTGGTCACTGAAAGGCAACATGCCAAAACTGGACAGGAAATTTTTTTTTTCTTTCTATAAGAGTTTTCTGGCAAAAATATATCTTGCATAGAAATTTCTGAAAGTAATGCAGAGTTTTGTCAAAAATTTTATTTCCCCTCCCAACCATTTTTCCAAAAGGGTTTTTGTCAGTCTCAATAAATAAATGAACAAATAAATTAGTGATCTTACCTAAGCCTCCTTAAGTAACATGGGACTTTTAAAACTGTGTTTCTTGTAAATAGTGTTTCCATTCAGCTTTGCTTTCAACAAAATGAGTTTAGAACAGCAACTTCCTGGCGTTTTTTTGCTCTTCTAAATATAGGAACTCGTAAAGAAGATCTGAAACACTTTATGCTCAGGTACATACTATTCAAAACCACTACGATGACAATTTGTTAAAATTTGAAGGATGGTTTGAAAAAGAAATGTTCCATGGAAAGTCCAGTTTTTTGGGCTTGTTGCCTCTCATGATTTTTAGAATGTTTTTCCTCCACGCCCCAGCATACACTGTCCCTGGAAACAACTTCAAAGCTTTCTGTGTCCTCTCCTTCATAATGAAGAAGACACTGTTCCTTCTGGGAACCTGTTGGCTTATTTCAAATGTGACAGAGCAGAAGTGTCAAAGATAATTATGTTCCTACAAGCTCAGAGAAAAAAAAAAAAAAAAGTCTTGGTGGAGAAGGGAGGACCTTCTTGGAGGTTTCAGAAGTGCTTAGAAAGAGTTCATCTCAAACTAGTAGGAAAGCAGACTTGGGTAATTCCAGAGTTTATGGAAGCACTTTTCTCAGTCATAGGTATCTCCATTTATTTCACCTGCTGCTTTTTTAGCTTTTTTTTTTCCCCCTTTAGAGGGAAATTTCCCCCTTTAGAGGCTTATTACTTTGACCACAAATCTGTCAAAACAAATGTAATTTAAATGCACAACAAGCTATTTGTAACAGTCCCCTTCTGTTCACCATGTAGCTGTTGATTCATCACTTTGCTGTTGGGGACGGATCTGGTGATTAGACAGTTTCTCTTGCCTGTGGCCTGAAGCTAAGCTTGTGCCCCTGTTAGCACTCTTGTGAGCTGAGGGGCTTAATAGTCTGAGAGTTTACCATGCTTCACTGAACTGAGAACACATATTTCAGTGTAATAGTCCAGTCTTTGACACTGAATTATTCACCATCCCCATCTTGAAGACCTCACATGAACTCAATAAATTATCCTATCATAAGATACAAATATCTCATCTGTACTTTTGATTCCTAGCAGAAGATGATTGAAAGCTTTAGGAAGCGGATCTGTGGCTAGGGCTTTGACCTGTCCATGTTTATGGAAAAAAACATCTACAGGGAACAAAACCAGCCTGTTCTTCTATGGAGCATCCATCCAGCAAGACCATCAAATCTGTTCTTTAAACCTTCATCCTTGAGGGGGGTTTGGATCATTCCCTATTGAAGTTTAGCTGAATTCTGATCCTTTTTTTGTAATAGTATTTCTTACTTTGCTACAGGCATATTATGCTAACAAAAAAAAAAAAAATTGACACAGGATGAAGTTTCTATGATACCCTTACAGATTAGGATTAACAGGACTATCACAAAATAAATTTAATCCACTAGTTGAAAGTATACTGAAAAGCATCCATGCAAAATAAGTTTCTTTCAGTCAGATGTGCTGATGTTATAATTGTGCTGATTGCACCGTGCAACCTTATCTGAATTTATGTGATTTACAGTAATATTTTCATTAGATTTTACTTTTTTCTTATAGACAGCTCCTTTTTTGAAAGGACCAAATGATTTTGATGTCCAGAAGATGTTATACTAAAGGTAACAGGATAAATTTATATTATGTCATGCAGTTATAAGTTCTGTTTTTTTTATTGTTATATTTGGACTGCAAATAGTACTTTGTAATAACAGTATCTGGTTTTAGATGGATGAAAGATCTTAGCCATGTAGGTAACTTTTCAAAGTCTGTTGTTTCCATTGGAAAAGTTTTCGTAGATCCTGTTTGGTTTTACACTGGCCCTCAGAGCTCAGTTTTGACCTTGACAGCTTATTGCTGTGGTGCTTTTATAGGCAGGGTTTTAGAGCTGAACGTGTGTAACTTGATCTTACAGGTGTTCAGCACCTCTTCAAGGGACTAAACTCAGAATTCATGTTGCAGGATGTTCAGGTTTTCTGAAACAAGACTTCACTTTTCTTCAGTCAACTTTATTATTTATGTCTGATACATGGCTTCCCAGAGGGAGGAAAAAAATAAGAGTTATAGGTTAGTCAGTGATTGCCTAATCATTAAATGGAACTACCACAACAGTGGTCATCATAAACAGTTTTTACTGTAACTTGAAGTATACTGTAAATTCTCTTGATACCATTTGTAAAGTGTGTATATCTGTCTTGGTTTTATTCTGCTGGTTTTCATGGAACATCTCAAAGAGATGTCAGAGAGGCTGATAGCCTTCTGGCAGGTGCAAAATCAGGTCAGGCAACTTCATTCATAAAGCTATCGTTTTTTGCAGCATTTAACATTGCAGCTTCCCAAACATTCAAAGCCTTCCTGCCTAAGGGTATGGTAGCATCAGAAGCAAACACAGAGTAGGTTTATATTTAGAACTTAACAAGGCAACTATTTAGTTTTTTAGCACATATTTATGATGTAAATGAAGTGCCTTGAATTCAGATGTTAGAAAGGATTTTAGGAGGGATAATCGATAAATAGGCCTACTTAACTACTTGGGGGGGAAATGACTAATAATTAGGACTTTGAAAAACTGAAGTAAGGAACTTAATTTAAAAACAAAGAAATGAACTCTACTTGCTTTTTTGTGTGAAGTTAAATTTTTGAGGGTATAATCTGAATCCTTTAAGAGTGAGTAGCACCTTACATTCAGCTGACTGCTCTCTTCCAAGGCTGCCCTGTTTAGGAGGCAGTGCATAGTTATGCTAGGTAGTCATGGTCTGCTGTTTCCTTCCTTGGATTGGCTTCAAGAGCAATGTCCCATCTTCTCCCTGTCTATAGCTGCTAATTTGTTCATTCCTCTGTGATCCCTGCTTCAGCATGTGCTGAAGATTTACCTACAAACCCTCCATATACTCAGCGGCTTCCTTATGATACCAGGGACTAAGCCATGATAAGGATATTGCAATTCAATCCTTTCTATCCATTAGTGTTCTTGTATATAAGTATGAATATTGACTATAATGCAATAAATGGCAAACACATCTATATTAGTTACATTTGGGAAATTAATTTTTGCAGTTCTGTAGACCAGTGGTGCCAGTTTGTACATGTAAATGCTCTCACTTCAAATGTGCATCCTAAATACTAAGTGAAGGTTTAGAGTTTTGAAATCATATCATTTTGATTCATTGTGCTTGCTTCTTAATTAGTTCTACCTTTGAAATTTTTGAATGTTAAGTTTTTGCTGACAGAGTTGCTAATTGACAGATATTTCAGCTGTGAAACTGTGACAGTATGTGCTTTGAATTTTTAATTTTGTTCCCTGTCTGGAGAAAAATGTTGTCCTTTTAGATCATACTGCTCCAAAAATAGAAAATTCTACATGAAGATAAAATTTGGGCTTTTACGCCATGCCCAAATGTGAATGGCATACCTATGAATTACTGTAATTAGGCAATCACTTTTTTGGATCCATGTTTTAAGGTTATCCAGGATAATGTGGATTTACCTTTGTTGTGAGGAATTAAAATAATACAGGCTTTATGGCAAACTAACCTTTGTTGTGAGGAATTAAAATAATACAGGCTTTATGGCAAATTATATTTTGGGTTGTAGCATTTTTAAGTGTGTTTCATCTAATCCTGAAGCAACTAGCTATAGTACTGCATAAAATAGGCCAAATATGGCTCTCATCTTGCTCCATCTTTAATTAGGAAGAATCTCAGATCTAAAAATCAAGGCTGAGTACAAGATGCCTATATTTTGCTTTAAGTTTCCTTCTAAAGATGAGAATGCTACATGGGTCATGTTTTAGACCAAGAAGACTAACTGTACATGCACTTGCTAAGGTGCTCAGGTAGAATAATCTATTGCTTCTACTTTCTGACTATGGCTGACAATTTTTCTTGTTTTACAATTTGAATTGATTTCAGATTGATAAAAATGCTTCACCTCTTCAAGATACTCAAATTTTCAGTTACGTGTGTGTAGGGGAAAATACATCTCTAAGCTGTTAGAAATACAGGAAGCTTATATTTGGGTTAGATTAATTTTCAGTAAAGAAGATTAAAGCAATGTAATCAAAAGCTGTTCTACTTTAATACACTCGTAGTGGACAAGTCCAAAACCAGCATGCAGTTATATTCTAAAAGTCTTTAACCATATGTTAACATTAAAGAACAGAATAAAGTGCTAATCTTGTGTGTAAATATGTATATATATGTAATATTTACAATATATTTAGATTATTTGGGAGCCTTCAAATTATATTTCAATGTTAAATCCAAATTTGAATGATAACAGTACTTTTTGACAGAGAATTTTATATCAGACTGCAGAAGAGACTTAGCCTGACAATAATTGTAACTTTGACACATACAGTAATTGATCCACAAAAAAATTATTTGAAGGGTGGGGAAGGGAATGACCCTGAAAAAGTATGTGCACTAGTTTTTTTTCCATCTTGATTTAATCAAAGGTAGTTAGCAGAAAACTTCCCAATAATAACTTCATAGTTAACTGTAATGGAACAACTGCAGTTGTACCAATAATATTTTACTAAATTATTCTTGAATCCAGATGATAGTTTGTAAGTTAGAGAGGGGTTTTTTTTTAAGAATTCAAGTGGTGATGTACTCACCTCCCTTCTAGGTCATTTATTCTTGTGGGTTATTTAATTAGTTTAACATGGTATTCCTAATTTCTGCTCTAGAATTTGTCTAACTTTTCACTCTTCCAATTTCTTAACATATGTAAAGAAGAGTTGTTGTTTTGTGTGGTTTTGTTTCGTTTTTTTTTAAGCAAATTCTTATTGAATCTCATTCTAGAAAAGGTTAGATTTTGAGAAGATGAATTCACACTGTAGTTATACTATTTTGTTCTATCTTTACAAAGAAGAATGCTTCTCACTGTTAATGTTGGATGTATGAAACAGTAAAAGATTTGCTATTAGAAACTTTTGCAAATTGCATTTATTTTGTACCTTGGTGTTGATAAATGGAACATATTTTGTTTGCAGAATCACCATGACATTGAAAGATGTTATATAACTGCCATGATTTTGGTTAGCAGGAACTCAATATTATGTAAATATCAGAATAACCCAGCTGACTGCAGCAGGAGGTTACAGTACAATCAGATTGATTTTCCGTAATAAATGTTAATAATGATCAGTTAATATTAACTACTTCTTTCTGCTATGTGATAACAAGGGCTCCAGTTAAGTTGGAGATAATGTGACAGAGCTTTTAGTGTTGTATGACATCTCATACAGGCATGGCAAAAGTCCATCCTATGAAGAGTATCCTCAGTTAAAGATGCTGTGGTGTGTTTTGTCCTGCTCTGCTTGCTCCTGTGTAGGTACCAATGTCTCAGAACATTTTGAGCAAGCATCTAGATAAGTCACAAAAGAAGAATTGCTTCAGAGGTCACAATGACTTTGCATAATGAGTCCATTAGAAGCAGTAATCAATATCAAGCTCTTGGATCTTATGAATATTAATGAAGCAATTGTATCGGGGAGGTAGATTGGGAATTGAGATGCATTTTGATATAATGGCCTAGGTAGAGTATGGGTCCAATAACCACCTTACAACATTTTGGAAGATTTTAAGTTGTTATTAATAATTGAAAAGCCATTATGGCATTTGCAGGGGAAAAAAATTGTACAAGGCTTGCGTTGCATTCTGCCCACACAGTGCTTCTACAGACACTTGTGTCACTGAATCATTTGAAATATTGTAAAACCAGTGAATCACAAGGTGAGGAATTATGTTACCTTTTCAATAGAAAGTAATATCAAATGTTGAACAAGAAAATGAGAAGCTAGGCAATGGATCACTTCTCACCTACTGCAGTAGCACCCTGAACCTGAGAAAGCTGGGATAGCTGTCTGGCATCCTGCATACTCACTGATTTTAACTGCTGATCTCTGAATTGTTTTTCTGTTTGTTTTTTGTTTGTTTGGTTGTTGGGTTTTTTGTTGGTTTTTTGGGTGGGTTTTTTTTTGTCCTTACAATTCCCTCTTTTCTGTAGAGGAAAAAGAACCAGGAAGGTTTTATGAGTTGTCATGAGCATTAAGCTGATCTGTGCATATGCACACAGTTGTGTGCCTCTTTGGGCCTGCATTCAATGCAATGGCTGCATCCCTCTGAGCCCTATAAGCAGCATAGGAACTTCTGAAAATCTCTGCTGATAGCTGAAATGTAAGAGTTGGCTGTAATACATTACACGTTACAGAGTTTACAAGCACTGGTAGTTGTATTATATAGTCATCTAATCTCTGTCTTGGTTATCAGTCAGTAGAAAGAGGTAAACAAAAATTTCTTACCTTGCAGAGGTTGACCTGAACATACGTCAATAAATAACTGCCAAACGTATGGAGACTGAGGTCAGCTCAGACCTTGTCCTGAGCATGGAACAAATTAGTCAGATGAAAGAGGGCAAGGTGAAAGATGAAGAAAATGTAAAGAGAAAAAGTTGCTGTTTATGAAGTAAGAGAAGAATCCCTGACAGAAGCATGAAATTTTAAGTGTGAATTCAGTAGAAGAGCTCTGGCCTGTGAAAAGAGAGTTCAGAATTTTAATTTCATGCTGTTTTGCCTGTGTAAGCAGCAAACAGGGTGTTGAAGCCCCAGCCTTTTTCATTTGGCAGTGGAAATGAACATCTCTGAATTGAAAGTCTAGGTCAAGGTTACTGTGCAGAGGGTTTGCAAGAAACTTGGTTCTACTAGCAACAGCCAGCTCATTCAAGTCATAGTACAAAACCCTGAGACTTGATTCTTATTCTGGTATTTACTTTAAAAAAAAAAACAGTATGCAGAGCAATTAGTTTTTTTTACATAAAACATGAAGGGGGACTTCAGGATTGCATCTTTTACTTGGGAGAACCACACAGCTTCCAGATGGGGTGGAAATGTATGTGATTAATACACACAGCATGCGCATAAAGGGCAAAATACAGTTAGAGTGACAAAATTTACATTGACAGAGGATATTTCAAAAAATAGATTTCCAGGTAGTAATAAGTACATTTAGCTGCAATTGTTCTCCAGTGACTAAAATAAATACCTAAAAATAAGTGTTGTCTATAAATAATTATTAGGCTCAATGCCAAATTTCTCTGCTGTTTATGGAAAAACAGAGGGGAAAAAAAAGGCAGTTGCTGTGACTAGTTTTCCAGTATATGACCTATTTTGACCATTACTCTAGCACTGATGAAATGAGACCAGTGTGGCTGAAAATTGTCAGCCACAAGTCCCATGCCAGCAGAGAACTGTGCTAGGGACATTCAGAGGAAACTAGGCAAATCAATTTTGAGTTAGAAGTTTGAAATTACAAATGAATAATGTTACATAACTTACTTTTTTTTTCTTTAATAACATTGCTAGAATGTGTGACTGACTAGACTTGGTTAAGTCTTTAGTAAATACTCTTTTGTATTTGTTTTGGATATAGTAGACAGTGGTATTATTGTTGTTGTTACTGTTATTATTAGGTTGCATGATGGCTCTTTTCTAGAAGATTTCTGAAGGGCATTTCTGCTTCTTCCAAACACTGCAGAGATGCTACAAATGTCACCAAATATACAAGCTTACATTCTCCATCTTGTAGGGTTCTCCTACTGAAGTTGGTGTCCAACTGGACACTGACAGGGTCTCACACTTGTCACAGAGTTATGGACTAACAGTGGTCCGCCATTATTACTTGCTGTCTCACTACCTGTCCTCCTTGAAACATGTCTTTATTTCTGCTTGGTATCAAACAGAAATCCCTACATCACATTTCAGTACCACTTAGGACAGTTTCATTAGTGATGCCAAAACTCAGTGGCATGAGACGCTTGCAACTGTATTTACTTTTAAAAAATACTATACACCTTTTTCTATCTGGAATTACTCTGCTTCTCTGTAACACCATTAGGATGTTTTGCGCTCTAGTGTTGCCTTTCTGATTTTGATTTATAATCATATTTGTATAGTTTGAGGCTAGACCTTGTAAATTCATTCGTGACTTGAGTTTTCCTGGTTTGATTACCAGGATTATGGAGATACAAACATACGGGTGCTAGAATATTTTTCAAACAGTTTTTTTGCACAGTTTGGCAGACAATGGACCACTAAATTAACATCACTGCACTATGTCATGCTTAGTATATGTTAGTTCTTACATGCATGTATATTTTCAGCTTCTCTTTAATAATCAGGTAGAAACTGCTTCTTATATCTTGCAAGTAGTTTAATAAAATATGTATTTGTTTTGCTATATTTATATGAATTCCTGCATCTAAATTTTAGAAAATGGCTTCTCCATCTTACAAACTTGCTTCCATTCTGCCTTTGCTTTGATAAAGTACTTTTTCATACCATGCTGAGAAGTCAAACGGAGTTAAAAATGCTTTTATGAGCAAGTCATTCTGCCTTCTCAGAATCTTACTATGGTTTTATTAACAATTGTTTTAAATGGTACAGGATCCCTTTAAATGTTGAATTCTAGCCTTCATTAGTCCCAAACAGTGAACCATAAACTTATGGCTCTAAAGGTATTTATTCCTCAGCTGTTTTTTCTGCAATTAGTACGAACTTGTTCCAGAATGTTAGAACTTTTTGTGCTCTCCAGCATGATAACTGTTGGGCAGATAATTTCCATACTGCATTTTTGATGGCTGTGGCTTTGTGTTAAATAGAAATTTCTACTGTAGGTTCAACCCTCTTAATTCCAGTTGTTGTTTGAATTGTTTCAGTTGAAAGTACTGCAGAGATTCCCTATCGCTCTTCCAGAAGCACCCTAGCTGGAGTTCAGGGAGTGCATCTTTGTCACGTGAAGTCTTTGAAAAATGCCATCTTCCCTATCATGCTATGAATGGATTGGTTCATCTCAGTTTGTGACGTTAGACCTTTCATGTGGATTTTCATTTTTACAGTCACCAAACAGCTCCCTTCAGTTTGTGACCTTCAGTTTGTATCTACTTTAATGCCATTTCTGAGTGTGCATGTGTGATTTCACTGCTTTGCTCAGACTTGTATTTTGTATTTTGACTTTTTTTCACCTTATTCCATGGAAAGGCAGGGTTCCTTTTGCAGATGGGAGTACTGGTTCTCAGAAGATAAATTTCAGACCCTTGTTGGCCTCTCTATGAAGTTTTCCTTTACACTATTGTCTTTGCTGTGTTGTGGTGGGGTTTTGTTGTTTGGTTTTTCCCAGACTTATTTTTAAAGTAATTTTTAGGCATTCCCTAGAGAGACAGTGTGCCAGGTGACATATTAATTAGGCTTTTCATTTTACTGAAATGCCTACAGGTTGCACACACATTTTCTGACCCATTTTGTTTAGTGTCACATGCATGAACATGGGCATTAAAGCAGCCTTCAAAATCTGTGGATTTTTATCTTTTCTCAATCTCTGCAGCTACTAAGTATCATATTAAGATCATTGTAATGGTCTGTTATTTTCCATCTTCCGAGTCTGCTTTTAAACTTTTAAGGCAAACTTTATAATCTTAATTTTTTGCTAATCTCAATCTTTTTTTAACCTGAATGGAATAAATATGGGAGCCCTCTGGTGGCTGTTCCAACATCTGCAGATGTCCCTGTAAATAATAGTATAATAAAAGATGAAGTTGGTTACCAATCTGCTGCTGAAGTGAGAAAAATCCAAAGTTTGTGCGTATTCTCATACAGAGATGGTTTAAACCCTGTTGGTCACACTTCTGGTAACAATTTCCATTACTTCTTGAATTACTACTAGTTTTCAAAAATAAATCTAAACAAAAATTCTGAAACCCTTCCACTCATGTATCGCTTGTTTGCAACATGATTTGCATGAATCACTGGTTTGTAGGTGCATATGGCAAGGTCTTGGGGAAAAGGTACACATTTCATGTGAATTATGAACTCCTTCCACCTGAGGTCATTCTGGCTTATTAGGAGGATATAACCACAACCACAGCCCAAGTCCTGGCCTTTGATGTCAGAGAGCAGTACATAATACAACCCTCTGTAGATTTATTTATTATTTTATCTTCCTATAAGGCCCCAGCCCATGCTCTGAGGGCTCTTCCGTTTAAGGATTTCAGAAAAATCAAGGCAAAGAAAGAAGACCTGTATGTAACGTAAAAATAAAAGGATTCAGCTTGATTATTGTTTCAGATGCCTGGAAAGGCTAACAATTTTGAGAAATTAGAAGGATATTTAAGATATAGACAGGACTATTATGCTCTCTTTCTCGCTTGGGTTCTCTTGGAATCAAAATATAACTACATGGTTTCACTAGCTGGAGAAAAAGAAATCAAATGCCTCTGGAACTGATTATATAAAAGCAAAAGTGCTCTTCCCATCTTTAAATGTAAGGGATGGTTTTGGAGAAAAAATGTATTTAATTTTTTTTACAAAGGTTTAAAATAAATTAATATCTTTCCATCCTGGTTTTCAGTGTGTTTCAGTGGCAAATGGGGGGAAAAAAGGAAAGAAACAAAATGGCAATATAAACATTGAATGAAATAAATGTCTAGATTGCAGAACAAAAATCAATCTACTTTGATACCTTTTTTTTGAAAAAAGTTACCTTTATTTTTTACATATTTTGGTCTTAGTATGATCAGTCAAATTCTTTTTCAACATAGTTTCATTTTATTGTCTTTAAATAATGGAATTTTATGCATGTTTAAATTACAAATCTTTTTGGCCTTCCTATAAAGTATCTTAAAACCTCAAGATTTCCCCCCATTAGATAGATTCCCTCTACAGCTGGTGAACTACATCACTACAGCAATGTTGTATGGCCTGTCTGAAATCATACTGGAAAGGATGAGGAGGTTGAATCCTCTTCTGTTCCAAGTCCTGGTACCTTCTATTATTTACAACCTTGTTCAACCTGGTCAATCCCTATAAATCACATAAGAGTTGTCTACTGACTGAAAGGAAAAGGAGGAGAGATTAAAACCCTATGAAATACTCTAGTGTACATATTGAAAAACAGTAACTCTTTCACATTGACTCTTTTTGAGGGTTGTATTACTCCACACAGCCAAAGCCTCAGGGTGCCTTGGCTTCTACTCTTTCTTAATGTGTAAAAAAAGCACTTTTTCTGAAATAAGATCATCTGCTGTGGGAGCTGCTGTGGAACAGCCATTCCAGCTTGCTTCTCTATGTAGACAAGCACTTACATTGTACTTGCCATCCTTTGTGGATCACTACAAATCTATTTTTCTTAGAAAGTTGGCAACTAAACATTTGGAAAAAATTTAGACTAATTTTGCCAATTCAAAACATTTCTGATGACTGTACTATTGATAACTAGCATAAGCGGATGAGAATTTTAATGCTGTGGTAAGGTAGAGCACCTCACAAAATTTAGGAATTTTATTGTATACCAATACAATAAAATAACCTGTTCTGTTTCTCCTTAGTGTTCAGTGTTGCTGTCCCAGCTCCAACTAAATATAACAACAGAGTATTTGGACAAAAAAAAAAAAAAAAAAGCAGTTGAATAATATGAGTATTATTCAAATTGAAAATGCAATGAGCAGACAAATCCAATCATACTACTTATTACTTATGCATGGTGGCTGGCATTGTTACTACATTAGTCTAATAGAGCTGACTGCTGAATGTCATGAATTTCTGGGAATGTAAAATGTGGACTTCCTATGCGTTATTTAAATTGGCATAGTAATGATATATAATTCCACACAAAAAAATCCCAAGTATTTCTTCATATCATTTAAATTACGCTGTACTGCTGGAAATTAGTTTCTTCTCAGCCTTTCTCTGCTCCTCCTGAGTGTGCTGTGGTGGTGAATAATGTGCTGAGAAAAAGTAGAAAGCAAGAAACACTGGTCAGAAGATGACTAGAAAGCCTGTGATGAAACTAGAAACACTGAAGTGAAATTCAGTTCTGTGGTTAACAATAATAGAAGTTAGAGCAAAATTCCAGAAACTGAAGGGAAAAAAGGTAGGTGATGAAAAATTAGTGTAGTTGAGGTCGGTTTTGTTTTGTCTTTTGATTTACACAGAAGTAACATGGGAGACATTTTTCCTTAGAATGGTCAGGAATTTGATGTACTTGATTGAAAAATAGCATTATGCAAGAACTTTGCAGAAGTATAGTCTTTATATAATAATCAAGTTTTCAGAGGTCAAATATGCAGAATAGTTGAATGAGTATATAGAGCACAATTCATAGTGACGCTTGTGGCATAGGTTTTTGAGGCCTTTCAAATAGTTGCAAAGAAAACATTCCAAACATAAAAAGAGCTTCAGAAGTGTTTAAATTATTTCCTGCATCTACAAGAGAGCCTGAAACAATAGCTATGAGGTGTGAATTATTTCCTTCATTTCAGATAAACGTTTGAATTAATTTACTTGTATGGTCCTACATTGCTAAATCATAGTTCAGGTAACTGATTTATAGACTATGTCTGCTTGGACATGTTTGCAAATCCATAGGACTTTAATTTCCACCTTTAAATTTCTATCTGACCTTCAATTCCTAAAACTTTCAAAAATCAAACCGTTTTAATGGTAAGTGAAACTTTGTTTCATGGGAGGTGTGAGGTTTGTTTTTTTTCTAGCTTTAGGAAGTCCTTATGTATTGTAAGCATTGTGAATGTTTTTACTCATCTTTCTAGAGCAGATGAAGTGATTTGGGAAGGATCTTGTCCTGCCTTTTGCTTAGTGTTCTGCCATGTGTCTGGGCAGGGAAAGTAGCAAAAAACATGCTAGTTAGTATTTGATAGCCAGAGTGAGGCTGTCAGCATGGATTAGCACACCAGGCTTTCACCCATGCGAGGTGGTTGTCTGGTACCATTGCAGTGCATAATGAGCAAACATGAAATGATACTAAGAAAGGGATGAAGCAACAATGCTTAGAAGTATTAAAAATATTGTTAAACAAGTTCATAATATGTTTTCTTTCTCTTGGTATTTTTATTCATCTAACTGGCTGTTGCACTTGCAGAATAGCCCTGAAACAAGGATAGCAAAGTGTTTGATGGACTTCTATACATGGGAAGATTATTACTAGTTATCATAGTAAAATAATGATTGAAGAGGATAGCAGGGACATATGTAATGGCCATGTATGGGAACATATTTCTGTAAATGTTTCCTGAGAAAAGTTTGAGAGGGTTCCAGTAAAACCAAGAAGCAACCACTTTTAAAACTATTCATAGGAAGTCATAGCCAACATGGCTGATAATTAGCAAAATATTTGGTCACAGGGAAAATATTGTTACATCCATAAATTGCATACAACCCCCCTGTTTTTAAAGTATAAAATGAGTTGGAAGTTATTCCAAGTTAATTATACTGTGTCTGTAACCTGCTGCAGTAGCTTTTGCCTGGACTGCTTTGCAGACTGGATGAGTATGCCTGTTACGGGAGCAGCTTCACCTGGGATTCCTTCTATTTCCTGTAAATTATTATCCAATAAAATAATATGAAGGCTCCCATTGCTTCCAAAAGGCATCAGATTAGGCTCTTAACTTATAGTTTGGTTTTCAGAAGATGATTTTCAGATGTGCTGAAGTGCCAAGTGCTCTGGCTTTCAGGAGCACTTAATAACCTCAGCCATTTTTGAAAGTCCAAGCCTGAGGGCTTGGAGGAGTAACAAAAAATCCACAAGGCTCCCCCTCTTACTGTGTTCACTAGTACGTAATGCGCTGGGAAAACAAAAAGTAGATGCAAAGTATCAGGGAGGTTTCTTTTTCCATGCCTGTAGGAATTACTATATTCCTGCTGATTAGAGGTTCTCTAGGCACTGGATTTCCTCTTGAATGTACCATTAAAACTATGATGGTTCTAAAGAGCTGGTAATTTCTGTCGTTCAGCTGCAGATACATTTTGAGGAGACAGTCCAGGAAAGAGTGAATTATTTATCTTGGTAAACAGTACTCCTTGCTTTATATTACATATTCAGCATTTATATTCACAACTAATAGATCTTTTCAAATCTATTTACTATAGGCAACTTCGGGAGAAAACTTCTTCCGTGCCTGTTACTTGTTCTTTATAATTCTAAATGAGTGGTGGGAGGAATGAAAATTGATTTGAGATTCACTTGAACCCATGATCAAAATTTTTATTGAAGGTGAATGAGGTGTTTCTTTATTGTTTGTTACAGTTCTCAAAATCAGTCTAACTGGTTTTTATATGGTTGCTCTGGAGCAAAAATTAAAAATGCCTTATTTTTAATTTTATGTTTTTTCATTCCAGATTTATTAAAATTAGAGGAAACTGTACTTGTGCATACTAACTTTCATATATGTGTGTGTGTATATATATATATATACACAAAAGGTTAAATTCTCCAAAAGCTTATATTTTGCTTTTGTTGTACCCTCACCAAGCCAGCATCAATTCGTGCATTGCTGTTAAGGAACCATAAGGGAGGAGACTTGGCTTCAGAATCACTGAAGGGTATGAATTTCTTTCTTTCTACTCTCTCAGATACAGAGTAATAAATCTCTTCTGAGAATCAAACAGCTCTGTAGTAAACCAGAATAGTTGTTTAAACAAAAGTCCTAGAAAACAGATTAAACCAAAGTACATAAAAATTAAACCATGCTTTTTCAGACAGTGAGGTTACACTATCCTTATTCTTGCTCTACCTGCTGGTAAAATTTATGGAGTTGCAATTTAGTTCGTCAGCATTCTCACTGGATTAGAATTAATTTTAACTTGGTATTTGGATTGCTGTTAGAAGTCTTATAAGCAATTCACTGCCTGTTATTGCTCTCCTGCATAGGGCTTTAATTTCTTTCCATAAAATTTATTATCTAGCAGTACCTTTTCTATTGGCATTTAATATTTTCTAGCTTGCTGATGTTTAGGTTTTAAGATGTATGCAGTATTAATATTACCTATTCTACAACTTCCTTGCTAGACTTAATCATCTTTAGTGTAACAGCACAGGAAGTACTAGAGAGATGATTCTTAGGCAAATGACATTAATATTGATGGCATATAATTATGTCCAAAAATGTGTAAAGACAGTAGCAGCACTGTGTGTCTTCACTGCATTTATGAAAAGGCATGTTAAGCTTAATACTTTCTATATTCAATAAAACTTTAAAAATAAAACATCCATCTTCCCCATCAGCAATTTCTGGGTCTTGCCAAAGAAGAGAAGTAGAGACAGTCAGTGCCACTCATAGTACAATATACAGTTTATTAATAAAGTTTATTTCTCTTTTTGGTCTAATTATGGATGCTTCAGGCAAGTGGAAATTGTGGAATCTTTTTTGAGATGAAGGTTATTAGGAACAGGAAGTCAAGTTACTTAACCTCTAGAGATTTAATTTTAGTTGCACTCTTTAGTGTAAGAGTACCAATGGTAATTTGGGGGGGAGGGGGGGAACCCCAACCATAGAGAAAAACTTTTTATTCTTTCACTTTGTGGGATTTGGGGTTTTTTATTAGTTTAGGTACTACTTTTTCTCAAAGGTTCCAAAAGACTAAAGTGAACTTAATTAAGTAGTGACAGTATTTCTTTTAACTTTTGATAACTCCATACAAATATCAAAACTTCAGCCTAATTATCTGTAATTGATTTAAGATCTTGAAAACTTACCAAGCTATTTGCAACGTATTGTTCAATAAGCAAGTGGCCTGCTTTTGGAAATTCTGCAGGAGGAATGGAAACAGTGCTGAAATTTACAGATCTTGACTTTATTCAATAATTGTCAGCATTTTATCCAAGAATATGCCTGCTGTTTCTATCTGTTAGAGTGATCTGTAGATTAGAAGGTATTTGAAATCATTAGGAATTAGTCACTACTGGACTTGAAACTTGAATCAGTAAGAGAAGTGAGGGTGGGGGAAAGGGGATGGTCTTTTTGTTGTTTTTTTGTTCTGTCTGAAGAGACCATTGGGCCTCATATCTCGTCAGAAGATTATATGAAAAGTAGCACCATTTAAGTGCTTTTTGTCCATATGTTGTCCTTACAGATATTTGATCATTTTTGCTTTGAAGTTTTTTCTTCACCATTAATTACTGTTGGTGGTTTAAATGAGATATAAAATGTTCTTTAGACATAATGGATTAGGAACTGATTATTTGTATCCTTTTTTTTTTTTTTTTCTACTGCAGTGTTACTCTGATGTTTGCTGTATGCAAGCTCTTGACCTAAAGCAAACATGAAGTTCTTAATCCTCTTTCATATTAGTGTATTGGAGAATTGTTAATTTAAGTTCATATTTTACTTCAGAGCAATTTGTGTCTACAACCTCCTAGTAAACTGCAGTGAAACCACACTGACCTGGCCTTGTAAATAGGATAGGAGTTTTGCATTGCTCCTGTCCTACCCAGCTTGACTGGTCCAAGTGCCAAATTGACAGAAGTGTATCAGGGGCAATGACCTACTCTGCTCTTGTGCAGAAAGCTGTTTTGGCCACAGGCACTCTTAGTTTTCTGATGGCCTGCTGATAAATACTTCTCCTTCTATGTCTGTTCTGTCAGCCAGAGGATACCTTATTGTCTCTCTTTTCAAAAGGCTAAAATCTGCATTTGGGTTATTGAAGTTAGAAGCTAACCCTGCTCCATATTTAGTACTTGAAAGATTAATGTTTTGGAAAATGCTCATAATCTGCACTTGTATCCAGATATGGGTGACTGATAATGTTTCCTAGTAATATGAAAAATTATTCAAATTCGAATGCAGGAAGTCCTCTGTCCTTCACGTGGACTTATCAGATGTCCTGGGCTCATCATGGAGTGAGTTATCCCTGAAGATGGTTTTCAGCATAAAAGAAAACCACTTTTCTTGTGCTCTGTACTTATGTAGATGCAAGCTGTTCTACCAAAACCTCTTCACTATGGGCAAACTGTTAAAATGCTTTTTAGTATGAATGCATACTAAATACTTCTACTTTACATTGTGATTGCTATTCCTTTAAGGACTAGGGAAAAAATATAACTTTGTGGTCATCACAAGAGGCTCAGAGCAGGGTTTTTTTCTACATATTTGTTATTGCAAATTATCGGATCCTTCACTGAAGGAACTGTGTTTCAATTTATATGCTCACAATTACTTTTTGTAGACCAGGCCTTTATTTTTGTGACCATTGCTAGGACGCTAGATTTATTCTGAATTAGAGCAAATACTTGATGAAATTAGTCCTTTTGAAGTTCAGGAGCAACACACAATAAGATGATGGAAACTTTACAGTGGAATTTAGTTCTTGCAAAAAAACTGTAATGTAGCAAGAAGATTTTTAAGATGTAAAGTACATATTTGAAATCTAGTTTGTGTTCTTAAACTGATGGATTGTTATGCTTTGAAGAACTGTTTTTTTTCACTAGGATGTAGGTGAAGACTTTATTGCTACAGCAATTCAGTCTCCTACGAAGAAAGATGTCTGGCATATGTTGTAATAAGGTGTCCCTTTTGTGCAGCTCTGTGTCATCTCTTTTGAAGTGGGAATAACGTTGTGACAGATGCATGAACAGTATGCCCTTTTCACCTTCTTGTTCATTCAAATCGGAGGAGAAAGCAGGTGCTGAAAGACAGTAATAGTTTGTATCTGCATAGTAATGAGGAGGATTTGTCTGCTTTGATATGTAACCTGACCAGCACAAGAGACTCTGCCTGGCACAGAAGTGGGTTTGCACAATACAGACCAAAACATGGCTACTGTGGCTAATTTTAGACTTTCTGGCCTTGATAAATGTCCTTTATTTCAGTTATTTTTATTTATATATTTATGCTTTTGTTAGGTCCTCAGGCCATGTGAGTTATGGCAGAATGCCTGGATTTCAGTCCTTGAAATTGACCAGTTATGTGTCCCCAGTAGACAAATACTCTGAGTGCTGGTCTGTCCCCAGGATATCCATTTACTTCTCTACTGCATTCTGACTATTTATTATGGCTGTGTAAAAAGAGCCTTATGAATGACAGATAAAAATCTTTTGGAAAGAGTTTGCCCACAAAAGTCTTACTATCTAGCTTAAGTTTCAGGCAGTTTTTTCCCTAGATAGCCAGCTTACATCCTTCAAATGTTGAAAGCCTGGTGTCTGGGTGTCTGAAACAAGCAGTCCATTGAGCTAAGAGAGACAAGTTTTGAATTTTTCCTTTTTTGACATCCTCATATACTAGTGGCCTGTAGGTAGGTATGTAAGGCAAGATGTTGCTTGCTGAATGAAAACTTATATGTGGTTTTTAACAGAAGCAAATCAGCAGTCCTGAAGAATGATGCTTTTGATTGAGATTTAGGTACCTCCATCATTCTTTTCTCCATTCTTCTGAGTCAGAGGAATGCTGTACAGTGGCTTTCCATTGGAAGTTGAAGTATGAGGGAGAAGAGAGAGAGAGAGAGAGAAAGAAGTAGCATGATCTAGGGTCATTACTGTCTTATCAGCTTGTAGCAATATATTATTAAATTCCATTAAAATTGTTAGGTGTGCTTTTGTCTATCATCACTGAAAAGATTTAAAAAAAAAAAAAAAAAGAGGCTCTAGTGAGGAAGAAAGGCTCTTTCCCTAACATCTAGTTTGGAGCACTTTACATCTGGCTATACTGTGTGTGTGGCGATGGTGTTACAGGTCACTATAAGATTAAAATAATTTGAATTAGAGCAGCAACAGAGCTTAGCACTGGAGTTCAGTGCTAAGACCAAGTTCCTTTGAGGTCAGTCATGGATTCATTTCAGTTCTTTTGTTTTAAAGATCAAAGCAGTGTCCAAATGAACTTAAGTATATATAGTCTTCAGCTATCGACAATTATAAACGTTTAAAGACCTCAGTTGTGTGTATTATCTGGAACAGAAGGGGAGGCCTATAGAAGTCCTTAAGAGTTAGGAAGAGATTTTCCAACTGGCAGGCTATTGTCTGACAATCTACCCCATAGAGTGGTTACTCTTTTTTTCTGAAGCATCTGGTACTTGGGCAACTCTTGGATAAAACACCTTGAGTTAAATGTGTCCCTCTGTATAGTCCTTGTGTCAAACAAAGATTTTTCTTACCTAGTGGGTTTAGGCTAAGGCAGTTTTTCCTTGATTTGCTTCACGAGATACTAACCTCTTGTACCGCTATTATTAGGTACCCACATTGCTAGCTTTGCAGATTTAGTTTCTTATTCACTGTATGAGTCTCTAAGAGACACATTAGCAGGCTGTAACTTAATTTTCTCAGAATCTTATTGGGATCTAATTTCATGTACTGCTATTTGTTGTTATGGAAACAGTATAATGAGTTCAGTTGTATAAGGGTGGAAATATCACATACAGTTTCTGTTCAGGGTAAAAATGACAAAATGGCATTTCTATAAATGGTGTTCCAGAATAAACTGCTTCAGTGGGACTCATGAAGTTTTCCTTCCAGTTAATTCTTCATCATTCTACAGTTTCTAAAGTAAGTGGCAGAAGCCACATTTTAAAAATAAAAATAATAGAAGACTTTTTTATAAAAATAGCAGGAAGCTTACTCTTCTCGTTCAAAGTATAAGAAATAATCAGACAAGCTAAGATATTGTGGCAAAACTGTCCTATTTACTATCTTTATTATATTAAAGAGTATGAATCTAATGTATCTTTCTTTGCAACATGATTTTAACTGCCAACTATTTTAGCTAAGAGAACAGTGCTTTTATAGTGTCACATAATTATTTGTCTCATAAAAATAAATTTATGTCCCAGTAAATATGATATAATGGATGCTGTTATGCTTGAGGTCTTGGTTCCCTTCTGGGAGTCTATATAGAAATTTGGCAAACATATTACAGGTGTCATTTATGTGGGTAAGAGCTCTAGCTATGGGGATACAATAGATGGCATACTTACATTAGTTTGTATTATAATATCTAAAATATAGAATGAATCTCATTTCTTTCTTTCTGGAAAGTTGGCAGATAAACTCACTGGAAGGTCTGTGTCCATGTCATCTAATACTCAAGCAAATTTACTATTGGATTTTATTCCTTTATCGGTATAGAGATGGAGAAATGTTTGAATGTTTTGAGATCACCTCACACTTGGTGTATACAGCACTAAATTTACGCCAGTTGTTACTCAGGCTTATTCCATAAATTGAGGAGTATTTCTAAGAAGCCTGGACTTCATTACATCAGAATGATGAAAAGCGAAAACCAGAAAGCCAAAAAGATATTTGCACTGAAGAGATTATAAAGCAGAGAAATAATATCACTACTTGAACAGGAAAGATCTATTTCTGCATTAACATCCTTAAATAACACTTGCAAAAGTGTAAGATCAGAGAATTGCTTCATTGCGTAATTAGGGGATGTGAGATGCTGAACATAAGTTTACGTTCCTAGGGTTGGGTTAAACGGTAGGTCTGCAGCTGTGGTTGGAGCTTAACTTTTGTAGAAGAGCTGGTAAAGTTTATCTGTATTCCTCGGGATATTTGCTTTGTCATCATCCACCATCTCCAGTCTGTCCATGTGGCAAAGCTCCTTATCTTTTCACTCATCTGAAACATTCAGTATTTTATTGACCTCAGTTTAAAAATAAGGTCTCATGATAATATTAGTTAAAACAAAGCAAAACCATTTCTCTTCATAGTTTTCTATCAACCTTTACTTAATGCTTTTATTTCAAGAGAGACATTACTAAGTGTGCTGAACTGTGAAAGAAATTGAAACTGGTTAGTAATAAGATGACACAGTGCATCAGATGTGTCACCTTAGTGTGCTCTGGATGATGTTTGCTGCTGGTTTTGTCTGTATAGCATCAAGCAGCCACAGGTATCTGTGGGGGGGCCATTACTGTCAGTAAGGTTCATATGAAGGCAGGGTAATGATTACAACGGTATGTGTGCTCAGTGGTTGTTTTATTGAAGTTTGGGTTATAGTCTGTGAGAGTTTTATAATTTGCATCACAGTAAGCAAAAAGACCAGATTAAAATATGTTCAGCTATTGAGAAACATTTGAAATTATTTATTCGTTCTAGGACTATTCTAGAAATTTAAATGTGGGTTTATGATGTTTAAGTAGGACAAGAATGTGGATTTTGGGGAAAAAAAGCTCTGTCCAGCTTTTGTTTTCTTGGTTTAATAAACACTATTTTGTTCACAATGCTGCTTTTAACCCCCTCTAGCTGTGATCTGCTTATTAATATACAAATAGTGAAAGCAATTTATCACATAGTCATAAACTAGGTTTTGCGAAGACTATTCAAGCTTAAAATCAGACTCTGTCAGTCTGACTAATCCCAGGGTCTAAGACAAAAATGCCATGATGGAAAAATGCTACAAGTTTGACTCAACTTTCATGCCTACCTGAAAATGTTAAAAGAATAACATCACGTATTATAAAATTATTTTTTTTAGCATCTGAGGTTCTGGTGCTGATAAAATGCTTACTGTTATCTCCGAGGAGATGGAGATAGATGAAGCTAAATGAACTAAGTATCTGCCGTAGTACTAGGACAGGATCACTCTTTATATGTTCCTGGCTGGAATAGAGAGAAAGGGAAAACTTACTAAAACTATGGGAAAACCCATGCAGGTAGTTCTGATTATTTGCTACTGCTACTAGTAGTAAAATTTCCCTCACTGTAATTTACAAAGGTGAGAAATACAGTTTACCTGTTTTAATTATGTATCTTTTCTCAGTGTGTAGTTGTAAGCCAGTTTTCCTAGATTTAGTCAAATAGACCAGATGGTAGAACATAAATAACTAGAATTAAGCCCAAATATATGTGGAGATACTCATCTCCAAAAGTTGCCTAGTCTTTTTTTTTTTAAAAAAAAGAGAAGTTTTAAACTGGTAGCACTGTTGTTAACATCTGCTTGTTTGTTTCATTTACTTCCCCTCTTTCTATAGAGATGTATTTACTTGCATCAAGAACTGGTTGGGATTGTTCAACTGTTGAGGCCACAATTGTTCAAATACTTCCTTTAAAATCACTCTTAGGCACTGTTTGGAACATACTAGCTGCTGAACGCTTCCAGATTATCTAGAGCTACCCATGTCCAATCCAGTCTGCATTTCAAATTCTTCTCATACTTGTACAAATAACAGTCTGATTCTTCCTTTTTATTAATATGAACTTTTACTTGCTAATGTTCTGCTGGAAAAGAAGAAAAGGGTGGAATTAAAAAACTGTCAAATAGTGTAGCTGTTTCTCTGTGGGTGATGTTATTTTGTATATTTTTCTCATGATCTTGGCTCTTTAAATGGCATTAATTGGCAACATAATTATAAAACATAGAGGAATTAATGTGCTAGGCATGTGGTCCTTATAGACAGTGGAAAAAACTTTGTACCCCCAAAATTAATCAGTATTAAGAAGGTCTTGTTATTTTGTGAGCATCTTGATGGTCATTACATGGATAATATTTGTATTGCATATGCTAAATATGGCCATTATGTATTGAATATGCAATTAATTGGTCTAGGCTTACAAAATTTTGTTTGTTTTTTTTTTTTTTTTGCATTTGCAGAACCTTGCTAATACTTCCTTCATACTGTTCTAGCAGACTTGGGATGGGGGAGGAAAGACAAAGACAGAGGAAAAAAGAAGATTCATTTTTGGCCTGCTGGTGCTGTGCGTGTGAGCATGTATATATACACACACACACATCCTCACACCACCTTTATTACCCGTGACACATCTAGATCTGTATCCAATTTTATTGCATATGTGCACTAACTAGATTGGTTGAGTAAATATTTAACCCTGAAAATTCTCTCACATTTTTCCTCAAGAAGAGGCAAAACTTTTTGTTTCCCAAAACTGCATAATTTACCAGCATTCTTTAGTGTAATGGTGAAATTTTCATCTTTCTGCTTTTGCCAGAAGTTAATGTTTTCTGGTTTCTTTTATGAAATGTATTTTGTAATACCTTTAGAATACCTTTTCAATACCTTTAAAAGATGGTGTATATGGAAAATAAAATTGCTACGCATGTCAAATTGAGTATCCAAGACAATATTTGCTTGAAGTTTTTTTAATGAAGTGTCAACATGTGTATGTTTCACATAGAGGACCCAACATGTCTTTTGCAACATTATGTTCCCAAAAGCACAACATCTAGAGACTGGTAGTAGAGTCTGTGGAACCTCCAGAGGAGATCGTAATATACCAATGTACAGGTCTTGTTGGAAATATTATAGTAAGTAATCTCACGTCACGGTATATGTCATCTTTGACCAAAATCTTGGTATTGTTGATATTCTCAAATGTACTTGACAGAGTTGTCAAGTCCTCCAAGTTTGAAAGAAGGGGATGGAAAGGATGGATGCCTGTGCCATACAGGACAACCCAGAGCAGAGCAGAGTTGGCTTGTCTGACCTGCCTGACTGGGATGTTCTCTGCAGGCATCACGCTTTATCTGAGGGGATCTGGGGACCCGCAGCCTCAGCAGCTCACCCCACCACGATCCTTTGATGTGGGGCGCTGCAGGCAATGGGGAGGAGAGAAGCCAGGTTTTTTAGTTTCCTGTCACTGCTGGCTCCTATCTGCCAGAGAAATCACAAGCAAAAGGACTCAGCAATTTCCTTTCCCACCCAAGGAAGTGAGAGAGAGTGGGGGATCCTCCCACCCCTCCTCTGCATTCATACTGAGCTGTGGATCTCCCTTTTCTCACTGACAAGGTTGTGTACCACTAAGTGGTAAGAAAAAGCTTAGAGTCATCTGTTACAGGGATGAATTTCAGAGAGTGGGATGTGAAGAAATTTTAAAAAGGTGACTCCTTAGGGGAAGTTCTTGTTACGTTTTTGGGTTGGTGCCTTGTACTCTGATTAAAAAACAGCCCTCCATGAAAGAGTACAGCTGAGCGAGTGAACGGTTAGTTACAAATTAATAAAGCTAGACTGAGGATGATTTGATAGTATTTTAAAATTAATGGCCTGCCATAGCGCATTTTACTTCTTCTTTTGCCTAGACCTCTGGCAGCCTTGGCAATGTAAATGAGTTTAGTAAATCAAGTTTATGTGAACTAGTTTTTGGTGCTTCCAGAATTATTAATGATGCTATAATCTGTAGATGCTACTGATTAAACACAAGGTACTGGTACACTATGAATTGGAAAGCTTGAAACTGGAATATAACAAAAAATACACTTCTGGCAGTTGCGCAAATAATACTGTGGTTTTTTAAATGGTTTTGCTCACAGTCATACAAACTAATTTGGTGAAAGAAATGCACATCTATTTTTCTTGAGATAAGTGTCTGGTTTAGTGCAGTGATTTATGTGGGAGGCTGTTCAAAGAGAGAGCCCACACATGAAGAACTTGTCTTTTTGTACACGTAATACAATTTAAGGGATTTTTTTTCAAGACAAAGCTTAATTTCTGTACAAAACTCCAAACTGGTAGAGCGTCACATAAACATGTACTTCAGTGCAGACATTTTCACTGCTACATTATTCAGAAGCATTTGTCCAAAGTTTTAGTGACTGTGTCTGCAGCAACAAGGATTTGCTTTATAGTATAATTACATACAGGACCTGACAAGAGATCTGATGCATAATTAAAACTTTGTATGGGGTTTGCGCAGCAGAGGTTTGGTAGTGTGGGGACTACAGGGGTGACTTCTGTGAGAAGCTGCTAGAAGCTTCCATCTGTCCGATGGAGCCAATGCCAGCCAGCTACAAAATGGACCCACTGCTGGCCAAGGCTGAGACCGTCAGGGACGGTGGTTGCACCTCTGGAACAACATATTTAAGAAGGGGAAAAAAAAAGCACCTGCACAGCAGCAACTGCAGCTGAGGGGAGAGGAGAAAGAACATGTGAGAGAAACAACTCTGCAGACCCCAAGGTCAGTGGAGAAGGACAGGAGGAGGTGCTTCAGGTGCTGCAGCAGCCCATGGTGGGGCAGGCTGTGCCCCTGCAGCTCATGGAGGTTAACAGGGGAGCAGATCTGCACCTGCAGCCCAGGGAGGACCCCACACCGAAGCAGGTGGGTGCCCAGAGGAGGCTGTGACCCTATGGGAAGCCCACACTGGAGCAGGCTCCTGGCAGGACCTGTGACCCCGTGGAGAGAGGAGCCCACACTGGAACAGGTTTGCTGGCAGGACTTGTGACCCCATGGGGTCCCTGTTCCTGAAGGACTGCACCCCGTGGGAGGGACCCACACTGGAGCAGTTCATGAAGAACTGCAGCCTGTGAGAAGGACCCATGTTGGAGGAGTTCATGGAGGACTGTGTCCTGTGGGAGGGACCCCACGATGGAGCAGGGGAAGGGCATGAGGAGTCCTCCCCATGAGGAGGAAGGAGCAGCAGAAACAATGAGTGATGAAGTGACTGCAACCCCCATTCCCCATCCCCCTGCACCATTGGGGGGAGGAGGTGGAGAAAATTAGGAGGAACGTTTAACTCCAGGAAGAAGTGAGGGGTGTGGCAAAGGTGTTTTCAAGATTTGATTTTATTTCTCGTTATCCTATTCTGATTTGATTGGTAATAAATTAAACTGATTTCCCCAAATTGAGTCTTTTTTGTCTGTGACAGTAGTTAGTGAGTGATCTCTCCCTGTACTTATCTTGACCCAGAAGACTTTAATTATATTTTTCTTTCCCCTGTCCAGCTGAGGAGGGGAGTGATAATGGGGGTTTTGGTGGACACCTAGCATCTAGCCAAGGTCAACCCACCACAACCTTTTACATTAACTTGTTTTAAAGTGACATTGCTTTGATCACAGATCTCAGTATTTTGGCAGTTTGAAGGAATGATATATGAATTGTTGCCCCATATCAGTGCTATGCGTCAGAAAGATCTCCCACACAGGCCAAGTGTGGGAGCCACCTCCTCTGCTGTCAGTGGCAAGCTCTGCAAGAGCCTTCCTTCTCATAAGTCCTCTCTGACTTGGGTTTTAAGGAGAAAATAAATGCAAAGTGTTTTTTTTCAGTATTAGCCTCATCTGCGGTCACTGTGCTTGCTCTTGAGAGTTTAATTTGTAGCAAATTAAATAGCCAGTGACAACATACCTTTAAAACAGATGAACTGCAGTCATTATAGGCAAGCCTAATAAATATATGTTTATAGGTAAGATCTTGCAGACTAGCAAATATTTTTCTTTAGGAAAAATCAAGAACAAAGAAACTAAATATCTCTTAGTGGCAAGTCCTGTTGCCTGTTAGTAATCTGAAGTCAACTTTGAAGACTAGTGCCTGAGAGTCTGATTCACTTACCGCCTGGCCATGTTTCCAGCAGAGGTTCGCCTTAGGTTATCCACAAGCAAAAAGAACCTAAATCTTACCACTGACACAGAGTGTAAATGTTGCATAAGTGCAAATTATTATTACTAGTAATTTAATTGGAATATAGTGATAGTGACAAATATCGATGCTTATACATTGGTAAGAAGATCCTTTTTTCTGCTGTTCCTCTCTTTCCAGTTAGGTTGATAACCTTTGAGCCATCCTTCCTTTTTATTTTGCTTCTTTAATTCTGCCCCTACATTGTAGAAAGCATCTCAAAACAGCTAATTTCCTACCTAAAGGAAGAACTGGACTTTGTTTTGTTAGAATAGAAGATACTAGTTTTCTTGTCTATTTATTTTGTGACACTGTTGTGGGAGGGCAGTGAGGCAGTAGGTTGTGTGTGTCACAGTGGTTCGTGGTGACTCTCTGGCAGAGCCCCTGTGACTGCCTGCAGTCACATGCAGAGCAGCTGCTCAGCGGAACCACATAGATTTAGGCTCAGAGGGCATCCTGGAACCCAAAGACCATTGAAAGCAAAAGGATTTATGCATGTAAAAACCTTGGTGAATCTTGAGTCTTTCTCAGATTTTGTGTGTGATACATGAGTGTGCAGAGCACCACAAGGTCCTCCTGGAGGAGCTGCAGGTGGTCCCATGGCTGAGTCTGAATCTGCCTGAAGTAAGCACAATTTTCTTGCCAGGTGTGAGATGGAAAAGTTGGTTTGATAGCTCTTCTGGGAGTCCTCGTGAAACCTGAGCCAGTAAGCTCTCTTAAAAAAATGATAAGTAAGAACTACTAATACTGATTATAAAGAGGTTTTGACAGCAGTTCTATGTGCGAGCAAAATGTAGCTCTTAGCTGAAGTAGAGCATAGAACAGACTGAGAAACACTGGAAGAGGAGGTTGGGTTTCTGTGAGCACAAGCTATGGGAAGAGAAGGAGGAGTGGTACTTGTAATGGATATTTGCTTCTTGGAATAAATAATTCATCTCACTATAATAGTCCCAACCCTCCTCATATCTCTGAAAGATTTCTTAAAGAGCTTTCAATGAACTCTTAAGAACTAAGATGGTCTAGTTATGGTAGTGCAGAGCTCTGTGCATGTTAATCAGTCTCAGAGATGCAAGACGTAACAGGTCCAATACCTCGCAGAGTCAGTATGTCTTTTTTGAAATTAATTCCAATTCCTGTCTTTCACTGGTAAAAATGAGAGGGAGCATGTGCAAACGTTTAGCCTGTGTGTTGCTTTGCAGAGCTATTCCATTAGATCAGCAGGCTGTGGATGAATAATTAAAATGTATAATGCAGGCTGTTCTGTATGTGTGTTTGCTGAATAGGGTTGACCTCTATTTTTTGTCATGATACAAAGCGAGTTCATGAACTGTATTTAGTGTATTGATAGTGATTTGAAAACTATTTCAAGGTATTATGTGAATATTTACAAATAACAGAGTACCTCATGCAACTCAGAGACAAGACAAGGAGCAGCTGCAATTGCTGTTAACTGCTGCTGGAACCTAGGCAAATTCATTCTGGAAAAATTGTGTATTTTCCATTATCTCTGTTCTCAGTTAGTGTGGGCATAAACGAAACAAACAAAAAATCCCTGGCAGAGCACTCAGGCATGAGTAGATTTGGGACTACCCATTCTGGTTAGTCTCTCTGTGTTTTTGTCACTTTTTCTCTGTTACAGGTTTCTTTGGGCCAAAGAGACAGGTGTCATAGTGCACAACTAGATAGCATTTTGATTATTCAGAAGATGCTCTGATCCCTCACAAAATACCTATGAAAGTAATAGTCACTTCCTTAAAATGTATATAAAGAAAAAAAATGTATACTTCTGTTGAAGGCCCTGTGGCAGTATTTTCACTAACCTGTTCTGGGAACTCTTCTGGTGTTAGAAGTAATTTTGATAACAAGGAGAGATGCTTTTACATCATCGGAGTGATGTAAATTTTAACTATGTTATAACAGTCATAAACCTCAGTTTAATTTCAATCACACAAATATCAAGCAGAAAAGAACAGTCTTGAGATCAAGTGGGAGTGGAACTGTCAAATTCAAACAGGTCAACATGGAAAGGGAAAACACTGAGAAATTTCGATAGTGCTTCTTTAAGGATTTACTTAAGAAATTAATAATTTCCTTTTGGTAAGTGTATAATTTTTTTTTTCCTTACTGCATAGCAAAGCAATTTAAAGTCATTTTGCTACCCTGTTTAAAAAGGATTTTGTAACTGCACCTGTCCTGTCTGCTTTGATCCAAAACCTGAATTTGGGAGTGTTGAGAAAGCAAAGGCAGAGTTCATGCTCTGACAATACAGTGGGCCTTAGCTTCTCCATGAACTAATTCAGATTCAGCATATAAAAAAAATAAGCTCACTGTTTATGACAGAGAGTGACAGTGTTTACAGGTTACTCTTCCTGTCTAGGTGATCCCTTTTATTCAGAAAGAAGGCTTTAAAGAATCATCAGAATGTGTCACTCGGGGTGAGGGGAAGAATTAAAAAAGCTACTACCTCACGAGGTGATAATTTTTCATTCCTGATAGTTCTGCCCCTGTGCTTGTGAGCGACGGAGGTGGGGTAGCCTGGATCCAGCCATGCCTCTCCCTTTAGAGTATTGATGCTTTGGCATAGAGTATGTCATATGGCAGAATGAGTGGAAATTGCCAAATTAAATTTAAAACAAAGAAAATTACTGTCCTTCAGTAGCAGTCTGCAAAAGCAAATGTGGCAAGTAAACAATGATAATGTTAGCTGAGATGTTTTGTAAGGTGTCCAATGGTGTGTTCCATTATTGGTTTCCCCAAACAATTTGCAGTCTAACAGCACTAGGGGCTGCAGTAAATAGAGTGGTTCAGTTCTGCATCATAAATGTTTCCTGGAATTGAATAGGAAATACGGCAGGTTTTGAACAAGGGAAGGGGAGAACGTTCAAGTCAAGCAGCCTCATTTCATTCCTGTCCCTTTGCCCAGTGTTTCCTATCGTCTGGCTTTCTACCTTCAGAGGTGTCCCCACTCTAGGAGCCAAGTAACCTAGGGACTTAAATAGCATTTAGGTCCTCAGAATCTGGGCCACCTTTGGGATGCTATTTTGTGTACCAGAACTGGTGTGAAAAAGCAATGTGAAGCTGGAAGTGAACAAAGGAACAAAAAGAGCTGTGACTACTCAGTGGCTCAAAAGGGGAGGAATCCAGGCGTGAATGTTCGCAGAGGCAGAAGCCCCATTTGTAGAAGCAGCTAGCAGAGCACAGCAGTTTTATCTAAGCTTTCAGAGCATTGGCACTCTGTCCTCTGTTTTTGGCTGGTGTCTTGGGATAGACGTGTGGAATGTGATGCAGCAGGGGGGTGGGAACTTTAAAAGGGGATGGAAGATGGAAAACAGAAGGAGCTGGCCCAAAGAAGCAAGCTGTGCTAGTTCCCTAGTACAGGATGCAGAAGTTGTTTCTAACACTTCTCTAAGGAGGCTTAAGCTCCTGAATGGCAATTACTAGTGCAATTGATAGGTAGAAATTGTTGGTCAAACTGTAGAATTTTTCCTCCTCTGTCACTTTAAGCAAACATTGATCATTCACAATGTACGGCAAATCCAGCCTTCCTTTTGTCTTGAGTTGTCTGAATCCACTGAAATAATAAAGGATTTCTGGGAACTGCTGCTTTTCATCGTTTTTTTCCAAATTGGTGCCAAGATTTGAATCTATCCCTAAATGTTAGACTGCCATAAGGAAAAAAAATGTAGCAAAATCATTTTCTATGACTGTCACGTTTTTATCTGTTAAAATTAACTGATTGTAAGTTTACAGGATAGTGTCTTAATTTCATCAGTGAGTTTCAGAAATTACCTGCAGCAGGAAGGCTACAGTTGCAGCCTTCAAAACTGCTGAAATACTTTTAGAAGCATCATCAAAAGCAGATTGAAGCAGTTCTCCCATACTGTTATTAAACAGCAGTTTAACAGTCTGGGCAGTGATGCCAGGAAGGGGCTGTTTCATAAGGCTGGCTATTATATGAAGTTTTTAGTTTGAGACTGCTCTCCTTTTATTTGTATAAGTAAATTTAAAATTTGTACTCTGATGCTAGTCTAACCAGATCTCACCAGGTATAAATAACGTGGTCATGTATAGCAAGGGTCCTGGTTTTGTTGAGGATTTAGGTTGCAGTGTTTCAGCTATCACTGGATGCCTTGAGGGCAACATCAGATTTTCTTGGCTTCAGTGATGAGTGCTGGCAGATAGGGCTTCATAAAATTTAGCTCTGAATTTAGCTCAATTCTCTTCCAAAGCATGGGTGAAAATACATTTTGCCAGCCTGAGGATGACAAGCCAGGGTTTTCCTGCTTTAGGAAGAGTGAACGAAAGCAAAAATAAATAGAGCTGATCTGAAAAAGTGGTATTCCTGCTCTCTTTGCACAGTAGGAAAAGCAACGCTGGGAAATGCTGCTTTGTAGCTATTGCCACGCCAACCATTAGCTTAAACATCCCAAGCTTTCAGTCTTCAATGGAAATCTTGCTTTTCCAAGGCTCTGTTGGAGGAAAGGGAACAGTGGAGCACCAGTTACAGATGGTAAATCAGCTGGTGATAGTCCAATATGAAAGAGGCTATGCAAATGTAAGAGCATTTCATTGTGCAAAACTGATGTTCCTGTAATTGCATCTGTAAGGCTGATATTACTGTCCTTGATGTTGGGCCTAGTAAGCCCAACATCAGCATGCCTTGTAAGGGCATATTGGCAGTGTCTTCTGGAAAATCTTGTGTATGTACAGCCTTATGTTTCCTGTTTGAAGGCATAAATTAAAAAAATAACATACAGTCTAATGTTGAATTGTTCTGGGAAATTAAAATGAGACTGTGTTTAAACATGCACTGTAATCTGGCAGAAGTTTGTGCTCTCCTTGGACAATCTTGTACTGATTTTCACCATGTTGGTGCCCTGACTGAACTTGTCACAGAGCAGCACAAGAGCTACAGGTGATGCTCTAGGAGAGTTGACAAGGGAGAGGATCATTTCTTCCACAGGCAGTGTGGATTTATGATACTCTAAAAAGACTTTGTAACAAGAACCTCAGTGATTTATTTTTTTTTCCCCCCCTCATAATTTGAATAGGAAATGGTTCTCTGTGACCAGTATTAGCATTGCTTGGATTGCTGCTGGTCAGCAGCCAGCTTTCTAGCCATGTGATTTCATGGAATCTGGATTTAAGATAACTTTTCTTTTTCCCTAACTTTTTCAGTTAGTTACACCTGAATATCTAAATGCTTCTTCAAGTACCTTTTTCAAATTAAAGTTTTATATTTTCCACTGTTCATATCCTTTATGCTTTTATATTCATTTCAAGGTTTCAAAGGGATGTGTAAGCATTAGTAAATTATTTCACAAGTTACAAATGATGTACTATTGTTATTCTAGTACTGTGGCTAGAGAAATCTGAGACCTTGTGAATTATTCAGATGTATGTCATAAGGGTGCAAGTGAGAAAGAGAGCGAGCCTACACAGATGAGTGCTATGAGCTCTGGCTGACATTGAGGTTAGTCCTGCTTTGAATGGGCTTCCAGCCAGATGACCTTGTAAGGTCTTTTCCAGGCTAAATTATGAATGCACGTGCATGCTTGGGGTGCAGTGTCACCTCAGTCCTGGATGCAACATAGATGTATAAGCAAATACCAGTGTGTAAGTTAAAGCTAAAGAAAAGCTGAAGTGTTGTGTTTCTTTGTAAAATCTAGTAGGGGAAGAAATTTACCATAAGGGTAGTTATAATTTGAAGTTTTGTTTCAAATGCAACAAAAATAAATTCTAAAAAAAATAAACTTCTGTAAATTCAAACTTTTGTTCTTCTTATAAGTGACACCAATCAAACAGGAATTAATCGCCTACAGTGGGAAGTTGGTAATGAATACGTTCTGCTATCCTATGTCTGCTGAGCAGAGCTGAAAAACTATTTAATATAAATGTTTTCCTTTTACTTCAGTCATGTTTAATTTATGTTTTTGATATTGCATGTTTTGTTTTGTCAAATTTTACTTTTCTTGAACAAAAATCAAAGGAAGAAAACCCATTAACTTTCTGTTTAACTGCATGTCTCTGAACCTAGCTTAAGTGCCATTTGCCAATATGAACATTTTGTCACTCAGACACTGATGATGCAAATATCCTCTCCAAAAGTATTTACTGCAAATTCCCATTGTAGTTTCTTGCTCCTGAGTATTGTGTAGTAGTTGTGATTTGAGGAAAGAAAGGAAAATTATATTGACCAAATTATTTTCAGTGACTTTTTCCTGTGGTTTTATGCTTACTTTTTTTTTCACTAATCTTGCTGAAATCAGTAGCCTGATTTGTTATTATTTTTTAAAGCATTTAGTAATATTTTGCACAATTCTTTTCTGGTTTTAATACAGTTGTACTTTAATGTACTACAAATAAGATGTACCACAACAGACACATTGAAATATACAGAGGAGGGAAGGCATTAAAGTAATTTTAGACAGCAACAATGCTGCTTGTATTTCCAGTTCCTGAATAGTGTGCCAAAACCTGGTGGGTCTGCATTAGCACAGCGTCGAGCACCATGGGGTTGGATTTGTAAGGCAAAGCCCTGATGCTGAGGATCCAGTGTCCACGCTATGTGTGTTTTGAAGGTTTTACTTTGGGCTAGGTCTTGTCTGGCTTAGTTTTGCTGAAAAAGAGTGCAGTTTGTGCTCCCTGAGAGCATTTGGAGATGTGAAGCAAAGCATGGTAGATAGGGATGATAAGGAGACTTGCTTCAAAAAGGCACACTTGATCTGAGATAAAATGCCAGTGTAAATGCACTTTTCATTCACTGTAAGAGGGGAACCTCGTGCTATCTTCTCTTCCTCTCTACACAAATGCTAAAGCAAACTGAAAGAACTTTCAATGAGTATCATTTTGCTACAGGCTTGACTAACATCTATGAATATGACAAGAAATCACCAACATCATTCACTGCAGGATCTGCGTCTGTCATCATTCATTCTTTTATTTTGTTGCAGTCTAGCTGAGGGCACTTTCAGGTTTTGTCTGTAAACACTGAGGAGCAGAAAAGAAAACACTGTTGAGAGGTAAAAGCATTATGTGTAATTATTCGAAGTTATAAATATTAGGAGCTACATTTAGGGAGCTGTGTAAAAAGGTTGCAAGTTCTCTTTAGCTGGCTCCTTGTTTTTGGTTGCAAAACAGATAATTTGTTTTAATTAATTTTATATATATATATATATATATACACACACACACGAAATTCTGCAGCAGGTATTCTCTGAAACTTTGCTTCAGTACATTTTCTGCCTGGTTTCACTTGAACTTGGTGAGCTGATAAAGGTTTCAGGCTCGTTCAGGGATGGTCCTTTTAGGTTAGCAGGTTAATTGTTTTTCAGCTTTTGTGGCAGGATTGTGCACAAGTTGAGGAGGGGGAACAGGTTTTTTCCCTGTGCAGGTGTAAGTGTCGGTTAGCTGGCCTTTGAGCAGCCGAGCAAGGCCCACTCCTGTAGGCTGGGGCTGTGCAGGGCCTGGCCGTGTCGCCCTCAGCCCCAGCGCTGCTCTGGATGGTGACTGTGAGGAGCCCAAGCTCTCCCTGGCTTGTACACAGCAAAATATGCTCAGTTCTGGGAGAGTCTTGCTATAGTATGAAATACTGATGAAAAAAGTAAACCAAACTGGTAGTAGGAGCCCCTATTTATTAAACTAACTAGTGATCTGGTTTGAAAGTAATAAAGAAATTCTTACAAATTATGGATGGGTATATAAAATGTTTGGTAAATGCTGTTGTACTGTTTCCAAGTGGGAATTCTTCCAAATTTTTAAGCTGAATATGGTATTACAATGACAGTTCGTTTGGGTTTTTTCCTGAAACTTTATTAACAATTACATATTAAATGATCTAATCTTATTTTAAATTAAGTTTCCAATTGTACAAACCTTCAATCTATAAAGTAACTTTGCAGTAGCCAGAATGCTCTTGGAAAATATGTACCTTTATCAGCCCAGAGGGTTGAGTTATGCTGAACGAATGTGATTTTGATCATAGTTATTAGTGGCAAATCATTTACTGTGCAGTACAAACGCATCAGGTTGCATGTTTGCCTGAGAGCCATACAGTTTCTAAGCAAGACATTGATTATTCTGCCACCATGTGGTTATCTTGTTTAGAATCAACGACCATTTTAAGAAAGATGCGCTACTGTGGTTTATATAAAAACTGGCCATAAACTATCACAGTTATTTTATTTTTGATGGTCAGACTTTGTTGACTTCTGTTGTGCTGTTAGTGAAGATTAAACTGCAAAATAGATATTTAGAAGAAAACATTTCATTCAGTAAAATTGTGGTTTTTCATCTGTTAGGATTTACTATAAATTATGTATTCTTGCTTTAGCCTTTTTTTGAAAAGAAGTTCTTAAGCTCTCTCTTTGATACTTTAGAAGAGGATTGGTCTGTGCATTTTGAAATCAAAAGTGAAATTAGAGTTTCCAACACCACAGTTGAACTGTACTGATTAAACCTTTTTTCTTTTTTCACCATTTGCCACAATGTATTAAAAAGTTAGGCTTTGCTTGAAAAGTGAGACAATGTCCACTCCCTATTCAACAATTTTCATTTCAGTGGGAGAGGAGGGACTTGCAGAAACATGTTTGCAGATGGATTCCTTAAGACTTTTTGCTGCAAATTCCTTTATATCAGTTCATAGGATTCAAAATTGGACCTTGGATATGGAAACCAAGAAAAGTAACAAAGGACAGACATGGCAGCATGCTTGTAAAAGGGTATCTACATGTCAGACCTATTGCTTTTCTTTCCTTCTTTCCATGCTATTTTCATACAGCTCCTTCAGATTTCTTGTCAAAATAACCAGCTGCCATAAACCCCATGATTATTACGTAAGCCACGCTGCTACTGAAATAGTCATTAATATGGGAAGGTACATGTCATTTCACACCATGCATTGTCTGAAATTATAATTTTTGTTCTGAATAAGCTTTTTGCTTTTACTCCTCTGTAATAAAAGATATTTTTAGTAGAAGGGATGAAACTAAGTTTGAACGTTGAAGTATGGGGTATATGTGTGCAGGCAGATTTGAAAGGTGTAATTAAATCGCTTAGCTCTTTTTATTAACTCTACTGAGCATTAACTCTGGGGCTCAGTCATCTCCCTTATACTGTTAATGTAGTTAGAACATGTTCCAGTAATAAAACCTGATTCTTTTAATTGATTTTGCAGATTTTGAAACCTTCAGTAAGTCAAACTCTCTAGACAAAAACAGCCTTAACAGTTGATTCTTGGTGCTCATTCCTTTGTGCCTGAAGCACTGGATCTTATATTCATGTATTAATCAACAGAGCTCTGTCATGCGGTGTTTTTTAGGTCATGTTTTGATAGACCCACACACCTCTCTGGAGGTTTTCTTGGATGCATTTGAGTACATTTCTGCTGTGTTGATGGACATTGTATGGATGCACTGAAAAGGCTTTAAAACAGTTTTGTAAAATACAAAGAAATATGTTTCACTCAAGAAATAATGTTTTTTGCAAAGTGCTAGCACTTTCAGTGTGCACTGGAAGCAAATTCCATACTGCTGAGTATTGCTTGGGCAGATAAGGAAAGACACCACTGCCAAAACTATTCAGCAAAGTTTGTTAGTGCCAAAAAACCTTGATTTAAGAAGCCAAATATATAATCCTTTTACATTTTCTTTAAACTAGGTCATAGAACTGTTCAGGAGCAAATCTTTAGAGAATCTTTAAGTGAGTTCTGCTAAACAAAAAAGGTAATGCAGTCACCTGAAACAAATAATATGCTCATCAATGCTTTATGGGTGTGATCTTTTTCAGCAGAGTAATGTAATTTTTCCTTCTGGAGTTCCTATTTGAGAAGCAAACTCCACAGTCAGATCACTCTGCAAAGGAAACCCATTAAAGCAAGTGACAGGACAACACTGTGAATAACAGCTTATGTTGTCAGGTGTCTATATCACAGTGTCTTAACTATAAGCTGAACTGCTTTGATTAATTTAAAATTTATTTCATATTTTTGCATATAATTGTTCTCTGGTTTATTTTTGTCAGGTGGTGTCTCCATGTAAACTATAGCATTCTTTGACGGCAGCTTGGCAACTTATTTATAACTCGTTGAAAAAAACAAATAATTGAAATCTTATTGTTGTGCCTATTGAATACTTAAGAAAAAAAATGGTAATTGACACTTAGATAATTGAAAGCTAGCATGAATGTTTTTTGTAGAAAAATATTCCTGTTAGCTTTCCATACCGAGAATAACTGAGTTTACATGAGTGTCTGAGGATAAAATTTTTGAGGTACTTAGAACAAGTAGCATGAGTTAAAAAATAACATATTGTGCAATTTACGGTTATGATAAGTCGTGGTTGCTGCTTACTGTCATAAGGCAAAGTTAGGTCCTGAAATTTCTAATTATATGTTGAATCATAGCTAAAAGCCTTCAGGGATCTTTTATAATTTATGCGGTAGATATGGGCTTAACACTTGTAACTGAAAGGTTTGTTCAGCTTGGGGCCTATAAGGATGGGATGTTTGAATTGCTGTGTTCAAAGGGTTGTTTACCTTGATTATGAGTCCTTTTATTTTCAAATGCCCAGGATTTTTATAGCTACTGTAGTCTTTCTACTTCAGTAATTGACTTGTTTCTTTATCTTTTATGATTTTAAAGATCAACATATTGTTCTTGTTTTTAGAGAGACTATGTTTCCTAGGAATTCCCCTTTCTCAGAATTTCCTTACTTAAAATTTCTAAATGTTACTTCCAATTCTTGGTAAATCAGCAGCAATTGGAAGCAGAGTACTAGTTTGTGGACTGCCACTAAACTGAAGTAGTCTTGAAAAACCTCAGGCACTAAGAGGAGTAGATTTTCTGCAACAGGGAAAACAAAGCACTTCTGTGTGTTGCTACCTCTTCGGATACTTGGTCATAGTTTGTACAAGAGGTGCAAAAGTTATGCCTGTGTTTGACAAAACAGGTAAAAGGTGGCAATGAAAGGGTGTATCACACTATCGCGCTTGTGAGAGAGAATTTACATTAGTAAAGTTGATAAAGGAGAGCCCCTGTGCTTTTTTAAACTTCCTTTCTTCTGCAATCATTGAAATTCCACAAATCATATGTGATTATAAATTTCATAGGGAGAGGAAGGCACAGTAGAACTGTGTACATCTCTTCTGACATCAGATTTGTCTGTGTATATACCTATAGTTGCCTATAAAAATGTGCCACATAATATGTACGTTAAATAAAAATATTTAGCCTGTCTTTATAAAATTTTACTTAAGTGCAACAGAAAGTCACATCCCTGTGCCGAAGACTCTATTTAGGAACATAAATTCAGTTTGGTCTGGAGAAGTCCCCATATTGTGTGCTACTTGGCAGCTTCATTTCTGTAGAATTTGAGTCCAGGTTGAGCTGTAGGGCTCTCCACAGGTCCTTGTGGTTATTACATGGGCAGAAATGCTGAGCCTTCATTAGAAATAGAATCTTACTGCAGCAAATGAGTGTTAAACTGTGCAGGCATGGTGCTTAAAAATATTCATGTGCGCTGATCTTCCTTGAAGACTAGTGAATGAATCATGATCTGGTAGAATGATGTGAGAACCAAAAATAAAACAGAAAATCCTGAACATGTCTCTCATGAAAAATATCTCCTTTCACAGTAAACCATGCACACTAAAATTAAAAAGTTGATTGATCTGCCTGCCTGCCTACCTACTATGTTGTAAATTATATATAAAAGTCTCACTAGCTTTTATATGTGCTATTTTCTTAGCCCTCAATAAGAAAAAAAAAGGGGGGTGGCAAAAGGGGGCAGTCATGGCCAAGTCAGTGTTAGTGAAACCAGAGTTTATAAATTGGTTTGTACTTTTTATTCAGATTCCATAGTAATGTATTCCTGAAAAGACATTATATAATGTTTTATTGAATAGGGCTCAAGTTTTAGGATGCTGATGTGATGACAGCTATTTAGAACATCATAGTGGTCATCCTCAAGTTAAGTCATATCAGAAGATTTTTGGTATCAGTCCTAGCTTTAAGCAGTAGTATTTTTTCTTGAATTTCCTGCCTTAACTCATTTTGTGTGTTAAGCACTTTATTATGTAATATCCCCAGCTTCTTTTGTTGGCCTTGCTCTACTACTGCTTTTTTATTTGTATTTTTCTAAAGGACTTTTCCATGATATAAAAAGAAGATACTACCGTAGAAACTTTATCTTGCACATAGACATTTGTACTACAGACCACATGACAATAAATTAATTCCTATAGTTTAAGTAGGGGAGGAAATGTTGTAGTCTGATCATTAGATAAAGTGGTCTAAGCTATATTTTAGGGGGTATAGTCCTAGCTTTGTCATTGATAGTCTGCGTAGCTAAAATCAAGTAAGCCAACAGAGGCTACTCCATTGTTGGAGAATGGACATGAACCTTGAATATACTTGGATTTTGACTGAACAAGGCCCAGAGCAGCCTGCTTTATCTAGAGCTGCTTGGGGCAGAGTTTGGACCAGAGACCTCCAGAGATGCCTTTTAGCCTGAATTACACTGTGGTTCATGAAAATGCTGTGTAAGAGAGAGACAGTAGTTTTAACTTGACATTTAATTACATTTTGGGTCAATGATGATCTTCAAATAAAATAATATTTTATAGAAAAAACATGTTGTTATGACTTCTAAATACATAAGACAGTTTTTTAAATAAATTTTACATAATTTTGCATCCAAGCACAAAGCTGACTGTCACGAGTATTCAGTGGGAATCACAAAAGACAGGTAAAGAAGATACAGGATTAAGTTAGGTAACCAGAGAGATGGTGATTACAAACTTGTTAAGATGCCTAATTTTGTAGCATATCTAATACATGTATAATTTTCTTATGAACAAAATAAAGTGACATACTAACTAAATGCATCATGATACTAGTTTCCTTTTGAAAAACATAGCTGTGATGTGTGTATATATATATATATATATATATATATATATATATATAGTTTAAATAAAAGCACTTGGCAGGTATTGTTAACTCTGTTTTAGGTGTCAGATATGTCTAAGATCCGTTGGCTTTTACCTGCAGCTGATTTTTGATTACCAGTTTCTGCCCAGCTGGTAGGTGGTAGAACCTGTAAGAACAGTCGTAAATGGTACAGAGTTAAAATATAGTTCAGAAACAGATATAAACTTAAAGCTACTGAGTGTGGGCTAATGCCCTTTGTATTTTTCATGCTATGGGGAAAAAAATCACAGGAAAACAAAATGCCCTTATTTAGTAATCAGGCAAGAGAATTCAGGTAGTGATTATTTGATATTAGTTGTAAGCGCTGTATCAGTCTCCAGGTGCTTAGAAAGGTTTTCTGAGTGGCCTCAGACATGTTATTCAGTGTCTCTGTAGCTCTTGGGTAAGGGCGTTTGAAATGTAGTGGTAAATAAAAATGCTGTTCCAGAGGCAGTGCTGCATCCATCACACACTGCTTTTGTTGTACTAACCAAGTTAGGCTGGTTATGAAGGTAAGTAGGATGTGAGGGCAAGGCTGTATGTTCTAAATACGTTTTTTCAATGTATTTGTGATACATGAATAATAATATACATGTGGGATAGCTTCAGGATGAGTCAGTTGGCTTTTATATATGGATTTATTAAGGCAAATAATTGGAATATTCTTCCCTAGTAATTGTTTGCTTTGATGTTATCAGCCTTACTTGTATGTTATTCTGAAATTAAAAATAACATTATTCTAATATAAAACATTTTATTTACATAGATTTTTCATAATTTTACTTATCACAGATTCATTTCATTACTGGACTATACTCCCAAAGTTTGAGCTGACGTAGTCACTGTGATCAGTGCACTGATGATGAATACAAAAATCCTTGAAAGATGTCATAGAGTAGACAAAACCAGCCGTGTCAGTTCTAGCTGTTGTTTCTCTGAGACCCAAGGGTGGAGGGAAGGGAAGAATCAGTGTTTGACAGTGTTAGAAGAAAAAATTGATTCTAGGAGAAATGCAGGTTTTCCGGAGTTAGCCTTAAATTAAGGAAATAACACCATTACATGTAAATAAACAGATAAATAGACAAAAAAAATCAGTGAGTCATTATATAACCAGTTATTTGATTTTATATTATACATTTTATTCATTTTTCATACTTCATAATTTCTTAAAGAAGCCTCACACTTGCTGAGAGTTTTTTGCTTTAATTTTGTTATGAGTAAGCTGTAAAGCATCTTAGATACCTGTTCCAAAGATCTGTTCTTCTGAGAATCATTATGTTCTTTGTTTCATATGTACAGAGACAGATTCTTTCTGTGTGAGTTTACAGCAATATAATTCAAAACTCATGGAACCTTATCAGAATTGTTTCCTGACCAAGACAATTATATTTTAGCATGTACCTAATTTCTATCTGATTGGGGAACTATTGTTTAAGAGGTAACACTCCTTAAAGAGATGAGTGGTAGGCTGAAAGAGTTCCTATCTTGGGACCAGTGGTATAGTACCGTGTCAAAAAGGGTCACTTATCAGTAATATTTCAGAAGTTATTACTGGGAATTCTCCCTCATGTTGCATGTCTGACCAGACAGGTGACATTCTGAAATATCAACATGAAGTTACACATTCGTGGGAATTAAATGAAGGGGAAAATGCGATACAAATAAAAATAGAGATTTTCACTGGTCTGAAGCCAAGTGCTTCTTGCATCTCACAGTTGTCCCATTATTTGAAAAAGTTGTAAATACCCAGGTCAGTTTATTTTGATGATTCCCCATTCTGGAAAGGGCAATTCAGAAAGTGCTTCTGGTGCAGTGGTGGAGCCACACACCTCTTTCATTGCTGGTGGTGGGCAGCAGTGATTTGCTGATCTCTGTGAATTCAATGGACAAATGTCAAACTGACATCTTACTACTTTTAATTCGTGATGCAGCTTTCTACATCTTTCTAAATCACCTCCAGTCCATTTTCATCAAACCCACAGCTCTGGCACAATAATCATAATGTTTAAAATGGCCTCTCAAACAAATACTTGTTTTTGCTCTTAGATTCCAGGAATACTTCCTATCTTGTTTTCCTTGCTTCTGGTAAAGATAAATACAATGCGGAGGGAGGATCATATTAATGATTTTATGTCTGTCTTTCTGTGTAAGGGACAAGTGTAATTTGTATTGCTTGCTGGAATAGATACTGGAATAATTATTTTAAGTTAAGTTTAGATGCTGCTAATAATAGTGCTAATGCTTGCTCAGAGAAATGCTTTCTTCCCCCTAATGTTCTGTGTGGGCTGGCTGAAAATCGCTTAGCTACATCTAATTTTCTTGGCCCATTTCTATGACTTTTTCCCATTATGAGACATGGGGTATTGTGTGTACTAAGATTATATTCTTGCATGTAGGAGAACAAGCAAACTGATTCTGCAGTGCAGACATGGTGGTCCAGGTTCCTAAATACAGGCAGCTATTCTGAATACCTCTGGGTCTGGATATAAGATTTAAGACATTTAATGCAGCTGAGTTCAGACAGTTTCACCGTATCTTATAAAATCTGTACTTCCTAATGTAAGTTTATTATGGTGGTCCCAAAAATACAGGATCACAGATTCACTAGTGGCAATTGCCTGGTTTGGATTCACTGTGTGATATTAGATTTTCAAATTCAAGGATTGTTCCAGGTACACCAAAAGGGAAAGGTTTGGTTTTGTGTGCTGGATGGGTTGTTACTGGGAGCTTTACAACAAGTCGAGGACTAGTAGTGAAGAGTTACTTTTATTATAAGAGATTTTTGGAGTATTCAAATCTTGAAGTGCTGTGTTTCCCTTTCCTTGCATTTCTTTTCTACTTGTTAAAACATTCTTTACATGGTTTTTTTCTTATTAAAATCTTTTGGTTGATGGTTTTTGGGTGTGGAATAAAGAAAGGGGTAGACTGTAAACATGGCTTTATTTAGTCTAAATTAGCTTTTTAAAATTGGCTTTTTATGTCTTTATTTCTGTTTCTCAAAATGCATTACATACATTTATTTGGCTACTGGTATGCTAATGGTAAAGGTAATGGATTAAAGAAAAGACGTTCAGATAAATCTTTTCAACATGTAAGGATATATTTGATTTTTGATAGTTATTTACTAAAGGAATAGTTTTGTGTGAGACATTAGCTCTTACTTATGCAATTTCTGATGGTATAATTTCTAGTCTGGGGGATGATTTCTTAGGGTGTTTTTGTCTCCTTATTAACGAGGAATCATTATTTTTTTCTGAATTGAAATGATTGTAAAAAGCTAATTCATGAGTCCTGTGATGTGTCATATGGGTAGTCAAGTCAGAGGCTCCAGATATAGAGCTGTCAAAATCATTTGGAGGAAAAAAAAAAAAAAAAAAAAGTGGGAGCTTCTCTCTAGAACTTCTTTTTCTAAAGACAACCAGTGTTAAAGGGATTTTTTCGAGGAACTTCTGACACCTTCTTAGGTAATTCACACTTAGAGAAAGCAAGTGGGAAATCAAAATCTCTTTAAAACCAACTTGGAAATGCTGCCATATGTCTTATTCTTGAGATTATACAAGTTGTATTTAAAAAAAAAAAAAAAAAGGGAGCTTCTCTCTAGAACTTCTTTTTCTAAAGACAACCAGTGTTAAAGGGATTTTTTCGAGGAACTTCTGACACCTTCTTAGGTAATTCACACTTAGAGAAAGCAAGTGGGAAATCAAAATCTCTTTAAAACCAACTTGGAAATGCTAGGTGCTAGAGCTTCCTGTTGGTGATATTTAAGTTTACCATGGGAACAGCTAAATCAGTGACAGCAGCAATAAGGAGGCACTGAATATATTTTTTCAACCTACAGCCAGCTGACTTTCACGTTCTTATTCAGCAACCTGATAAGGCTGAGTTAAAATGAATTATGTAGTGTTTGAGTATGAGCAGAGGTGCTTGGGAAACCAAAGACGACAGAAAGGGTTTGAGATCATGGGCTATGACTTGAATTTTTTTAAGGAAAGCTTTTTTTAAAGTGTCTACTATTTCTTGACCTGTTAATAAACAAAGCAATGAATGGAATGGAGTTTTACAGGTTAGTATTTTACAATTGCTAGAACATTTTGTATCCTTGCAGTTTGGACATAGGCAATCAAGGTTTCTTTTTTTATCTCTACTGTAAGTAAACTGAGCCAAATTATGCTTGATTTTATGTATGTGTGTCTGTTCTCTGGCATAACTGTAGGGCTGTAACCAAGGATAGATCTTATCCTCATGTGACTATGCGTGCATATAGAGCATTAAGCTGTACAAATAGTCATCCTTTGTTCTGCAGGCAGTCTCCTTGTCATTCCCTTGGTTCTCCACAGATTTTGTTTGGATCCCATCCTCATACTGTGCACAGGTTTCCAGATGAGTTTGTGCTATCAGTGGTAAGGGAACTTACCTGACACTTTAGGTAGTAATGCTGATGGGAAGACAGGGTCAGTGCTGAATGGAAAACAGTTTTAGAGTACTGGAATCATAAGAGAAAAAATTAAATCAGCAATCATTCCAAGAATTGGTTTGTCTCTGTTTTCATTGTCTGATTTAGATTCTGGACTAAATAGGGAGGAAGGTATTTAGATGTCAAAGTAGCATTTAATTTGATCTTTGTGCTCAAGAAGAGAAGAAAAAATTCAGTTGGGTTTTTTTTTCTGAGTTCAATTTTCCCTTTCAGCTACACTATACAGATGCACAGCCCAGAATTTAACAAATATTTTTCTTGGAAGACTTACAGTTTTAAGAAATGTTAGAAGCAGGTTTTCTCCCACACACATAGATTAATTATTGTATAGAGTCTTCACATATATTTTGAAAGTCAAACTTCAGTGAGTGCTGTGGGGATTTGTTAGCACTGAACCATTTTTAGTCTTAGGATTATTTGCTGAAGGAGAAAAAAATTAGTTGAAATAATGTAATAGAATACAATATGTAACTGTCTTAACTTGCTAAGCTGGCTTTCTGTACCTGTTCCTCTGCATAAACATAGTTTGAATTAGTTTTAACTATCACATATCTGAAGATAACAAGAACGGGTCTAAAGCAGCATCTATTTTGTTGAAGTTCGTTGTTTCAGTGAACTGGATTGGATCAGTATCTTTGGAAAAACCTTAGAAAGTCTAATATATTTTCTTTAGGCATGAGAATATCCATTCTCTTAGAGCACTGCAAGACAGTTGTCGAGATACCTGTGGAAAAAATATGGATCTTGAATGCTTTTCTGTAGCTAAGTCTTTGTACATATATATCTTCTAGTTCTTATGCATGAGTTTCCTGTAATAGGGAGAGTTAACTTTTCTTTACAGCAAATGGGTCTAAAGGAAATTCATTTACCTATTGACAATAATCCTAAACTCATATTGGCCTTGAAGCTTGAGCTGATGTGAGCTGCATTGCTCAGAATTTGTCCTACAGGGAGGAAAAGGAGTATTCTCTGACATGTTCTCTTTCATCAGCCCTAGGTTCACTTTCATTCCTCCCTCCATTTTCTTTCATGTCCTGTTTTTCCCTGAGTGAGTTTCTCCAAAGTGAGAGGATTAAAACTCTGTCTGATTCCATTTTGGTCTTTTTTTTTTTTTATTTTATTTTTCCTCAATTCCCACAGTAAGGCACCTCATCATCCAACTTCCCACCCTTCCTACTTGCCAGCTGCTTCTTTAAGTTCTTAAATATTCTTGATTGAATAGTACATCGATTTTAGAGAACTATGAAAACCAAAATACATCTCAATCAGCACATCTGTTGCCTCTGCAAAGGCTGTTTGCCATTTCTTTTCCTCTGTAAGTATACTTTTTATTAAAGACTTAATCTACCATAGGTTAGGAAAAGTGGCTCAGATCCCATTAGATTACTTCAAGCAGTTGATGCTTAAAACATTTCTGAAATTCTGACTCAGCTGGAAATGAGGTGTCCTGTTTAAACATCTCTTCATAAATCAGAAGCACTTTTCATTTTATGTGAAACCATGAGCCACATGCTCATTGAACCACTGAAAATGTGACATTGATATGTCTATCTTACCAAAGGTTGGAGAACTGGAACTAAATAAATACCTGAACACTGGAGGTAGGAAGTTCAGAACATCAAGAATGTAGCAAAAATTAGGAATGAGCAGTTTTATGTAACTCATTTCAAACACAGAGAGTCTTGTCTTCTATCCATGTGTATGTCTTGTACATTAAGACACAAAGTTTGACCATCTGTAGTGGGTTGACCTTGGCTGGATGCCAGGTGCTCACCAAAGCTGCTCTTATCACTCCTCTCCTCAGCTGGACAGGGGAGAGAAAACCACAATGAAAGGCTTGTAAGTCAAGATAAGTACATGGAGATCACTCACCAATTATTATCAGGGGCAATGCAGACTCGATTTGAGGAAATTAGTTTAATTTATTACCAATCAAATCAGAGTAGGATAATGCGAAATAAAAACCAAGTCTTAAAACACCATCCGCCACTTCTCCCTTCTTTCCAGTTTCTCTATGTTCTCCCCCTCCTAGTGGTGCAGGGGGATGGTGAATGGGGGTTGCAGTCACTTCATCACAGTCCTCCATGAACTCCTCCAACATGGGTCCTTCCCAGGGGCTGCAGTTCTTCATGAACTGCTCCAGTGTGGGTCCCTCCCACGGGGTGCAGTCCTTCAGGAACAGACTGCTCCAGTGTGGGTTCCCCACGGGGTTACATGTCCTGCCAGCAAACCTGTTCCAGTGTGGGCTCTTCTTTCCATGGGGTCACAGGTCCTGCCAGGAGCCTGCTCCAGCGTGGGCTTCCTATGGGGTCACAGTCTCCTTTGGGCACCCACCTGCTCCGGCGTGGGGTCCTCCCTGGGCTGCAGGTGCAGATCTGCTCGCCTGTTAACCTCCATGGGCTGCAGGGGCACAGCCTGCCCCACCATGGGCTGCTGCAGCACCTGGAGCACCTCCTCCCCTTCCTTCTTTTTCCCCTTCTTAAATATGTTATCCCAGAGGTGCCACCACCGTCTCTGATGGGCTCGGCCTTGGCCAGTGGTGGGTCCATCTTGGAGCCAACTGGCATTGTCTCCGCCGGACATGAGGGAAACTTTTAGCAGCTTCTCACGGAAGGCATCCCTGTAGTCCCCCCCACTACCAAACCGTTGCCACACAAACCCTATAGTGATTTGAAGTCATATCCAATATACAGAGACAAGTAAATTTTTCTGTAATAAAGTTTGGCGGTGTTCTCCTCTAGGACTTTTTTGTGCTTTTCATTTATGTCATATTTTTCAAGCTTTTTTTCCATAACCTGAGGGATAGCACACTATGCAAAACCTCAAATGCCTCAAAACTTTGCTATGAGTCATAAGAAGCAGGAAAAAAATCCCTTTACTGTTCTTTTGCTTGAAGACCTGCAAAAGGAAAAATCAGCAGTACATTTTTAAGTATCAATCTATTATTACAAAGCAGAGTACATGATGGAGCTGGTAGCAAGTGCATTGTAGGCCCAAAATTCCTTTTATAAAAGTAGGATGAGTTAACACTGTGGTATCACCTTATTACTTGCTTTTACTTGCTTTTTTAATTGTTTTATATATTTTGGACAGTAAAATAACATGTATATTGAAATCCAAAAGTAAATAAGATGCATTAAAACTTTTCTTACTTAATCCTGTCACAGAAATATTTCTGATAATGATAGGTTATTAGGGTGGTCATCCCTCTGTCCCTGTCAAATATCCATCCCTCTCCAGTAAAAACCTACACAAAACACTCAGTTTCTGCTGAGAATATGCAAACTCACCATTTGCAATTATCTCATGGTGCTGTGTCCCTAAGCCTGGCAGGGAGAAAGAACATACTGTTAGCATGTTTCCATTTTTACCATGCAATAGATGCATGGAATTAACATCTAGCAGAGCAGGTAAGTTAGTGCTTTAAATATTGGAAGATTTCCATCGAAATCCATGGCACAGTGAATATGCTCTTTCCTATGGCCATATCCAGAAATGCTTTGCTAAATTGGGGATTTAAAGTAGTATGCTGATAATAAATCATCTGAGTACTTCAGGATTTACATAATGTATCTATTACTGTTCTCTGAATGGAAATTAGTAATAATATACTTAATGCTGAAAGGCACAGATGGGACAGTTGCTTTAATAGCGCTGCTTGTGAGTCAGAGACATTCTTAATTAAGCTTTTGTTGGGGGGGAGTGGGGGAGGGGTGTATCAGAATAAGAAAAATTCCTCCCACATTTGCAAGAAAGACAATGGAAAGACGGAATGAGTACTTTTGCTGCTGATTTTTGTCTCTTACAAATTATTACAAGAACTGCCCACTTAGGAAATCGGAAAGATGAGGATGTTGGTAGAGGGTGACAGGATTGTCATAATACAGTCCTTAGTAAAAGGTACAAGCCAGAGAGAGTAGTGACATGTTGGAACACTGGTGAAAGTGTGTTCTGAGTTATATTGGACCAAAAAGGGAAAAGTAGTGGCAGATGTTATTTGTTGGTGGCAGCTGCCTTGGGAAACAGTCCATTCTAAGGTGATGCATAATACTAATATCTTTAACTTGTTTTATTCAGTTCCACAGTAGAGTTGAGAGAAATGGAAAGTCCAGAGGTTGATTACCTATAGACTTCTACATCCTCCATCCAAGAAAGGAAAAAATTACCTGTGCAGTTCAAATGAGGACCCACTCTTTTACCTGTTGGGTGCCCTGCAGGCTCTACTGCAGAGCAAAGGTATATCATGTGTTTTCAACATGCAGAACCAATTAAAGATATGTGGTGGGAAAAAAAAAAAAAAGGAGAAACATGATTAAAACTGCTTGCAATTATATTAGAAAGTTTAATATTTCTGTCAGGCTGCCTGGCTGGCATTCATGAGGTAGTTCGCAGGGTTTCATTGATGTAGACCCAGGGCCTCAGGTTGCCATAGTGGGGCTGCCTTGGAGCATGTTTCAGTGACACCCCAATACCCAGACTCATCCAAAGTTTACTAGATTTGGCTTCCTGGCTAGATGAAGAGTTGACATAGAGCTGTTCAGATACCAGTGGTAATCAGGAGCTTATTTCTAACATGTGGTGAGATGCTGTGGTGCATTCTCTAACTCAGAAAATTACCAAGAACAAGAAAAAACTTAACTGGCTAGATACTGTTTCTATGGACAACCATATGTATCAACTTACTTCAGAAAACAGTCTTTTAAGTTATTCTAAAATTATAATAGCTTGCTTTCTTGTTTCACTGTTGAAAGATTTCTTTCCCAATGCTTAATAATTTCAGTTTTTAAGAGTACTGTAAATTATTTGCCTAAGCAGACAAAGCTGCTGTAGCTACAGAGAGAAAACAAGTATAAGGCATCATTTGGCAAACAGTGGCTATGAAGATGATTGTCTCACTTGTTATTTCTAATAACACGTCCTCCTGCTTGGGGTCAAATCCTCTTCTGTTTATCAGAACCATTACAGTCTCATCAGTGGGTTTTTCCACACAAAGATACAGATACTTTGTGTCTTACTACTTTAATACTATTGGGGGGAAATAGCATTCAGATTTTTACAGCATCTATTGTAATTTGTTGAAAAAAAATATCACTGCCATTATCTGACAGTGTAAGCAAAAAATCTGTAAATAAAATCTAACCTGTAAATAAAAAATATCTAGTGTCATTCTGCCTGCTCTTCAAACTCCCTCTGACCTTCCCGAGCAGTTTTTTGAGCAAAGTATTGAGAATTCAGTGCTTTTTAGTTTATACCAAAAAACAGTCAGGCTAATGGACAGGATTCTTCCTGCTTGGGCTACAGAAGCTGCTATGCAGTCTTCTCTGGCTTTCTCAGTTACTACATAGGCACTGTGCGAGGCTCTTTTGAATCACAAGCAGTTCTGCAGTGGACTCCCTCTGCCCCATGAAGGATATAAGCAAATAGTTAGTACTTTGTGAAGAAAGAAATTAAGAAAAAAACAAAAAAAAAGCAAAAAGAATCACTTCACCAAAGTAAACTGAACTGAAGTTTGTGTACTTCTTATGCCTGCAGTGGTGATGCCTCAGAATGGCACCTTTCCCAATTGTAGGTAAGAAGATTTCACTGCTGCTGTGAAACACTGAAACCTCAATATGTGTAATGTGTATCACAGGCTTGAGCTTCAGAAGTATAAACATTATAAAAATATATTTGAAAGCCATCTTCTCTAACCTCTGTTGGTTATACACCATAGGTCCTTAATGTGTTACATGGAATTATAAGACTTAATATGGAGATTTCAGTACAAGTGAGCTTTTTTACATGCATTTCTAAGCTTGAATAGAAGCAGGTTGTTATTATCAGGATTGGGATCTGGAAATGGAATCAACAAGATGACATGATTGAGATTTAGTAGTTTACAAGGCAGGAAGTGTTTTTTTGTTCCCCTTCTTACATTCAGCTATCACTGCTTTTTTGGCAGCTGGTGTATGACTGGGATATCTATATCTGTGTAGTTCAAAGCAGCTTCGGTCTTGCTGTGACATGAAAAGTATGGAAAATTTCTACAATTATCTTTTCTGTGACATCTTGCTGTGTCTCTAGCCATCCCCAGCCCTGGTCTTCACATGGTATAAAACAGGATAATGCCTGCCTTTCTGCAGATACTTCAGTAGTGTCTGTGCTGGCAAAACCTTGCTTTTTCAGGTTGCCATTCAGTCATCCAGCATAATTTACTGAAAAACAATTTAGGTTGGCTATTGGCAAAACAGCCTGCCAGCTAGAGTAGTGAAACAAGATACAGGAGTGTGTTGTGGAATTTCCCTCACTGGAGATTTTCAGGAACCATCAAAAAAATAGAAGCTGAGGATGCCTGAAGCACTGCAGGAGGCTGGGCTGGGGCATCTCCTAGTTGCCTACCATTTATGCTTCTGTTATTCTATGGCAAAAGAACAAATCTGGGGTTGAAAAAATATTTAAGAAACAACTGTTCTGAAAGACCAGAAACCCCAGTCATACAAGGCTCTGTTTCAACACGCTCCATGTAGCTTTTGCAACTATTAGGAAAAGACTGCTGAAGTTCTCTGATCTGTCATAAACACTTGCTTAAAATACTGTCATTCAGGATCTGTCTGGTTTGATAGTTACCTCTGGGAAAAGGGCTTTGTCCTGAAATTTTCACAATGCTTGTTTTCTTTCTTAGCATCACAACACCATTTCCTTTCCAGGAACTGACAGAGGCCAGCAAGCTCAGGTGTTGACCCTTCAGAGAGGTCAGTTGACCCTGCAGATACTTCCATAGCCAGGAGCTCTGTTTAAATAAACATGCATGTGTATACCACTTTGAAAGTTCCTCTTCCGCAACAGACTTGACTGTGATGTTTTGTCACATTTTTCTTCTTTCCTTGAAGACAGCCAAAGGACAGCCAGTATGAGTGTGTGTCACCAGAGTATGAAGCACCACCACAAGTGGCAGGACATGCTCTGAGGAGCACACTGCAATCACATTGCAGGGCATGTTTGCAGACTTGCAGCAATAACGGTAGGGAAATCTAGTCCCAATGATGGCTTTTGGTCTGGTCATAGTTATAATAAATAATCTTATCATAACAATATAATGTGTTACATATGTAGTTTCTTCACTCAAAAGATTGTGTACTGCTTTAGTAAGCAGTTAATTTAATAAGAGAGATTGCACCTTGTTAGCCTGTCAGGATTTAACACTATCAATGTTAACACTAGGCTACTAATAGTACTTACTACTAACATTGTATCAATATGAATTGAATGTTACTGACACAAACTACATTAATTTGCTTCCTGTATGTTTATCAGGTGAAGTTATGGCACAAAACTGTTCTACATTTTACAAATTACTCTTTTACATTACTAGTTAGGACATGAGTAGACCCATTAGTAGATCTATTCCGAGGAGTAAGATTTTTCTCTTGAATAATAGCTTTAGTATTTACTGTATGTAGAATGCATTTCCACCTCTCTAATATCAGTTGCAGATTTATTGACATAAGTGCATTGTGGTTAGAGTAAGGCTGGCTGTTCCTCCTGAAAGACAGTGGAAGAGCAAAATAACCTTAGTTGGCATTGATTTTTTTTTTTTTTTTATCCTGTTGTCTCTGAAATCTCCTTTCCAACTCAAAAAGCTCTTAAATTCCATCTTGTGGAAAAATTCTTGAAAGTTGAAATTTTATTTTAAAAACACTGAGATGTGAAATTGGCTTTTCAGAAAACATGCCATATAGCAGTAACTTCCCTGTGGTATTTCTAGCAATATATCTTTTGCCAAGTAAAATGTATGTGAAAAGTTACAAGTTCTTTATTTCAGGAATACATATTTCTTAAAATCATTACTGTTTGTTAAATACCACCAATAAAGAAATTGAGAGGAAGTAGGAGGAATCTGTCTCTGATTTGCTTACTTTGTGGATCTGACAGCTGTTTATCTATAGGAATTGCTGCATTCACCCTCTTAGATAAGGTCAGTACCCTTGTCATCTGTGTGAGCCCTCAGGGGGTCTAAAAAATGGACATAGCGCCCTATATTCTATCCACTACCAGTTGTCCAACCAACAGTTCCTATAAATCAGAAATATGTTCATTAAATACTAGGTTTATTAAAACATGCTGTATGATCATCTGAAGGCAACCATGTGTGATTTCATGTTGTTAATACCTTAAGCTTGTGTAAGTCATCACTAATTCTGAGGCTGCTGCAGAGGGAGAGCAGGAACTTGTGAGGACTCATCTTGAAGGCTTTCTTCAGGAAAGTCTCCAAGTCATTTGAATGAGGATTTTGCTTGAGCATGTATGGGAACTAATCCTCCTTCACCCCAGTTTCTGTTATACCTGGTCACTTCAGGTACCAGGCTTCATGCTCCTCATCTTGAACACTTGGTCCAAATTATTGCCAGCCAGCAAGGCTGGGACATTTCTGGAAACTAATTTGGACTTCTCTGTGTGCTGAAATTGCAATCAGACCTTCAGTATCTATGAAACTCTTACTACTTCTTGACTCTATGTTCTCCTTTATTAAGTGAATCGAATGCGAAAATATTTCCGTTTGAAAGGTTGGGGGGAGTTATTGTCCCTTCAACTTTGAGTGAGCTAATGGATGTGTTCATGATAATAATTAAGTATGTAGACAAGGTTTTGAACCATATGTAAATAATCATTTGGATAGTTTTATAGGTTTGAGGGTTTTTTTAAAAAAAAGGAAAGTAAACAAGCCCTGAAACAAAAATGTGTGTCTGTCACAACCCTAATCACTGTTATCTGTTTGCACGTCAAGGGAAGTCTTTAAATACATACAGACAGAATCTCTCTTTTAGACAAGAGTTTAAGCATTTAAAGATAAGCACGTGTTTGAAGGCAAATAAATTTGATCCTGAGCCCATGCTACAAAGTCACCCACCATATTTGGGCTTCCTGTACTTTAAAATGCAATTTATTCTGTAGTGCATTCAGTAAATAGCTCATATTAACAGACATGATTTGTTAAGGCACCTATCTTTTCTAAAATTCACCCATTCTGTGAGCATTTTTAAACTTCTTTAGTAACGCTCATCATGTTTGTTTTCTTTAACAATATAGTGTTATCTAAGGATCTGATTATTATCCTATTAAACAGGAAATTTCCTGTCAGCTTTCCTAAAGAAAGCAGATTCCAGATATAGTAAGCAAAAACTGTGTGTTTATTCCTTGTTAAAGAAATAGTCAGGAAATATAGAAAACAACACAGAAAAATTGCATGCTCTTTCTATGACTGGTAAGCTATCCAATTTATTTCTGTGTTCATCAGTAGCAGCTTTACGAAGTTATGTTGTATCGTTTACCTTTCTATTTTTTATCTCAAAGGTACAAAATTAGTTTGTTGCATGTGTTACTCAAGGCTTTTTTAAAACAAAGGAGATAGAAATGTAAATATATGGGGGTGTCTAGCTTTTTTCTTTCTTTTTTTTTTTTTCTCTTTAAAGAAGATTAAAGCCTTAAAGGCAAAATCCTGTGACAGTTTCTGCCTGCAGAAATCTTGATGACAGTATGTATGCTTCTACTGTAGAGGCCCAAAATAGAATTTGGGAATAATCCTTTGAGACCTAATTTTGATGCATAATGATCTGGTTACACTCCATCCTGAAACCTGAGGAGTTCTGGACATTGTTTCTGCCTCTTCTCACTTTCCACATAACTTTAGGCAAATTACCTCTCCTGCCTTAATACCCTCCCTCCATTTAGACGTTATATAGTGCTAAAATAAAAGATTTATTTCAGTGCATATATACTGCTTAAAGTGGTCAGGTTTAAATATGATACAAAAGCTCTTAATTTTAATCTTCAGAAATAAAACATCCGTACAATCATTGTTCCTTTGCATTTGTTGTTCAGTTAGGTTCTGTTGTAATTAGTAAGGGTTGATGTTAAACCAGCTGTTTTTTCTGGATGCTGGTTGTAGTTACAGCTAACAGCAACGTGAAGACACCCAAGAGATGCCTGTGGTGAAAAGCCCTTTGTGCCAGAAGTGCCATGGAGGTGTCAGTGTTCCGTGGCATTGGGTTACCTGGAAGCTACAGCAGTTGCTGCGAGTGTTACCGTTGTACATGGCCTACACTCTGGCTTTGGTGGGGCAGTAGCCATTTAACTAAAACACATGATTGATTTTTTTTTTTTTTTTTTTTTTTAATTAAGGGAAGTGCCCAGCACATTGCTTTTATCAATCAGCATTCTGAGCAGTAACAAATACTGAAAAAGCTCTCTGTGCATATAATCTTGCTCTCTTTTTCTGCCATATTTTTTCCATTTTCTTGTTTGTTGTCAGAATTCTGTAAGTATTCGCAACACGGAGGATAAGAAATGGCAATGGTACTTTATGCTGAAAACATTTTTAGTATGAAACAAGACCTGCCATGGTCGAGCCTTTGTTAATTTGGAATACACAGTGCTTTTCCTAAAATCTTGCCCCCTTTGAGGGTTGCTGAGCATTATTTTCTAATCTTTTAAGTTATGACTTATAATTCGTGCTTAACAGCTACTACACAATTAACAGTTTTAAATGTAGTTCCAGACACTTCATTTAAACATCCATCTTGCAAGTATTTATGAATTTTATGCAGTTTTGCATGCCAGATACTTCTGACTTTTATAACACTTCTCTAAGAGCTTGGAGTTAAGCCTGTAAGTCTTTTCAGTCTTTGAAACTGTAGGCAATATGTTTCTGTGTATGTATGAGTCTATAAAAGCAATTGTATGCTATTGTTTTCCAAATAACTCAGAGCTACTCTTGGCTGCAATGAAAAGGAGTAGTGGCATTACTGGGTATAGTTTTGAGACAAAATTGGTTCTAAATTTGCCTGTTCTCAAGTGCCATCATAATAAAGCCTAAACTCAACATGCTGCATTGACACTGTTCTCCATGAACACTTGGAAATTATCATGAGCCTTTCTTACACCTTCTTTTGAAAATGAAAGTTAAATAAATGCATTAAAAAAAGATAAACTGAATAATATAAAGGACTGAAGGACTCAAAATCAAAACAGGGAACAGAATGTACGTTACATAAAGAAACAGCTTTCACTGAGGAAATGATAACCTTTGTGTCTATTTAGCAGAAATACTGTGAGAAGAAATTGTTGTTTATATTGGAACATTCTTATAGACTAACTACGACAAATCCACTTAATTTTAATTTGAACTCCTCTGGTAAGAATAGAAATGCCATGCACAGTATGCTGTATCCTAGTGGTATTTTCTAGAATCTATTGTATACCACTATAAGACTTTTTATTTTAAAAATATATTTAAAAGGCCAATTTTGTTTGGGATGCTAATATTTTCTAAAGTATTTCTTGAAAGCACTGGGTGGCTGTATTGCACAAATGTTGGGGATTTTCACAAGTACTCCCTGTTCTCTGATAGCATTTACTAATCTTTTCTGCTTGCTAACGATGAGAGAAGTTTGGAGAGAGTAGTGTAGCTCCCTTTCTAAGTAGGTGTCTACAGTCAGTTAAATGAATATCTCTGCCGTGGGTCTTCAGTATGAGATAAATTGATTTTAATTTAAACATAAGACTATTGTTAGTGCTACTAGAAATGAGTGGTTCACAACCCTGAGCATGGATCATCTGCTTCTGAGTCACCTGGGAAAGTCACTGCCTGGTTTTGTGCCTGTGGTCCACAACAGCAGTGTGACAACAGCATGTGCAAAACATGGCTGTGGTTTGCTTGAGGACTGTGGAGAAGCATTGTTTATGTGTTTTTGTTGGGTAGCAGTGAACAAGCTAGCTGAATGTAATGTAAACTGAGGGTAGAGCCTCACAGGTGAATTGATTTCTCTTGTGACTTGGTCTGCTTTGATGAAGGCTGGTGTCCACTCATCCAGTGTCCAGTCATGCACTGTAATGCCCGATGCTACTCCAATGCCCCCAGACAAGTACTGCTGCCAAGTGACGATGTGGGGACTCTACACGGGCTGTAATGAGAGGTGAGGTGGAGGCTGAGTGACTGGTTGACAATTGCTGCCCTTGAGCATGAAGTCCATCTGTGCAGTTCAACACTATAACAGGATGTGGGGCACAGTGCTAGTCTTTAGTGATAAATGTAGAACAGCAGACTGACAGAAGAGACCAAGAAGGAAAGGCCTCAAGTTGCACCAGGGAAGGTTTTTACTAGATATTAAGAAGCATTTCTTTACAGAATGGGTTGTTAGGTGTTGGCTTGGGCTGCCCAGGGAGGTGGTGGAGTCCCCATCCCTGGAGGTGTTTAAGAGTCGGGTCGACATAGCACTGAGGTGTATGGTGTAGTTGGGAACTGTTAATGTTGGGATGATGGTTGGACGGGATGATCTTCAAGGTCTTTTCCAACCTAGACAATTCTGTGATTCTGTGAGGGAACTGGCTAATGAACCTCCAGTGTTATCCAAGACAGATCAAGAAAACTACATCCCTGAGCTGTTTGAGCATTCTTCTCACACACAGAGATGCTTTTTGTGTGTAAATGATATTGATAATTGAGACCTGCCATTTAATCTGATAACTTCTGGTGTATTGTGTATTGCTTGTGTCTGAAGTCAGTGCAATTCTAAAAAAGACACACTTTTGTGGTTTTAACTATAAGTATTGTAAATGAAAAAAATGGAATTTCATAGAAGTATTAAATATAGAACTGAAAGTAATGCAGTAAAAATAGTTTTAAGACTTTGTTGGTTTAGAAAAAAAAAAAAAAAAAGTGTCATGATATTGTGTTTATCTAGCCAAAACAAGAAGAGGATTTTTATCTGCTCTGTAAAATTACAGATGCTTTATCTGTGAAGAATTGCACTTAAGATGAAAAAAGGAGAAAAGCGGTATTGTAGGCAGATTATCATATCAAGTGTGAACTGTGCACTGTCAGAACGTCTTGTCCGTTTCATATAAGCAGATAACTTTTTGGGAACACTTTCCAGGAGAGTGGGATTTTAACTTTCTCACATCCTGGCTGCATACGTTAGCAAATTCTACAATCTGGATGATAACCAAAAGAACAGTTTTATATTAATATAGAATTATTTGCTATACTAATAACTTTTAAAAGATTTCCAGCAGCTTTGTAAAGTCAATAAATCATTCAGAAGCTAGAAATGGTAGTCCTTGGTAGGATTTCCATCTACTTGTTACATATTCTCTGTGGAAGACTGTCTTCCTCTGGAGGAGAATCGTTCTCTCTGGTATTTATTAGATGAGTTTTGCTTAATGCATAAAAATAAGCAATTGACAGCATAAAAATAACCAATTGACAACTATTTGGTGGTACTTATCCCTTTCTTAAAGGGGGAACTAGACCTATTGCTAAAAGGGTAGCTTTGTGTATAAATCAGTGTTTATTTACTGAGAGCTCACTTAGAATAGAAAAGTAAGGCCGTTCTGACCATTCCACAGATGTGTTGTCTTAGGGGGAAAACCCACTCTGAGTATGAAGTTTTTATACAATGTTAATGTGTAAGGAGCTTAGGCTTTTTAGTGCATAAATTAATTTGCTAGTATCATGGGGTTTAGACCTTGCTGTTCAGTGAAAGAAATTGATCTTGATTCATGGGTCTGTGCTCTGGATTTTCCCAGGATATCCATCCACTGGCTTAACTGAAGAGCATTTTTTAGGAATGCCTGAATCAATACCTTTGTTACAACCCTCAAAAAATAGAGTTTATTTCAGTGTTTGCAAAAGAATTGCAGATATGAGTTGTCCTTGGACTTTAATTTTCTTTGTGTTATTGTTAAATACTGTACTGTTGCTTGAAGAACTCATTTGTGCACAGAAAATCTTGCAACAGACCAAAGTTGGCATCTTTAGGCCATAGTAGTGCTTAAGGGTAGCTGAAATTCAGAGAGTGACAAGTGTTAAATACATTTCAAAGTGTTATATGCACTGAAATAGTGAGTGCATAGATTCAGTTGGCAATGGATGACTGTGATCCCCTCCAAATCTGATGTTCTATTTTGCAGAGACAAAAGTGGCTCAAGGAATGCTTGTAAAATCTGTCTTTCATTACCAACTGTGTACTATTCTTCATTGCTAATTCATGCTCAGCTTTTGCTTAATGCATACAGAATACTGTGGAGGTGTTAGTGATACTTTTCAAAATAAAGCCTTGGGAAAAAAGACCTGATGGGCTCTGGAGGATTTTTTCCAAAGGTTTTCATTCTGAGATATCCCAACTTCAGTTTTTACTTTATCATTAAATCTCATATACGATTGAACAGGAATTGGTTAAGAGAAACAACTTCCTTCCCTTGAACATTTTGCTGGAAGTGTATTAGCATCAAAGTGGATTATTAGAGCCTGAAGTTCAGATCTTAATCAGAAATTCTGCAAAGTAATCAGTTCTGGATGGAATTCTTGTTCTGCTTGATAATAATGTATTTGTACTCAGTTTTCTTATGCTTGTGTCAGCACTTTCTGAGTGTATGGGCACCAGGGGATACTGTGATAATTTTTTTTTTGTACTTTTATTTCTTTTTTTCCCCTGAAGATCAAATGAAATGAATGTCTGAGCTGTTTGGAGAATCTGACTGTGTAATTATTGTTAAAGAGGTTGTCAGTGTGCTTGATAGTGATAAAGAGCAGAAGACTTGTTCCCATCTTAGCTTGAATTTGTAGATAAAAGTTTAGAACCAATAGAAGTTCCTGTACGAGGCAATGAAAGCTCTTGCCCTTTAGTCATTGACACTAAGAAAGAAAAAAATGACCCACAACTTAGGGAAGTTATCTTGCTATGTAGAGAAGGTTATTTTATTTCTGGAGAATATCTACTTATGTATTGCATTTGAATTCTCCATATTTGTGTCTGATACAGCCAGTGCTTATCATTTTTACCTCTATTTCAGCACCAAAAGACAATGAAGAACGTGTGTTTCGGGAACGTATGCGCCCCAGAAAGCGGCAGGGTGCTGTGCGACGCAGAGTACATCAGGTTAATGGACACAAGTTTATGGCCACCTATCTTAGACAACCAACCTATTGTTCGCACTGCAGAGATTTTATATGGTATGAAGCAACTTTGACTTTGCTTTCTTTGCAAATTTGAATTAAGGAGTTAACATACCCTTCTGTTTTGCTGAAGTATAAATTGCACAGAGCAGTAGGTTTTTTTTTTCCTTTTCATTTTAATATTAAGCTGTCATCACTTTTGCAGACGATAATAGAAGACTGTTAAACTTCCATCACAAATGTTAGAATTTGTTGTATTTGTGTTTTTCCTCCTCTGAACCACGAAGTCAAATCTTTTTCTGTCTAGTACACACTATAAATTCTATGTAGACAGCCAATCTAGTGTTCTGTAGGTTCCTAAGTGTAGATTTAGACCTAATATTAGACCTTTACATTTCACCATGAATTCTTCCTTAGGTGCTTAAGTATTGCCATCTTCCTCCTAGGGAATGCCAAGCTCCTATACATCCTACTGAAGTTAATGAAATATGGGAATATTAGACTTCTAATGATCCAGGGTTTTGGGTGTGCAGTGTACAGGGTCTTTATGTTGAGAACTCCCTTATAGAAATGATTTACATTAGTTTTGAGTACTCACAATTTTCAGGTAGGGAAAAGTGGGGGAGACATTCAGTTTTCATTATTTTTCAGCAACTCTATTGATGTTTTCCAAAGTTACCTAGAGATACTGATTTGTACCTTAATACACATCAGATCTGATGTAATCCATAATTAATATTTCCTAGGAGTGTGTAATGAATCAGTCTTTCTTAATGTTAAATTATGTGAACTGTACCTGAACTCAGCTATATTCCTCTAAAAGAATGTCTGCAGGTTAGGCTTTATGTTAGCTAAGACGATTTCAAGCAACTATATTGGCAAATGCAATCTTTTGCCTATTTAGATGCCTACTTGATGACTGTTTTACCAGCTTGTGGCTTCCCTCTCTATGTATCCCTTGGCTTTGCCTATTTAATGATAGTAAATGTGTCTTTATTTCTGACTGCCTTCATGGCCTGTCACCTACACCTCTTAGCATCTGAAGTGTGTTTCCTACTTTGAACTGATCTCAATCTAGGCATGCAGTTATCAGATTATTGGTTATAAGAAGCTATTCTTCTGTGCATGTCCAGTAAAGGCAGGAAAAAATGTTTTTCATTTTTAAAATTTATATTCATTATTTTCTAAAACACTCTTTTATTTTCAGGGGTGTAATAGGAAAACAGGGATACCAATGTCAAGGTAAGAGAAAATCTATGGGGAACAATCTGAATATGTGTATTATGTTATAATATATAAATAATAAGATACTCTTATCAGGCATTATATATCTACAGTGCAGAGAATTTAACACAAGATGATCAGAATAAGTTTGTCTGACTACAGATACAATCTTTCCATCAAGTCACAGTAAGATTTTTCAAGACTGCTGGTCTTAGGCATCATGTGTGAAGTAGAGGCATGGTTAATATCACTGAACAGCTGATCCTAGGTATCTCTTGATGCACGTCCAACTAGGGAAGCATATCTGCAGATGTTGGCTTCTTCATTTTTCACTTCTTGCCTTTTAAATTTGTGAATTCTTCATTCTACTTAAAATGCTTTGTTTAAAAATGCCAGGTAATTTCAAAGACTGTAATTAAATAGATGAGATAATTATAGAGGTCATCATTAGAGAAGGTTATAGCAAAGACTGCAGAAGTGCTGCATTTTCAACTCCATTTTTCCACTCAATTTCTTGTACTCTTTATTTTTTGTGCAGTCACATCTTGTGATGATGTTTTTCTACTTAATTTGCATCTGACAAACAGAAATAAGTTAGTGTTGATTTTTCAGTTACAAAAGACATGCTAAATTCTTCTTGCAAATAACTAAATGCAAGTAATGGTTTTATATGCTTTAATAAGAATTAGTATATTAATATACAACAGAGATTCCTTGAGTTCTGATTTTTTTTTTTCTTACAACAATGACCAAAGGTAGAAGAAAATACAATTTATTATTTCACTGTGAAGGTTTTTTCTTCACTTAATGACCTTGAATCCTACAGTAAAATAGACCTTGTAATTTTTAATCTTATCGTTCAAATTTGCTAATGTTATTCATTGATTAAGTAATCGGTATTAATATTGACGAAGCATTTTTACCTCCTGAAACCTTTTACTGTTAACAACTTACGATAATGTGTTACAGAAAGAATGTTCAACTTTGTTTTTTCTGTTCTTTGACTTTTACAATGAATTATCTTTATGTCTCTTTTCCTCTGGAAGGTCTTCAGACAGGAATTGTTTTTGCCATTGTGTCTCATATAATGTGGAGATCATGGACTTTACCAGATAAACAAATCAATATGTAAAAATTGAGAAATGTGGTTAATATTTAAGAAGGTAATTTGTAGTTTTACATACTGAGATTTTGGAAGATATGCTTTAGTTCTCTTACAGTTCTTTGGTCTCTTGAAAGTCCATTATCTTCTGCCTTTGTAAGCCAGAATTGCTGCATAGGACTCACCAAGTCATCAGTCACTTGCAGCCTTTCAAGTCCCAGTATTTCTGGTCTTCTGGGATCAGTCTTTTGCTTTCAAATCAATCTTCATGAAAACTTATTCTTTTATCTGTTTTTTGTTTATAGTTTGCACTTGTGTAGTCCACAAGAGATGCCATGAACTTATAATAACAAAGTGTGCTGGCTTAAAAAAACAGGAAACTCACGATGAGGTAAACGTTGGTAAAATAAATTTTCTAGATAAAACTCTGTCTTTCATCTGTTCAAAGTAGGGTCATCTCTGTTTAATCGATAAATGTTACAGACTTTTTCATGCCCTTCTGGTCATCTTGTGATGTAGCATTTACTTTGAAATTACAAATTACCATACAGTTTCATTTACATGGGAATTACTACACAGCAATTTATTTCTAATTAGTAATTTTTATAACATTTGAATGGTTAAAAGTCCCACTGAGCTCTTTCCAGTACTTTTCATTTTTACATTCTCCATTTCTGCGTTAATATGAATTTTGTCATTTTAAATCAAAAGAAGCAGGCTGGGCCCCTTCTTCCCTTAACTGCTTTTTGTGTGGCTGAGTCAATAGCAGCTGATAGGATAGGCAGTATGCTTGGGTATCTTGCATCAACATAAAAGACTGACCAGAATTTGCTTGCAAAGTCTCACCTCAACAAAGACTGCATCCAAACTGTCAAAATGTAAACAAAAGCCATCCATGTGTTGAAGAAAGCCCATGGATATTGTGTAAGACAGTCGTGATAACACAAGGTACTGCATAGCTAACAGGTTTTCCAGCATAATTACTCCCTACATCTAGCAAGCTTTTGTATATTAATGTAATTAATACAATATGTTCTTTATGTTATCATGCATTTAAATAAATGAAGACAACACCTGAAGATTAAATTACCTGCTTTCAGAACTGTACTGTCAGGGAGGTAAATATATCTGCCAACAGCACATTCAGCTCTGGGTCAGAGGAGAAAACAAAGCAATCCTTTCACTTGCATTGAAGGTCTCTTTCAGTTAAGATGGCCCTTTTAGGCTTGGTTAGGAAATTAATGTTAATTTCTGTGGACAGTCATACACTAGGGAGTGATGTGACTACTGTAGTGTTCAGCTCCCTTAGACTCCTCAGCTTTTGGGTATCCTTTTATGGCTGAGTTGATGGGGGAGAGTTGGGGAGGGGGGTGTGTTTATGTTTTTTTATATTGTTGTATCTCTCAACTGTAACCAGGGAATGAAGTTTTTTGTTTGCATTGTAACAGAAAATCTATTTAATGCTTACTGTCCTGTTCTGTTTTGTGCAACAGCAAGGGATGTCCTATCTTTCACCATAGGATTAGGTGAGGTAGCCTGTGAGTGATCCCAGTTCTTTGGCCACACAGAAAAAACACATTTCTTAGTTTTATTTGTTAAAAAACTACATTTATATGCTTGAAAAAGCCTGGTTTTAAGTTACAAATCATTGTATGTAATGATGGTTTTAAGCCACTTTTTCAACTTTGATATGAATTTGACTGAGACACTAACTGACCTAACTCTTCCTGTGCAATTCACTACCGTTTTTCATACTGGGAGCATTCTTTTACATCTGGTTCACAACCAGTGTTTTAAGTCCAAAATTTGATCACATGCATAGGATTGCGATAAGGGACTCTGTTTGACTAGTGCTGTTTTTGCATAGTACTCACAGGAAGATACAAAATCTTGTGTAGATTTATATTCCCAGGCTCCAGACTGGTGGAGACTTGCATGTTTTGGTAATATAATGCTCTCATTGTTTAGAAGGGGTACTAGATCACTGGAGAGAAGCCAGCGGTAATAGGAAAGGGAAGGAAAAACATTGAAATAAATCTCCTGCTATGTAGTGGCAACTATAAAAGCTTATCAATAATACCCTTTAATTAGTAATTAATCGTACCTTGAAATCCCTGAACACAACAGTTTATCATTGTCATTATCATCATCTAAAGAAGAGTGGGAAATGAAAAGGTAAAGGGATTGTAATATATTTCTCTTTCTTAGTCCCGTATTGGTTTGGCCTTCTGCTCCTAAAACAATTGGGAGTGACTTCCTGGCCTTCCACATTAAGAGATCTTTCCTGATAGCTATATATTTGTTGTTCCCAGAAGTACTAGGAAGTAGACGTTAGTCTTTATCTCTTGGACAACAGCAGCCCTTCCCCCTCTTTTCCCCAAATAAAGTAGTGAGAAGAATTCTGGAGCTGGGGTATATCTAATGCAAAGGTCATCATCCAAGCATAGACCTATTTCATCTTGTTTGAATTCTGTGTGGTTTCAAAACAGAACAGGGCCTTGTTGTACACTGATTATAAAGAAATTAATTAGAATGAAATATGCTGTGCTTTCCTTTTGCAGCAAGTGGGATCCCAGCGTTTCAGTGTCAACATGCCTCACAAGTTCAGCATTCACAATTACAAAGTGCCCACCTTCTGTGACCACTGTGGTTCATTGCTCTGGGGTCTTTTGAGACAAGGTTTACAATGCAAAGGTAAGGACTAACGCTTCAGAGATATTTTTTTTATTATTATTTTTTTTTGTGAGTGACTTGTAGGTTTGGAAAGATTTCAAGTTACTCTGTCTTTTCCAGCATGTACAGAAATGCATAGAAAGTAAATAGTGAATTACTGTAAGGATTGCCATCGTGGTTAGAAAATGGTCCTTTACCCTGTCAGCAACACCAGTCAATAACAGATGCAGACGACGGAGGTGCAGAAACACGTTTTGCAGTCACTACTCTGTAGGTTTATTGCCACATAGGAAATTAGAAGTTGACAGAAAATTAGGAGCATGAGAATTTACATCCCTTCAGCTTAATATGCCTTTTGTTTTTCAGGCTTGTGGTGATGGTTGTTAAACTTTTTAAACATTATTATTCCAGGTACTTGTCCTTTTAATACCCTCTTCAAAAATTGGTGTTATGTATTGGCTAGGCTAGGCAGAACCAGTCCTCTCTGCCAATATCCAGAAGATGAGGTGTTCTGACATCTACCTAAATCATCCTTTGTGATGGTCTGCCTAGCCCCTCTATTCCAGAAAATAAAGATTCATTATGTTCTTCAGTTCAAGGACTGTGTACTCTATACAGTAACTGTATATGAAGTTACTGCTGGAAGGTGCATTCCTGTCATTTTAGCTAACAGAAATGGTTGGTTCTGTATCTCTGTTTCAAGCAGATCTGTATATTCTAAATGGGGGAAAAAACAGTACAAACACGTGCAACGGAAAGTAATATTTTAGAAATAGTGAATAAAATACTTCATTTAGTGAGTTGATGGGAATGATGTCATGAATATTGTCAGATTCTCCGGAAGTCATATCTAGTGGAATTATAAGCATTTTTGTTTTGTTGTTACATCTTTACAAATGGGTAGATCCACCTTCATAAATACAAAAGTCATGTTATGCACACTTCTCAACTGCAGAAATGTGGAGTCACACATACATGTATAAACATGTAGTCTATTAAATATATCCATTGCAGTATTTAAGATGAGACATAACTGTAGGTGGAGGTTAGACCTAATGTTTCATGACAAATAGCTGAACAGCAATGGAAAGAAGTTTCTTTCATGGAAAAGTGATAGACAATGAAAGCATTCTGAACTTGAAGCTTTCCCTTGTGATTCTAGGTAGTAAGCAGTGATAAAATGTTAGTCCCTAAATACTGTTACTTTACTACTGCAGATTTTGCTAAAATGCTGTCTTAATTATGGTGGAGATATGTTCAGAGAAGATTTTTTTAACTAAACCTGATTTTTTTTTCTTGTTGATTTTTAATCAGAGCTATAGTATCTCTCTACTTAATCTGTGAATATATTAGGTCACTTTCATATTGTCTCTCAAGTACCATAGTGGTTCATTTGCTCTTAATTGCAGAATATAATGTTATTACTCATATGCATGCATTTGCTGTGTAGCGGATGCATAGAAACAATAGTTCGGAGAGCCTGTGTTGCTTTCTCCATGTTCATAAAAATAGTGCCTATAAAAATGCAGTATTGTCTGCATGAAATCTAGAACTCACCTGAGCTGGAAATGTCATTTTCTCTGTGCTTTATTTTCTCTCTTAACAAATGCTGAACAATGCTCCCTTCTTCAGAGGTGTACTTGCTTGCCCCATGTGGTTATTAACACCATGAAAAGTGTATTCCAGATGTTTTTCCTTCTGTTTTTTCACTGCTTATTCCAGTGCTTCTTTTTACAATATACGTTCATGAAGTTGGACTGCACAAAATTTTCCTGCTTGCTTTATTTCAAGCAGTTCAGTTCTCCAACATCCACTGTTATGGATCATAGGTCAAACATTTTACTTGCCACTGAGACTTTGTCACTGAGTATACATGCACTGAAAATACCACGCGTAGCAATTTCTTTTTGCTGTTGTGAGCTGAAACGTACTTGAAGAGGAAGGGCACCTGCTTTCTAAAGCACACGGTTACCACCACAGATACAGTGCCTATGTATAGTCTCAGAGGCAAATGTGGTTTGTTTCTTTAGGTCTTATACAGTGAAAGCACTGTTGATGAACATATAATGAAATGCAGCTTTATAAATACATACTTTTTTTATTTTTTTCTTTCTCTAAAAGTAATGAAGGAATTTGAGCAACCGAATGTTAATCTAATATTTAATTACACTTTCAGTTTTGCTTTCTTTATGCCTTGCTCCACAAGAGGGCAGTGAAGTCTAAGATAAAATATATAATCTGCTCCTAACAAATCCATGCTATGCTATTTTTAATGGAGCTACATTCTCCCCCCTACCCCATAACCTGGAAGCAATGTAACCTTTTTTCCTCTTAGTAGTATACGAGTTTCAAGAGATGATATTTAAGAGAGAAAGCTTAGTAAATGGATTGCCATCTTAAAAAAGAGAATGTCTAACGGTGCCAAAGACTTTTATTAAAACTTAAAGCACTGTTGGTTTTATGCCTGCCTACATTAGGGATTAATCTACTTGAGTAAAATAGAGCAATAATACATGAGAAACTAATGTGCTTTCAGTGTGAGAGCAGAAGTGGATTGATAAAATTCAAGCTCTGAAGGACTTTTCCTCTAATTCAAATTTTATTGAAGATTTACAGGATCATTAGATATTTTCATTTGTTCCTGTGTCTGTTCTGGGTACCATTTGAAAACAGTGTCTGCATTATCATAACAGAAGAATGATAACCAGGTTAATAATTTCATATTAGCATTGAAGTGTCACTACATATCCAGCTAAATATTTTTCTACTGAAATTGTATTGATTTGAAAAATTATTGGTAGGTCAAATAAATTCTGATTTAAGTCAAATGCATGCCAAGGTAGCATTTAATTTACTCTGTTACTTTCCATTTCATTGCAGTTTGCAAGATGAATGTACATCGACGCTGTGAAACAAATGTGGCGCCAAACTGTGGAGTGGATGCTAGAGGCATAGCTAAAGTTCTTGCAGATCTTGGAGTCACTCCAGATAAGATCACTAATAGCGGGCAGAGGAGGAAAAAGGTAACGTCTACATAGTAAAATGTAGTGTCTCATTAAAAAATAAGTATGGCTGTATTGTAACTTTACTAGTTGGGGTTAAATCCCACTCTGTTGTCTTGCACTAGAATTTTTTTTAAGTCAGTAGAGAACTAAGACTTTGGCTTTTGATTTGTAAGTGCAAATCATCTATTCTGAATTTTGATATGAAATTTATTTTGACCTGCTACAATTTCGTCAACCTAGAGTCTGGAAGGATTTCCCCTTTTTCATTCTGAGGAAGGAGATTTGACAGAGAGACTGTGTCTGACACAGCAGTTCATAAAAACAGACATGTCTCTTTGGCTCAGAATTGGCATCAAATAATTGATAGATTGAGAGACAGCACTACTTCATAACATTTTAAATGCTGATAAATGAGCAATGTGCTAATTCTTATGAAGAGAAGTTGTTTGCCAGATGACGGTTCCAGATTTATCATCACTATTATAGAAAGAACTAGGCTGGTTTAAAATAAATGTGTAGGTCACCCCACATACTTTCAAAGATGATGGAGTTATTCTGGATTGATAATACGCATCCTGGATCAGAACTTGGCCACGCTTTCTATCTCTGTTTGCATGATTGTGACAACAAACTCATTGCTCCCGCTTACAGAAATAGGCAATTTTTACCATAATTTCTTAAAATATTGACATTTGGTTCTGTTCACTTTGATGGTTATTGCACACTTGGATCCCACGTACACTGTTTTTAAAGTGTTACAGAAACATAGAAAACTCAGGAATAAATTAAGTGATCTTTGACTCCTGGGAAAAGATGTGTTGTTGCTGTATGAGTTAGTTTACAGTGCTTGTTGATACTTTTAGTTTTAGCACATAGATTTCTACACAGACTCATGGTGGCTTCTCAAAACCTTTCCACTTGCTGGGTGTGCTTATTACATTTATTTAATCTTAAGAACTTTTTTTTTTTTAAACTGCCAGTTCTTTCTCTGTTTATATTATGGTCTCCATTTGATTTGATGCCATCTGCTGAATGGTTGAGGTCCTGCCACATAGAAACTATAAGGGTAGAACATCTTCACTTTCCTTCATACTTCTACTTGTGAATTAGTGTTGTTAAACTAAATTTCCTCTTGACACAGGAGAATCTCATAGCTGAGTAGCCCTTTTGGAATTGTTCTTAGCTACTTGCAGGTGCAGAGTCTCAACAACCGGTTCCTGGAAGCACATCATCAGAAGAAGATAGGTCAAAGTCAGCACCAACTTCTCCATGTGATCAAGGTCAAACATCCCTTTTTATTTCCTAACTGATACATATTGTCACATGTTTTCCTCCTTTATGATGTATAAAAAAGTTATCGGTCTCAGGCTCTGTAGAACTAAATCAATGAAGTAATTACTACCAGAAAATGAAGCGCTTAGAGTTATGAGCTGCAAAAACTTGTTTAAAAGGCCTGCTTCTCATTTTGTTTAAATCTGTGAAATTAAGTGGCTTTTAAAGGGAAAATTATAAAACAGTCATCTTAAAATATTGTTAAGTTTACTTGATGTGTCCTTACCTAATCCAATACCTTTACATAAGGAGGTTATATATTGTATTGTAAGAGTGCGAACATTTTGAAGAGTACCACAGAACATGAGAACACCTTTATGAAAAGCCTCCATCTGTTAATAAGTTTTTAGGATTAAATTGTCTCCTTGCAATTTCATGTTAGAACATTTTTGATAATCATAGAATGGTTTGGGTTGGAAGGGACCTTAAAGATCATCTACTTCCATCCCCCCTGCCATGGGCAGGGACACCTTCCACTAGACCAGGTTGCTCAAAGCCCCGTCCAACCTGGCCTTGAACACTGCCAGGGAGGGGCAGCCACACCTTCTGTCTGGTTGGGCTATACTAGCATATCTGTGTGGTCTTTAGAGGCTTTGTAAAACTATGTTTCCTCTCAGTGATTTTTTTCATGCATAGATTTGGAGACAAATATTTTAATCTTCAGTGATATGACATGATTTTATTGAGCTGAACAGCCTGATTGACAGAACATATATGTCAGCAGCACTTTCCACTTTCTGTTTCTGATCTGGTGGTTGTTTCTAAAAATCAGAAGCCTGTGAGATATCTTATGTACCATCATGTGTGTAAACTGATGAATGAAAAATCTTTATACCAAGACATAGGAAGATGGATACTTTTCTGTCACATTCTTTGAAAATTGTTTATAGTTGAGAAATTTCTCAGCCTTATTTTTAGGGAATAAATTTCCAAAGCTCCATGATAATAAGTACTGTAAAACTGAGTCCAGAACTGATTTAAATGTGTCAACCTTTTGGTTTCACAGACAGTATTTTGATTAAATAATATTTTTTGAATATCTGATGTTTTACTTAAAATGAGAACAAAGATTTTGTCTACATTTCACTTCTGTAGCTGTCCAGTAAAGTTGTTGCTTCCAATGCCTTCAGGCAGAAGTACTATGCAAGAACTTGAGGCAGAGCCCTAGGTCAGTTAGTCACCAGGGCTCACTGTGTTTAACACTAAGAAGCCTTCAAGAACTATTTAGCAGATCTACACAATTGCTGCTTGAAGTGGCACTAGTAAGTGGTCAAATACTTTATTGGCAGGTGTCTGATAACAGCTGGAGCTGAACAAGATGCTCCAGTCATGTTGACTTCAAGAGCTGGAACACCCAACTATCCTTTGAACTTTTGAAGATACAACTCTAAAATACTTAAGAAGGAAGATGAGTAAGCGCTGCAGGAAGATAGGGATATTCAAAACAAAGTACTTCTCTGTGATACAGGAACACCCAAAATCACTAAAACAACTATTTGGCTACTGTTCTGACTTATCTTTCAAGTTTTGTATATGTCATTCTCTTAGGTTCGTTTTAAAAGGCCACCCTTCCTGTTAAAGCAGGGCTTTGGCTGATTACTGTAAGATGGAGAAGCAGTTTCCTAAATAAGTATTCTTAACCACAGATTGCTCTGCACAGCATTTGAGGATGATGAATGTCCCTTCCCAAAACTGATACAGACTAACACAGGCTGTTTTTCTGATTGTTGATGAAAATGAACACTTTCTTCTCACATTTCAACAGAAATCAAAGAGTTGGAAAACAACATTAGGAAAGCGTTATCATTTGACAATCGGGGAGAGGAACACAGAGCAACAGCTACAACATCAACAGACAACCAGCTTAACAAACCTGGGGAAAATGGTGAAAATGGGGAGGTAAAACAGGCTCAGAACAAGCGAATAGGCCTTGAAGAGTTCAACTTCATCAAAGTATTGGGGAAAGGCAGCTTTGGCAAGGTGGGTAGCTGCTTTTTTTTTTTTAACTGCTGTGCAGACTTTTTTTGACTGTACTGCTTTGAAAGTATTCATAGTGACATTCAGAAAGTGCTTCCACCCTAGGGGTTTCCTTTACCCAGTGGGTAAAAGCAGCTCTTACTCAACAGATCAGGAATATCAGCCTCCTGATCAGCTGGCATTTTCTGAGCTTCAGCTTACTTCGTTAACTAAGGTCAAGCCTTTTGACACCAAATGTCAATGTTTCACTGTTTCAGGATATTGGTAATGAAGACATACATACAGTTACAAACATACTGTTCAACAAGATAATTAGTTGTGGTCAAGCAGGAAAAATCAGCCCAGGAATAATGCTGTGGAGATCTGAGTTCGTTCCCTTTCTAGATAATATGCATCACAAGTTTACTTATTTCACGGAATAGTTTGTGTGCTTGTTTTTCCTTAGTTGGGTGTGTTTAGTGCTGGAAGAGCCAGAACTCAAGAATTTCTACTCAGATACGAGATGTGCAAGAGGCTGAGACAGCTGCCCAAAATACCACATATGTGGTAAAACATAACTCACCAGATACCTTCCCACAGTAGGGAATTGATGAGGGTGCAAGAGGCATTTCTCTACTTACAGGACTTATAGATTTTCTTTTCACAGTGCTGTGCACTGCAGAATCAAATAGGAGGAGTGAAATGTGAATCTGTTTCACATGTACATTATTCCTTCCTTGGTATACGGGAACTGCAGATGCAGGGGAACAGGACTGAAGCAGTTCTTTTGTCTCAGTTTTCTAATCCTTTCTCTGAAGATTTCCCTGGCTCCAAGCCAGAACTGACCTTAAACAGAGTATAGGACTTGAACCTTTAACAATAGTAGTAGTTAAAATCAACAACTTTAAAGAGGCAAGAATGGTACGTGGGGTTGTATACTAAATTCATCACACACAAATCTCACTACCAAAAGTGGGACATAAAAGTGGGAAATAAATTTCTGTTCTATATCAACTCCCTTCCTTTTTTAGTTTTTGAGATCTCACTAACAGGCATTCATTAAGATACGTGAATGAGAGGATAAAAACTCATCTTCTGCATTCCTAACAAACAAAATAATTACCATCCGTTTCAAATTTAAAGAATACCAGAGGTATATTTTTCCAAAATTGCATTAATTTTAATTTTATAAACGTATGACTTCATTCAGGCAAGTACGTAACTGTATGTTTCCAGTGGTCAAACTCATATGCAACCCTGCATTTATGGTATTATCAGTTGTTCATATGTAAACAGAATTTCTGTTTCTTTTAGGTAATGTTAGCTGAGCTAAAAGGAAAAGATGAAGTATATGCAGTGAAAGTTTTGAAGAAAGATGTCATACTTCAAGATGACGATGTAGACTGTACAATGACAGAAAAAAGAATTCTGGCTTTAGCACGGAAACATCCATACCTAACACAACTTTACTGCTGCTTCCAGACAAAGGTAAGGAACATGAACCTTTTACCAGTTTGTGCCCATGGAACAATATTCACTATTTCCAGAATAAAAGACAACAGCATAAAAAGTACAGTAACATTTAAAAAAACTTTCTGAGAAGTTTTTGTCATTTTAGTAGTATTGAACTGGCTGATGTCAGAGTAAATACTATTACCTTGTAAGTACCAGGAGGTGGCAGTAAATGAGCTAAAAAATTTTTTAAACCCCACATGCATAAAACTAAAAACCCTACTGAGGTGCCATTTTTGGGTTTCTTCTTTATATTAATGGAGTGTATCATTTGTTGAATTAAGTACAAATGTTTTTAACACCCAGTATTCAGAGGAAAAATTCTAAAAAGATCTTGTCAAAAATTAGATTGTCAGAACACTCACCTCCAGTTTTCTTGGGCTGTGTAGTATACAAAATGTTTAGTAAAGAAATAGGTATACTGCTTATCAAATAGGTTCCTATAGTGCTAATGCCACCCACGTGCTTGAGGGAGCAGGGAGAAGGAAAGTCAGAGGGAGCTAAAAATGAGTGCCTGTTGCTGTATTGTTAACTTTTCATACAGAATTCCTCTTTATAGCACGTTTTGGATTTGCTGCTTAAAATGTAAGTGAACATTTGGATGGTGTTGCTGACTGTAGGATTTCTGAATCCAGTCAAAGTGTTTGAAACCAGTTCTGTTCACAGTATTATTTCTGATTTTCATTTTTTAGTCTGATTTTCTCTCTTGTCATTCAGCTGAGCTGACAATTTTTTACCTAATTGTCCAGAAAGCTTTATGGAAGCCCGCAAGGTGAATCTGTCTTGCAAATAGAATACCAATCATATATAATCTCCTTTATTTTTGAAGTGTCTCATAAAATGTTTGCTATTTCAAAGCCCTAAGGTTTGAACTTTTGCCTGTTGAACTAAATATGGTAGTTGTTTCAATGGGATGAGTTTTTGATGTGTAGGGAGTAAGTTTAGCTATTAGTATATATGCGTGTTTCAAATAAGATACTTGAAAAGCAGTCAACTTCCTTCGAAATTCTAGGGTGTTTTGTTTCAGTAAGACACTGCATTTGGGAATTTGAGTCACTTTACTGGTAAAGTTTGGCAGATTAAATGAATAATTAAATTAGCATATTGAATTAAATTAAGAGTTACTAATGATGTGTGTGTGAGTGTATGTGTTACAACCAAAACTATGTATGGTGCAAATGAGCAATATTTATGTGTGCAATAATTATATGTGTAGAAGTACAGAAGAACTGTGACTAAAGATCTTCCGGCAAAGTTGTTCAGGAAAGATAAATAGGGTAGTGGAAAAGCTGTAGGAAAATGGCTAGTAGACTCAAGATTATAGTGTATTCAAATATGAAAATAACAAATGTTTATTCAGTTCTTAAAGTAGTGAAAATGCATTAGCATTTTATATGCTTTGAAGTTGACACAAAGAAGTGGCTTTTAGGAAGGTGTGTATACAATTTATGTCTATGATGATGTTTCATGCGTTCAGACTTCCATTTCATTACAATATATCTGTGAACATACTTTTTAAATGTTTTAATGTATTAAAATCTATAACTAGAATTGAGCATATTATTTCAGATGAAAAAAGTGCTAAAAAGATTGTACTGGGGTGAGGAATAAACTCTGTGAACAGAGAGAGACCTTTAGGACTCAGGCAGACCACACTCCCTGATAAATATATCAGCAGCCTGATGTGTATCATGTGGCAGAACATCAGTAATGATCAGTTTTACATTAAGTGAATTATGACAAAAGGTTCTCCTGCTACTCATCTGGTTTCCTGGAGATTTTTTTCCTTTTGTATTTCTCATCTGTTCTCCCCTCTTTTGTATCATGCTTTCTGCCTTCCTTTTTGCTCTCCAAAGCCATTCATCAAAGAAAGATATTCAGAAATTCTTCTCACTGTCTTCTCTCTTCCCAGACCTCTTGACCACAGAGAAACTGTAGTTTGTGGCTTTGCTTGAACTCAGAGGAACTGACAGTTTAGTGATTTATAGTTGCAAGTCATAGGCTAGTGACTCTTATCAAAGAACCAAAACCACACCTAGTGATACCAAATCAAATTAAAAGTCCACAGTTGAAAAATTCAGGGTTTTTTTTTTGAGCATGGCCTATGAACAATTTGCAAAGAACTCTTTATAAAGAAACAAAAAAAACAAAACGTGTGTAAAAGCAGAAAGAATACATCTGCTAAAGCTGTACAATATTTATGAATGACAACAAATGAAAATGTACCAAGTAAATTAGTCACTGAATGATTTGCTCAGGTTCAGTGTAAAAATAGGTAGAAAAACTTGCTCAAATAAACATGGTCTGTGGTTAAAATAGCTTTACTGAGACAAAGGCTATTGTACAACAGAGTTTAAAATGTGTTTAACAGTATAGTTACTTACGCTGCAATTGTATGCCAGTGCCATGGCTAATGTAATTTGCAGAATGGTCCCTGAAGTGATCATCCTGGAATCAAATTTTATATTTCAAGTAGAGGATATTTGTCATATACACCCTGACTTAATGGGAAGACTCAGTATTCATTGCCAAAGCACTAAGACGTTGACTTTATGTAATGCAATTACTTGCTTTGTTCCTTTTCCACAAAAATGTAAATGTATGAGTTTGACATTATATATTGCAGTATTTTCCTTTAGCATTAAGGTGAAGACACTGCAGAAAAGTTACCTAGTATGCTTTTTACAGTGTCTGCTTCAGTATTGTTTTCTACATAGAGCAGACTTTTCATTCGAATCATTTACTAAATGATACTATTATTAGCACAACGGGTAAGGTATAATATTTTAAATTATTTTGGAATTCAGAAATAATGCCAAGTAATGGTTAATAACAGCATACCTTAAACACCAATGTGTTTTTAGCCCTACACATCTGAATTTACTTTTAGCTGGTCCCATCTTCCTTATTTTAAAGGAATATTGGGACTGGTATTTCTCATGTTCCTATTTAATCCAAATCTAACTTTGATCAAACCAGTTTGCTTTAAGCCCATCAAAAAATGAGCCCCACTAAAAAGCAGTGTTCTATATTAAAATGATATATATTGAAATATTGTACTTTAGGGATTGTTTTGCAGTCTTCTGGGGTGACCTGGAAGTCAAGAGAGCTAGATTCTGTTCAGAAGCTTGGGATAAAGCGTGCAAAGGTGATACAAGATGTTTTGCCTTCAATAGTTTGAAGATGAACTCAGAAACCCAGTCCTACACATTAGAAAGTATGTAAAATCTATGGGCAGGACCTCAGCTGACGTGTGTTTTTATGTGGAAGGAGCTCACATATTTTAGTGTAGTATATCTTACAAAATCATGTCACAGTTGGATAGTATTTTTCAACACTCCTATACTGTGGCAGCATTTCCTTTCTTGTTTTGCTGGAAGATGGTCAGTGCATCTATCAGTGTATTCAAAGGTTTGAGTTGTGTTTTGTGTGTGTTCTGTCAGCTGGGATGCAAATGAAGAATACTGTCTTCTGTATTTGGCACTCCCATAGCAAAACTTGTCCAAGACCTCGCATACAGGCTATAGCATTATTGTAATAACTGGCCTTTGCTTATCATCTTCTTTGATTTATTCAGGACTTCATTGTGTCCTTTATTGAGAAAATGTTGGTTTTTTTCAGGACTACTACTGTTTCCATTCTTTTTTCACTCTTGCTCCTATCTTCTTTTTCTCTTCTTCTATGTATTGGTTTCTTGCGTTTTCAGTAAGAAATATCTTACCTGACAATAATGCTGATGCTGCATAGTTCTCCACTCTAGGGTCCTCTTCGCTCCAACCTCAGACCATGCTCTAATGATCAACTATGTAACAGTACCAACATTAGGTTTTATTAATAATGCTTCAGTCAGGTGGCCAGCAAAGGGGCTTTATGTGTATTTCTAGAGCTATTTTCTCTGAAGAGATTCTTGTATTTATGATACTTTGTTCACCGTTCGAAGTTTCAGGGCTGAAAGTTAAAGTCTTTTTTAATGGAAAGTTGAGATTGTACAAAATAAAGGTATAACTAGCTTCACTTTCTTACTCCTACACCCCTGTCAACCTTCTTCACAGTACTTGAAATTTTCTAGACCTCTACCCTATGACATGCATACATGTATATGTGCACACCTTATAATTTATAATGAATTATCCTATCTTTAGAAAATTAGAAAGAAAATGTTTTTGAAATAATTTAAGACAGTAAAAGCTTTATTACAATAATTCATTATAAATTTAGAAGACTAGAGAGCTACTGCTTCTAACATCTATCATTTGCTTTTTTATCCAACTTCATGAAATTAGATAATTTTAAAAATAGTTCTCTCCTCTTTTCAGAGTACTATATTCAACAAAATTGCTTTGTACATATAGTAGAGAGTACTATTAGTACAGAACAATGTTCCTGTTGAATGATAGAGCTGCATAATTGTCAAGGACCCTTAGTCAGCATTATAGCTATTTCTATTAGAGAAAACAAGTCATTAAATAAAGGATAAAGTCAGTTACAACAGGTAAATAAACTTGTCCCACCCATGAAACCCTTTTTTTTTTTTTTTTTTTTACTTACAATTCTCTGCATGTTAAAAGCAGCACACCTATTCATAGCATAGCTCGTGAGCTGACCTGCAAGGCCATTCACTTCTTTCCTGTTTTCTGGTGTTGTAAGGCAGAGATTAGCCACATGACGGTGGCAGAACTGAAGGACATCTAGGAATAGGCTGTAGTGACCCTATTATGACTATATTGATCCCTTAAATATTATGTTCTACCTAGTGGCTTGCTACTATTTTATCCTAGATTGTGGGTACTGTGGTTCAGGTACTGTGCTGTTCTGCGTGTTTGTGCTGTATCTAGCCCACTGTGGGTAATGCTAGAAGGCTGGTATTTATAAAGCTAACATTTAGATTTTATTTCCATTTCAGCTGTCATGATGTTCCTTTGTGATTTTGACAAATCTCTGTACCTCTTTCTTCATCAGACCCCTCTGTAAAAACCAAGTAGTCAGTTCTACTCATGGCTTGTATTTAAATGTTTCCAGGCAGGGTTTGGAAGTCCAGTAGTACAGTATTATTGTAGTGTACAAGGATCAGTATGGAAAAGTGGAACACTGCAAAAGGAGTGAAATGGAGTTCCATTTTTTAAGTGACTTGTTTTATTTGCATAAGAAAATGTAAAACAGCAAAAGGAAAGAGAATTATATGAATATGTCTTTAAGTCATGTTTTCTAAGTTAATTTAAGAAGAATCACCATAGTATGTGACCAAAACTGTCTTTGGTAATGTGAAAGCAAGTCTTATTTCTCTTACTTGTATTTGTACAAAAAAGTAAATGTCTTCTGCAATAATAGCTTAGAGGAGTGTCATTTATGATATACAGCGCAAATTAACCTAACTGACTGACCACTGTTACATTCATCTGGGACTAATCAGAGTTTATAATCCCTTTTATCTGGTATTCTTGTACTTTTGTTGCTAAGCAGCTAAAGCCATTATGCAGATATTACTATATGGGTGTAATCAGTTTAACACAAGTTTGCATTGCCTTTTATTACTGATTAGTGTCAAATTAGAACTTTTTAGGGCCCAAATCTGTTCATTATTATCCATGCTTCAGTGGATTTGTACATGTGTGAGACAAAAGACTAAATTAGCCCCTGTATTCTTAGTTACTTCAGTGCTAAAATATTTTAATACAATTTGAATATAAAATTATTGACAAAGGTTTCTTAATGGCAAGTGTTAACTATGGTAAAAAGGTAGAATAAAATGGTAGGCAAGCATAGAGCTATGTTATTTATACTGTTTATATTATGGTACCTTTTTATATACATTTGTATGTATTTATATACAAACTTTATTTTAATATTTTCTTTAACTCTATTATTATATATGCATATACACAGAATATGTGCAATAGTAGCTATTTTTTAATTCCCAGCTGGTTTCTATGGGCAGTTCATATCCTAAGAACTGAAAATGAACTGAGACTGACTAATTCTTCAGAATATTTCCTGAAGCACTGGAAGTTAGAGTGGTATCTGTCAATCTTTCATATATCATACAGTCAAGAAGTCATGTAACTACATGAAATTTTGGCAGAATAAGGTTTTTCATAAATTTGGGTACCTTCTATGTTCAATTTAGATTTCCTGTTGACTGCTACACAGTATGAATGCACTGACCGTGATCATTGTGTTGTCTGAAAGTAGACACCGTGGTCAAGAGTAGTTGGAATGGTGAAGCTGATGATTAAATACTGTAATCATTGTCTCTCACACACACAAGCCCCTGTTTCCAGCATGATGACCCGGTTTTGGGAAACTTGCTATTATGCTGCTCAGTTATTGCTAGCTGCTCTTGAAGGATTATTAAAGCCTGGTTAGCTCACTGAAGATTCATTGTTCACATTAGTCCTTTTAGTGTTAAACTTCAAGTCAGGCTATCAGTGCAGCCAGGCTCATCAAGGGCCCGTAGAAGAGATTACTCCTCCAGCATCAATCAGAAGAGTCTAAATGCTTCTCTTTCAAACAGGAAAGACTTTTATTTTGTGATGTAGCACCCAAACTGAACAGGACTCTTTCACACCCTCTCAAAGCTAGGGCTTGTTCCTAGTTTGCATGTACACAAGCAAGTGCTGCAGCTGCAGCTCCATGGATTGCTTTGCTGTAACCAACTGAGGCCTCAACAACCCCGGAAATAGTCCTGAGTCAGCATCTGTGGCCAGAATTCACTGCAACTGCTGTCATGAAGTAGGTGAGGGCAAGCTGGAGTTTGTACTGATTTTATTTACCTTGGTCCTCATGTCTGCTTATTAGGGTTTTAGAGCTAACTATGCCAGTAGTTCACTGTGTTGGAAACATCTTAGTGTAGCCAAGCGTAAAATTCAACTTCAGGATTTTAATCCTGATGTGGTCATGTGCAGACAGGAGGTTTTTAGGATAACAGGTAGAGCTAAGGGCCTTTTAGGTACTGTTTTCATGTATCTTGGACAGAGTAGCTAGAACTACATACTGCACACTCTCCTCTTGGGAAAAATGTGTTTCTCCAGTTGAGGCATGTTTGAGGGAAGGAATTTTCAGAGTATCTACCAGATGCTTTGCCAGTAACTTTCCTGGCAAGTCTTTCTGTCTTGTACACCATGCTTTAGCAGAGATTACAGGAGACAGGAATAAATATTGTCATCCAAACAGGTTAAAGGGTGTAGCAGATTTTGAATAGAACTGGAGTAGACCCATCACTTATGGGGTCCACAAAAATCTCTGTATAAGCCTTGCACTATGGCTGTGTTAACATCATGCTGGTTGGTTCCTCATCTGACAATTTTACAGCTTTCATGGGAATGGAGTACTCATCCAGCAGGTTAATTGAACAATGCTGCTTTAAATAAAATCCCACATGTTACACCTGGATTGTGGCTTTTAGTTCAGTTTCAACTTGAGAGAGAGGAGTGGGAAGGATAAGGGTAATCTGCCTTGTGGCAGCTGCCCTTGGAAGAGATGTGCCTGGTTTGTAGCAGGATGTGTCACCCTGCAGCCATGTGCTGTGACCCTCCTTTCTGTCCTTCCTCTGCACCTAGGTCTTGAGACCATCTCACACCTGGTGTAGGATCCCCCATGTGGACAGAAGAGACTTTACATGACCTGCATGAACCCACTGGTCCTTTGTCCTAGCACCCTTTGTGCTTTTTCTTGTATTTTAAGTATGTTCTTGTAAAGCGCTATTCACAGTTTGCCTCTAATGAATTTTTAAAAATAAGACATATCTTTATAATAAGTGGAGATGTAATGCTTGCATGGATAGCTATTAGGATGCCTCATTTATGCTAGTTAACTGTTTTAAAAGCTGTTTAAAGGAAGCCTGTTTTACGCAAGTAATTGTGGGAAAACATAATACTATGGGGTTTAGGTGTAGCTTTTACAAGTAAACAACTAAGAACACCCCAAAGGAAGAGTCAGGAAAAAGGAAACTGCATGTAAAATTCGATTCTTTTGCAGTTTCTTTTCCAAATGCAGGAAATTATTCTCTTTGGAATACATTTGGGCACTTTAATACAGTGTTTTGTTTTGGGTTTGGTTTTTTTTTGTAACAACAGTAAGCTTAGTAAATGATAATTGTACACAAGAGAATTTCACCATGGGAAAGAAGTGGAATTTACAAAACATTTGATTTTGCATTTTTAGTAAAATTTTCATTGCTTTTTTTAGCATATACACAGAGTAATTTTAGTGTTGACATAACATGTCTTCTGCACTATACACCATGTGTGATGTGGGCCAAACTATCATTTAAATTAGACTTTATCTCTTCTCAAAAACCACACCATCAGACTATTTTAACACTGTTAATGAGCGTGAGAAGATTTAAGGGAATCCAGTTTAGGCCATTTTGTCTCACTAGTGGGTGAGTCCTTTTAGCAGAAACACACACTCTTTTTTTGATAGCAGCAGGGTTTATTCTTGCCTAATTACTGTGGGCTAAGAGTAATGATACCCAGTCTGTAGTCTCATGCCAGTGTGTGGGTAAGCATATAGAGAGCTTCTTTATGTTCTCACATAAGGTGAGCCTGAGGCCATTCTGTAAAATTGAAGTATTCAGTGAATTGTTTTCTGTCCTTAAAAAAGAGTGCAAGGAAGGTGACATGTAACGTCAACTTAGCAGTTAAGAGACATGACTCTCTGGAGGAGAGTGAGTGGTGTATCCCTTGTGGTCCTGTGAGTCCACACCAGGGCTGAAATGTTGTATAAAGAATATATACAACTTTCGCTAATAGTAAGAAACAGTAAATGTAGAGCTGAAAAACATGTACAGGTGAACTGTATCTCACCATTAATGCTTTCTGTTCTCTTCCAGTAAACAGATCCATCATTAAAAAGTTAATTGTTCAGAACTAAGGAAACCTGAATAATAAAGACTTCTTCCAAGTCCCAAGCAATTGGGAGATCATGACAGTCAATGTTAGGTTTTGGACTCTGCTATTTTATCTTACAGCACATGGCTATGAACTGCTGTAAAACACTTTCTTCTTCCATTCTTCACTTTCCATGTCTAAACATGTGCATAATCACCTTTAAATGAGACTGAAAAGAGGGAAAGGGCTGTGAGTTTTAGTTAATGTTCCTTTTCTTAGTAAGTAGATTCTGATTATTACTGAAGCATGAACTATTTATATTGTAATCTCAGAATATATTCCACGAACATATCTATTTTATTATAAAACTAGTATAAAATAGTGTTTTAAATTATTTCCCAAAGGGAAATACTCCAATCAATTTACTCAGTCTTTCTTTTTCTTCACAGTATAGCACAAATATTTTACTTTTCCTTCATCGGGTGTACTAATCCATCTTTTCCTGCATTGCACGGTGTATTTAATAACTTGTAAATCTCTTTCCCATGCACAGTGACTCTGTGTGTGTAAGGTTAGGTTTGTTGTGATCAGACCACTAGGTCCTCTAAGGATTAATGAGGTTTTATTGAAATGGTATGAGTCTTAAAAATAATAATCATCCAATGACACTACTTTAAATAATTTAAATAATAGCAGTAGCTATGCTGGGAAAAAAATCTATCTTCTTTTAAAGGTAGTACATTATAAGGGAGCTGAGTGTGCATGGAAGGCACTCTGAAGGTTAACTTACAAACTTAACTACTTCGATTGTGTATGGAAAACCAACTAGTAGTAAGTTTGTGTATTTCCACAGACTAAGTTTTAAGTTGTGAGCTACAGAGGCTACCCCATTTTATCCTTAATACATACAAGAAGGACCCAGTTACAGTTCTTCCTTTCAGAGTATGTATACCTTGCCAAGTACACAAGAAAGAAAATTGTCCTTTTAGGTACTTAACTTTCCATTCAGCTGATAGAAGGATGACAGGGATCCATTTCATAAGCTTCTATAAATAAATTTTTCCAAGAAGCTTTGCAGAATCACACAAGATAAGTAAATTCAAATACTCTGATAAGTGATTTCTTGAAAAGCCTATGGTGATACTTATTTTCTCTTTTCTATCTTCAGAAACCCAATATTAAAATTATCACACAAAGTTCTACCACTTAAAACTGCTTCCTGAATTGTAGAAAAAACTGTGCCCTGAAGATAATACACTATTTTCTTCTGTGCTGCTTTACTCATTTCATAGAGTTTGGATGGCTTAAATGATGGCAGAATTCTGGACAGTGTTTCCTGTTGTCTGACTAATTTATACTTGTGAATTGCCAGGGTTTTCAGCTGTGTGAAGCATATGCTTTGCCAAAAATTAATCATGTTCTGGAAACAGGAAAATATGGAAAATAAAGTTGATACCATTAATGCTTTTAAAGGTCACTGTTGCATTTATAGAAGTACAGAAATCCAGACAGTGAAGAGAGGTGTATGAATAATGAATTTCAATAGGCATTGAAAAAACCTGGATCAGGTAACTTATGTTTATCTTATAGAACAAAAAAATCAGTATGTGGTTCTTACACAGATCAATGGATATCTATGAAGAGCTTAATTTTCAGGAAGGGTTATGAAAATGTGTTGAACAGAGCATGTTATATGTAGATTAAGGATTTTGCATATATTTATCAGTTTTCATTAATTCTGTGCGCTCATGTACTTTTTCTCTAGAAACCTGAATTTTTAACCTATTGCTAGGTTCCTTTCATCCTCTTTTGGAAAGCTAATTAGTATAAAGGGCCAAATAAAAGTCAAAACCAGGCTCTGATCTCATGAAGCACTGCATAAGACATATTAATGTAAGAGCAGCCAATGGCTTGTTTGGCCCAGTATCCTGTTTCTAGCAGTTCCAAAGCAGATGCCCAAGAAGAACATAGGTACAGGGTAAAGTGTATGATGCCTTTTTTCCAGAATACTATCCCAACCTCATCCCCAGGAGATAGATGACTTGGGCATTTTCTGAGCCAAAAGTGGTGAGTTTGCATGTAATGAGGTGGCATCTTTGCACATAATGTTGTTTGTGGGAAATGTTAAAAGTAAGAAACTGTTCAGAAATGTAAATGTTGGAGAGCATTTTGTTTTGCTCTCCATGCTGGAGTAGAGAAATCCTCTTAATGCCTCATCTGCAAACAGACAACCCTGTAGTGCAGTATAAATATTTATACCATTTCTTTTTAATGATATTTCTGAAAGCAGTGTCTATGCCATTAAAAATCTCCAGACTGATATAGCTGCACTGTTTCTTCATCATCTTCTACAGTAGTGAAATAATTTATGTGATCACCTGGAAATAGCAACTAAACATACTGAGGTTTCTCAGATATAAAACCCCAGGATTCCCTACAGGTGTTTTGCTATGCATTTCCATAATATATTTTTATACATACATTAGATATAAAAAATATTACATGTTGTAATACAGGTAAATCATACATAATAAATTTGATAGAACAGCTCTCAAGTTACATTTTCCATTGCTGAGAGCTAAGGTACTGAAAGAAAGAGATAAGTGTTACAGTATCTTCTGCTTTCCCGTCAGGAACATAAACAGTGAGCCACAGCTGGCAGTGTCATGCCAGAGCCAAAAGGGCATCATGCATAATGCATTAGACTTAATTAAGAAGCATGCCAAAGAGTGATGCCATCCTCTTTCAGATTTTCGGTCTGCAGTGTTCTTAAATCAGCCACTTTTTAACAGATTTATCAGAGCATTTCTTAAAGAAAAGATGTGGGTATAGACAACTCTCTCAGAAATGAGAATAGCTGTGTTGAATATATTGATGAGTATAACCCGTGGATTCATTTATGGACCCGTACAATAGGAGAACAAGTTCTAAAAGATAAATTATTTGCTTCTTTGGACATTCAAGAACTCTCACTTGTATTTTTAGACAACCAAAGAGTAAAAATTAAATAAGGTTTGGGCAGGAAAAGGGGCCATCTTCAGGGGCCTAAAATTCGGTATAGCCCTGTGATGTATTTAGCTTCTGGAAATGCCTTTTTGGGTATATTCAGATGTGAGAAACTTGGTGGTCGTGTTGCTGAGGTCTCATTCATACAGGCTTGTGCTGCATGTTTGCTTTGTGCAATGCATATATAAACATGCCCGTAGTGCTTGCAGTATTCAATTGCAAGCCCTTTAATGGCAACTGGCTGTATTGCAGCAGTATAGGAAAGGAAGCTTGCAGAGCTTTTCTAGCATAAGGAGAAATGGGAAGCTCATATCTAATGAGATTTCTGGATCAGAAATGAGGGAGTTTTAGATAGGAATCTGAATTTAAAGAGTCTTAAACTCACCAAACCTCTGAACTTTTGGAAATTTGCCATGAATCTGTGGGAAAAGTTAAGAAAGAATTGTTGCTGGGTGATATGCAGAGGAGATTAACTGCTTTCCACAGTGCAGTTCAATGTGGTAATATTATATAAAACATTCAAAGTGGTTCAAATATCCCTTAGGCTAACATGTAATCTCAGCCACATGTGTAATGCAATATCTGAGTATTGTTTCACTCTGCTTTTTAACTGGATTTAGAGTGGTGATTTGGGTCTAAGAAGCCACAGGCACCTCCCTAGAACCTAAGATATCACCAAGTTCTGAATTTGATACACAATACAGACTTCATTAAAATTAGTTAACCATTATCTGATGAGCACAGTTAACATCATTCTGCAAATAGCATTGACAGAAAGGAGGTTTATTTACTGGCCTTGTCCAGAGAAAAGTAATGTTTCATCCATTAGTAGTATGTTGTTTTTAAAGTTGTTTACATTCTTTGAGGAAATGCGGAAGCTACTGCTTGATGAGGTTAGAGGACATACGAGTTTATGGGTCCTTTTTGAAAATATTCTTGAAGCCAATGCTAAATTACATTATTCAAGTAACAGCAGAGAGAACATTGTGTCTTGGCAAACTGAATTTACTGTGTTATATTTGTATAAAGAAATCTAAACTATGAAAAAGTTCCCAGATCTTATCACAATACAGTGAAGAATTATATAATTATTTTGGTCCTACCCACAGGTTTTGCTTACAAGTTACTACCTTTGTCAAATTACTGATGGTCTCAGAAAGATAAACTGACTACAAATAAAATTGTTTGAGGGTTTAAGTAGAATGCTTAGAAACTTAAAAGCATGATAATCTGTTAATGAAAAATTCTGAGGTTTTAAATTATTTTTCCTTGTCCTTTTCCCCTGTAAGGGTAAATGTCTGTTAATTTAACAAGTAGCAGTTTGTGATCTTTCCTTAAAGCTCTCCTTTGAATTATGTAAATTGTTGTCCCATAGAAACCTTAGGTTATAAACTTCAAAGGAGTCTCATAAAGCCTCAAGGTGAAAGTAGGGGAAAATTTCAAAAAGACATTCTCTCTCCTATGAAACTAAAGACATGGAAAATTGTGTCAGTACAACTGAAGTTTGCTTTGAAATGCTTGGTTAGAATGACCACAAAGTACCAAATGGGAAGCTTCAAATCACTGCTGGTGTACTTAATGAATCACAAAGGCTAAGTTCGTGCAAATTGTTACCGCTGCTCTTTTGTTCCTAATTCCAGAGAACATTTTTTAATTATTAATATACTTTTTCTTAGAATGAAATCTTGCACTGGACCAAGATTACGACATGCTATATTCCTTGAACATGTTTTAGTGCAGGAATAGTTGTAGAAATGCAATGTGAAACCACTTGGGCAAATATAAATTACAAGTTCAACATTTTGTAATCTTACAAAGCCAGAAATATATCCTACTGATGTTCTTTTTCTCCTAAAATACAAGATTTCTTTCTAATTCTGATTAGTTATCAGACATCGATTGCATTGGTCTGCTTTACCGGCTTCCTGTGTTGGTGCGTCAGTTCAGTTCTTGTGCCCTGAATGTATTTTTTGATTCTGAACTCAAAAACTATCTTTTTTAGTTAGCCCTCCCCTTGCCTTGTTTCACAGAACACCACAACTGCTATAAAAGTAAAATAAATACATTGGAAGTTACTGCTTTTTTACTATTATTTAATTTTAAAATATTATATGAATCTTTGACATAATTTTTGAAATACACAATTCACCGGTTGTTGATTTTAAGATACTGATGACTGAAAAAGAAGTTGTTCATATATTATGTTCTTAAAACTTTACTGTTGCAGGACAAAAAACTCCATAGCTTGAAGTCTAAAGGTTAAAATAATTTAAATTAGAAAAACAAAAACAATAGTGCTTCTCTCTGATACACAGAGTAAAATCAGTTAATTTATAATGAAAAGAAAGATCACTTTTCTTTTTTATGAGAGCTCAAAGTTAAGTAGATCTATCTATCTACCAGAAAGGAGAGAGTATGTGTCAGCAGCCACAGGTACAACTATCTTTTTTTTAGAAATTCAGCAAACACCTCTTATGGGTGCTCTTTTAAATTTTTTAGTTGCAATCCTTGTTGTATTATCGAAAGAAAATGCATTAATCATGCATTATTTAAGGAAAGGCATTTTGCCTTAACTTTGCCTATGTGGCAAAAAATATTTCGTGAAAGGAATTTTCTGTATCTTCTCAAACTATTATGAATCTTCCATCACTCCACTGTTTGTAAATACCATTGCAATTTTCATAGCTGATGCTTGTAATCTCACAAAGACACTGGCCATTTCTGCTTATTTTCTTAATATAAGAAGCTGTTGAACCTACTTTAAAACTTGCTGGTGTTATTCACATGGGATGGGATTTTTTACAGGTAAGCAACACAACTGAGTGTATAGACATTCTTCATTTTTACTTACTGCTTATCAAAACCTCTACTTATTTTTGCATGTTTTTAATCTTTGTATGTTCTTTGTAGTCAGCCTGGATATTCAGAAAGGGGTCCTGAAAGCTCTGTCTTTAAAGCCACATCTTAAAAAATAAAGTTCATGTTCTTACATTGTCACTATTTGCATGGAACAATCAAGTGAAGCTACAAAAGTTGTAACTAGAATTGTGGTTTGATCCAGAACTGATAAAACTCAGTTTTGCTCTTGATCAAGCTCAAAATGATGAAAGCAAGATACTGTGTGATGACACTGTATAGATTTTAAGAAATGTTTTATAACATTTTACTGCTGCAGTCTGTAAACTATTAACAGGAAGAATACAGAAAATCTACTCAGTTCGTATCTGACAGCCAGGTATAAGTAATTGAAAACTTTTTTCAGGATATTGCCCAATTTGTGTGGAGTGGAGGGATTGGGGCTTTTTTTTTTGTTTGTTCATTAGTTGACTACATTGAATTCAGTGAAGCTGAAAGAGTGCAATAAACTATTGAGGGGTGAAAAATGGAAAATAAACAGTTTGGGTCTGTTTATACAAACCCAAAACACTGGTGTTTTATTCCAGGCCATTTGAATATTGACCAGTTAATAGTACGGTTTCATGATATGTGCACACTGATCTGAGACCATGCTGTTGCTGCTGGTGGAAGAGGGTGTCTCCACCTCTGCTCCCTCTTGCTGGGGCTACCCAGTCTTTCTACTGCATCTATTCCAGTGATCCCTTGTGTGGATGAGACTTGGGTCAGTTTGCTGGTAGAGTAGAAAACCAAAGTTGCAAAACATAATCTGTGGGTCAGTGAGCAGCTCTAACCTGCCCCACACTCACTGGTGCCTGTGAGGCAGCAAGGGGGAAAAAGGCCGTTGCTTTCCTCAGCAGCAGTTCACTGCTAGGACAGTAAGCCAGCTGTGAAATCCCATGTAGCCCTGCCTATCCAGACAGCAATGGATTTTTTTCTTAAGAGTAGTAAGAAAATCTGAACTGCAGTTTTTGCACATTGGTGTTTTGGGGCTGTAATCACCTTAGATGTGATTCTAAACTCTTTATTCTCATTATTGCTATTAAGTTGCTCATGAGAATGGAAAACAAGATTTGTGGGTCAGTTTTGATCCTTTGGAAGGTAATGTTTATATTCGCACTGACTTCATAAGGATCAGAAACATTAGCCTTTGTTTTTTTCGCCATGACCAGAAAGGAGTATGTATTGCAGATGAGATGTGTCGTTTTGTTGTCTGTTAGAAATTCAACTTTTGGCACTGCAACTTTGCGAACAGCACGTGCAGTTGCTATTTCGTTTTTGGGTTATGGGGTTTTCTTAGTTTCGTTTGTTGTTCTAGTGTTTGTAGTCAACAAAGCCTCAGTAGTAGTTGTTATATATAAATTAATTATAGTCTTGAGGTGATATGCCATAATTTTCCATGTCCATCTTTGGAAGTAATTATTTCACTTCTTCACAGTATTAGATTATCTGGATTAGATGCTACCTATGCAGTAGAGGACTTACCATGTTTGATCCCAAATGGAATGTAAAATATCTGAATGTGGCTTTTTAAAGGACAGGAAAAACAAAATAATGGCTGGTAGATTTCGTATATCAAATGCAGCACTTAATTTGGAAAAGAGCTAGAGACTGCAGAGCATTTGTATAATAATGTACACTGATGTTGGCACTCTCCAGACACATCGATCTTTCAGGAGCTTGCATGTCCTTGTGTATTCTCCTTTCTTCAGGCAATTTTGTTTGAACTTTCTCAAATATCCCCCGTGATTGCCTGTCACTATCTTCTTGCAGGACTGTGAGCTCTCTAGGCAGGATCAGCCCCGCTCCCTGATCACTGCTCTGCTTAGCATCACTGCCAAGCACATGGCTGCTGGTTTGAAGTCTGCAATCTTGACATTCTCTGTTCGAGCAAGAGCTGGCTCAGTTAGGTATATACAAGTCTTAACCTGCTGGCTACACTTACTTAGTGCCTTACCCCCTGTTACGGGAGTTTGTGGAAGAAATGGATAAAATAGGAAAGTCAAACAGACAAAATTACATGAAAGGCATGCACGAGTGAGTTTGCCATTGCTATTTTGATTGTGTATCATGAGGTGTTTTTTCATACGCTTTTAAACCCAATTGGCTATTTGTACACGCTTTTGATTGCTTTTCGAAACAGTTTCTGCTTCCTGTTTAAATCAGAAAAGAGGATGCAGCACAATATGTTTCGGGAAACAGAAACAGGTTAGTCTGTCACTTTTTCTGGCCAAACCATGTGTATAAAACATTCTTAGAAATATGTTTCTGCATTTGTGCACCCAAAGCACCTACACTTCTGCTAGAATATATTTCTATCCTTGTTGTTCAATGTTTATCCAGCTTCTCCTATGTGCAGGTTGGTTATTTTCATAAACATTTCCTTAATATGTCTGCTATAATTTAAAAAATTTGAAGCCATTTAAAGAAGTTTACTTTTTAAATTTTTTCTTACTCTCTATAAAATCTTGGCTTACTTCTTGTGTTGATTTGAATTTTTGTATATATCTTTCTGATTAAAATCACATTCCCGGTACAGATGAAAACTAGATCTGCTGGAGTAATTTTAAACATAGGTTTTACTTAAATTAATAAATATATACTAATAGAAGATTTAAATTTTTTTACATTTCTGTGTGACTGAATTCTAGAGAAACAGTAAAAATCCCACATAAAAATGCTTTGGACCGCAAAAAAATCCATTGAAACTTTCGCACTGGGAAGAATGTTCAGTGTTGAAGGCTTATGACTGATGATGCATGGAAATGATAGTTACTGATCATCAGCTAGCAAGAGCTGGGTCACAACAGATGTCCATATGGTTACTTTTCTGTTACAATACAGTCACATTTTTTAAGGCAGGGAGAAGTTATCTGAATATGTAGGAGTATATTATATTGGTAAGCTGTTCATATCTATCTTTCAATATAAAGGCTCTTTTTGCTGTAAACCAACATGATACATGCTGGAGGCTATGTGGCTTTATTTTTCTTCCAGTTTTCAAACCACAGAGTCTTTTAGCTTTCTATTTCCAGAACTTCAGTATGCTAAAGTAAATAATAAGCTCTGTCTTCAGACAACTTTCAAGATCTATGAAACTATTAATTTACCTGGATTCAGAGATGGATTAGGTCCTGTGTACATCCAGGTTATCTCTGTCAGGAGTTCTTAAAAAGTTTTTTCCCAAAGGATTCCTGTAAATTTCTTAGATCTATGATTATGCATATATCCTTTCTTGTAATTAGTTTCAATCTAGATATAGCACAGATGTTTTGAGTCAGGCTTGCTAATAGCAATTTTTTTACTTGGGTTTTTTGTCTTTTTTTTTTTTTCTTTACATGTGCACCAGTAGTCTTGCTGACCTCCATTAAAGGTGTTTGTTAAGTGCAAAATTTTATATCATAGGTGTTGAACCGTGTGTGGCTTAAAGAAAAAAATCTAGGTTTGCACTTTTAGTGACCCAAACTTTCATTCATCATAGAATTCTGCACTTAATCTGTTCTAGGATCTCTGCCATAATCTTATCGCTTTAATTATAGTCCCCAAAAATGCAAAAAATGTTATATAACTCTTTCTGAACTTGTCTGGGCTTCTTATAGACATGCTTATGTGGCAGGAAAAACATTATGCAGTCCAACAGTAGCATAGGGGAAAAATCATGCAAGCAGTAATTAGGATCTGATTTTCTTAAAAGAAACTTATAGAGATGTAGTGTTGACAGTAAATGCATTTTGCAACATTAAACATTAAATCTCAAAGAATAATTTCATTATAGTTCTCTGAGAAATGTAGACTTCCAAAGACTAGAGTTGAGTAAATTTGAATTTGTGAAATTGAAGTTATTGCAAAATTTCTGGTTTTTCTTATGAAGTCAGGTTCTCACACATTAAAAATACGTGCCACAAAATTACTTGCATCATCTTCTATCTGTAATCTAGAAAACTGTGATTTCATTGTTTTCATATAGAACTAAAAACCATTTGGGATTTACACATGTTGTAAAAATCTATGCCTGTAGGAGTTACCCAGCTAGAATCAGAATGACTTTATGCCTTTTCATATTGTGAAGGATGTCTGCACATGGGGTTCCTGAAAGGAGCGCTTTTAAAATAGTGACTTTTAAAATTTTAAAAATTAAACCATTCCTACATATTCTTGCCTGTGCTGAGGAAACCGGTTACAAGTTTGTTATGAATGTCATCATAATTATGAAGGCAAGGAAAAAAGAAGGAACTGGTTCTTATCATCAGTTAATAAATCCTTTTTGTGTGTGTGTAGATTAAAAGTTTTTAAGAGCATTTTTTGTAAGAGCTACTGACCTTTTGAATTGTTCATTGACTCTGTTTCAAAGTTCCCTTGTTAATTTGCACATTCTTTTTCTGTCTTCGGACTCAATTTTATTTTAAATCTTTCAGATTTTAATACTTCCTTTATTTAAATGTCAAATAACAGGTCATATAAGCATAGTAAAATTTAGGCTTAGAAGGAACCACTTCACCCATTGTGCATGTATGTGTGCACACACATACACACTGAAGGCAGGGTCAGCTTGATCGGTCTGCCCAGAACCACAAGGTCTCTCACCTTGAGAGTGCAAGCAAATCTTCATGTGATGGTAAGTCAGGGCATTCACAGGGAACTCAAACTCATTTGATGGGAGCATAATAAAAGCAGTTGCTGCAGAATTAGCCTCATAAATAGTCTACTGTGTTTTAAAGTGTTATAGAAATTCATCATGTATCAGAAACAGGCTGTTGAATAATTTAATGGAAATAGTATGTAGCTGTACATGTTTGTGGATACAGACAAGAGAGTGGCAAAATTAAAGTGTTGTATAAGCATTTTTATTGGTGTTCAGGCCATCAGAATTATTAGAAGATGTGGCATATATATTGGACCAGAGCAATAATTTTTGGTGAATAACACATATGTTTTACAACCTGACAGATTGTCCAGATTCTGAATCTGAATGTCAAAGCTTCCATTATACCACCATCATTATCTGTCACATTAATTCATAACTCTTGTAAAACCTATTATATGAACTCCACATCTATAATGTACACGACACAAAAGTTGTTGATATTTAGGAACAGCCTGCTTGAATGGGTATATTGTTTTTTTTAGTAGATATCCAGACTTCCAGTTCTTGTGTGTTTTGTCTTTGAAGTTTCTGGATTACAGTCAAGAATAATCTGGGCATTTTGAGGGGTATGTCACATTTTCACTTTGATAATGGGGTATTGCTTGTGTAACTTCTTGGCTTTGGTGGTTGCCACGTCAGAGTTTTACTTGAAGATCACAATAACACAGAAAGTCATTGTTTTATTTCCCCTTTGTTAGAGCTTTAAAAGTCACCCACATGTAATTGGTGATAGTGAACATCTGCACTACCAGTCACCTCCCTGTATCACTAACAGAATCTGCAGAAGGAGCTGGGAGCTTCCACAGTTGTTCTCACTGGAGCAGGGGATTTTCCTGGCCAGTTCTTCAGCTGTGCTTCAGTTTGTAATCTTTTTTCCATTAGTGGTTGTTGTCTGTCCTAGAAGAGACTCCATTCAAGTGTAAACCTTGTCTGTATAGTTGGCAATCTTGTCTAAAATGGATTTTTAAGAATTTTACTTGGACAAGGACTGTCAGGAGTTTGGCTGCTGCTTTCAGACTGCAAAGATCATCTTCATTTATTTTTAGAATGCATGTACACCTTATCTTCCCATATCAGGACTATTTCTTACCGGGCAATCTCTCAGTAGTTTGACTTTGCTTGGAATATGTAAGAGTAACATGTAGTAGCAATATTTGGGGAGATCACTCAGGAGTTTGAGTTTCTAGCCAACACCCACATCTGAATGGAGATCTGAGTGGAGGGAGACACTTTTGATCTCTCCAAGTCTGCCAGAGCATTCATTTTGGTCCCCTCCACCCCTGCTTTTTTTCCTTCTATTTTTGATAGGCCTAAAATAAATACATTGGAAGTTACTGCTTTTTTACTATTATTTAATTTTAAAATATTATATGAATCTTTGACATAATTTTTGAAATACACAATTCACCGGTTGTTGATTTTAAGATACTGATGACTGAAAAAGAAGTTGTTCATATATTATGTTCTTAAAACTTTACTGTTGCAGGACAAAAAACTCCATAGCTTGAAGTCTAAAGGTTAAAATAATTTAAATTAGAAAAACAAAAACAATAGTGCTTCTCTCTGATACACAGAGTAAAATCAGTTAATTTATAATGAAAAGAAAGATCACTTTTCTTTTTTATGAGAGCTCAAAGTTAAGTAGATCTATCTATCTACCAGAAAGGAGAGAGTATGTGTCAGCAGCCACAGGTACAACTATCTTTTTTTTAGAAATTCAGCAAACACCTCTTATGGGTGCTCTTTTAAATTTTTTAGTTGCAATCCTTGTTGTATTATCGAAAGAAAATGCATTAATCATGCATTATTTAAGGA
>NW_020799097.1:95422531-95555950 GCF_003259725.1 Athene cunicularia | reverse complement strand
CAGCTGGAGGGGAAGCACAAGTCTTTTCACTCACCCCCACTTTTTTGCTTAGGCAAAAATAACAATTTAAAATCAGTAAAGAATATCTGGTGGCAACAGTTTCTGTAGCCCACAGAGCATCATAAATGGAATATCTAGGCAGTACACATATAAGCTGGCCCTGCTGCAGCACAGTTCTCCAAAGCTCATTTCCACATTACGGGGAAAGAGGTTGGTTTGAAAGGTTTTGGAAAACTCTGGCTTACTTCTTTCTTAATAAATGCACAAATGTTCACGTCAAGCTCCTACTAGCCAAGTTAACTTACATCATGTTGAATGCTTGAATAACTTTTTGTACCTGTGTGCTTTGCCTTCTTTCCTTCTGCAGCGTCTACTACTCTGTTTATGGGCATGTTCAATTTTGCGCTGGAATAAGGGGCAGGTTTTTCCAGTGCCAAACACAAGACACCTCTCCTTACATGGCACTTATCACAATAGTGCTTGTGCTAAACATTCCTCTTCTATGAGCCAGCACAATGATATTTAGTTCCTTTTTATTTCCTAGAAACGCTTTTTGCAACACTTTGAAACTGCACAAACCCTCAGTTTTTCTGCCACAACAAGTTTAGTGAAGAGAGGATTGCAGCAATGAATAACTCCAAGAAAGTATGCTGGCATACAAAGAATCTTATATAAGAACTGAGATTTTTTTTTTCTTCCTCCCTTTTCTGCCCAGCCCCTTTACTGTGTTAGTCAAGGCCTTTGTTTTAGCAATAGCCCAGCTGGATGCTACTTCCTCTGCTTAAGTGAAGTTCAAGAAACCAGCTGCTGCTTAAAAGAAAACTGCTTATTGTTAAGTTCCCCTTCTTCCCCCTGCCAAGGTTAAACATGTCCCTCCTCCGTCAGCATCTCCAATGTAATGTGTCCCTAGATATTGTGGGGCACGCCTTCAAGGATATAAACCTAGTTTTTACCAAGTTACCTGCTGACGAGGCAAAAAGATAGACAACAGTTTCTAAAGTTGACAATGTTAGCCAGCCACACCAAGATCTGTTTCCCTTCCTTTAGACTATTTTTCCTATTCACAAATGTAGTGCAAGGTGAAATTCTGGCTCTGTGGAAGTCATTGAGGACTTCTAGGAAGATTTTAATTTTCATTTTCTTACTCTTGCCTGACTCTTTTTGCAACTTTTTAAGGAGAGCTATGTTTTTCTCCTCCTTATAAATCTCTTAAGGTGCTGTATGAAATCTTGTATTTTGGAATTTTTAATATAAGAATTTGCATGATAACTCCCTAAAACTTCTTAGTCCAGTGGTTTACCCACATTTACATCAGTAGGAAGTGATTGGCAAAACATACATTAATATCTTCTTCCTGTATGCAAACAGCTACTTTTAAAGAAGTGCAGTCCTTAATTCCATGATTGTGTACATTTTCATCCCCAGCCATGGGTGTAGTAAAAGAGGAGGTGCCTTTTTCTTTATCTGTGATAATCAGTGCAATGCCTTATTTAGGTACCATCTGTAAACCTTATGCTAAATTATTTCCCAGACTGTATATTTATGGTTCTTTTACCATGCTGACTGCATGCTTCACAAAACAATAAACAGGGTACCCAGTGGGCATGGCTCAAACTGCTGTGACCATTTTACAACTGAAGACCTTAGGTACAGAGGGATCGCAGCCATAATCTTCAACAGTTTTGTTTTTGTAAAATATCACCTGTGCCTAGATTGGTTCTGCATAACTGGAACACTGAAATTGGAGGTAAACTCTGTATTCATGTAGGGAGCTGAGATTGACAGAGCTCCAAAACTAGGCATCTTTATTAGCTATTTGAGAGTTGGATGGAATAAAATTGTGCCCAGAGCATATTAATGTATTTTCAGTGTTACTGTTTTATACTCTCTGAACAATACTTTTCATTTTACTTCAGCTATCACTGTTAATGTCCTCAGCTTCTGCAGAGAGGATGCAGGAGAAGAGAAATAGGTAGCAACCAACTAATACTTAAGAGGCCTGACTAGTAGGGTTGATGATATAACCAAGGCAAGAACAGTCTCCTTCTGTTTAGAGTGACAATTCTGAAACCATCCTTTCTCAAAAAATAAGGCTCATTTACAACATTTCTTTAAGCTTTCCTGTAGTAATAAAGTGGTGTTTCAAAAGAAAACATAGTCATCATTTAAGTAAACAACACCAAACTGCAGGCTAAAGAGACAAAGCGGGGGACTAGATGAGGATATAAAACAAGCATCCTTAATTCTGGCATTTCTTGCGTTTTTTGAGTCTTTGCTTCTGTAATGCTCTTTTACATATTTATGTGTGTGGTTTTTTACATTTATTTACAAAACACATATGTACTTCTGTATGCATACATACATTCACAATGATAAGAAATCAAGCTTAGTACTTTAGCCCCAAATCCAGCTTTTACTGTTACAAGCAATTTCACTTACTTCAGGGATGTACATAATTTGGCCCTAGTTTTAGCTGCTTCTCATCTTTAAGTAGCTTCAGATATACTATTTTCTTCAGGGAGATCTGTTCTTTGGCTCACCTTGACTGCATTTACTAGATTTGTTGTAGGTTTCCAGTAAAGTGAAGCCTACATCAATGTCTGAAGCCTATCATAAATTCCTTTATCAGAGTGATTTCAGTAACACACGTGCTGTTGTGTGATTACTGACACAAGATTTGATGACGGAAGAGTTTAGGTGTTATTGTCACCTCCTAGTTTGTACAGCGTCACATCTATTCAGAGTCAAGGGAACTGAAAGGTAAAATTAAAGGCTTTTCCCAGACCTTTCAATAGGTAATTTCCCATGTAGGAATGAATATGTTATATGTAATGTTGATACGGTGTTTCACTATATCCAGTATTCTGTGTGTTTTCAAGACTGAATAATAAATAGCATGTAACATGGGAAGCTTGTGTTAATCAGGGATTGCTGTAAATATGCACACATCCTTCATTATTTTATTATTATTATATATTATTTGCAGCCTGGCATCTATCTTGGCTTTGTATCCTCTCATGAGGACATTGTTTCTGAATTCACATCTCTCCTAGAGAACCACAACAGGAACAATTTTGTCTCTCCAGTGGAATCCTGAGAATGCAATCTGAAGTGTCAGTTTATCTGTGGCAAACCAAAAAGAATAAGTGCTGTTTTTTTCTAAACCTTTGTCTGGTCTTCCCACCTGGCCAGTGGGAGATAGTGTGCTGGGCTACCATTTAATATGCATCTATGTTGCACACAGGGAATTTACTCTGCACTTTCATTGAATTGAGAGGGGAGTGCAGCTATGTTTATCGAGTCCTTGTGGTAGTCCTCAAAGGCTAAAAAGAATTCCTGTCCAACCATAAGTTAATTTTGAAAGCACTGTGTTTAATTGTAGCTGCTCTGTTATTCTTAAAGCATTTCTGGAACAGCATATGAACTGTAGTTGAAGATTTTTAAAACTTGATTACTTAAAGCCAAGTTCCTAAAAGTTAGCTAAACAAATGGGCGAGTTGTTGAAAAGTTGTTTATGAAAATTCCAGTGTCTGAATCCACCGAGACAGAAATTTATGTATTATTTTAAAATAACTGACAGTCATTTTCTACAGAAGGTTTTGATAAATTAATATTGCATCATAATGTTGTTTATTTTAAGTCAGTTGTCAAAAGCAATGATATATGTTTCAAATCCATCAATACTTACCACCTTGTTGCTCTGTTCAGTAATAAAATATATGGATGGTAAAAGCATCAATGCTGGGTTTTAGCCATTCCCCAGACTATTCCTTGAATGGGGAAAAAAGGATAAATCTAGGAAGACCAGAACTGTGAAACTCAGTAATAAGGGAATAATTTTAAAAAAAAATGCTTGCTGTGATGTATCATCTCAGAGATAAGTAGTTCACAAAAATTATCTACTAAACTCTCCAGAAGAGAGCCAGCACAGCAAGTCATGTAGTTCCCTGAAGACTGTGTAATGAAGAAATGGACTTTTCAAGCAAAATTTAAAGAAAAACACATCCCCGTCCTCCATTTTATACCCAAAATCACACTTGAAATATGGTCAGTTCAGTTAAATGATGAGCGCCTCTTCATAAATAGAAGCTATGAATTTAATACTTTCTAATTGACAGAATGTTATTATGCATAGCATGACCTAAAAATATTGAAATATGGTCCAAATATTTTTTATGAATGTGCTGACTTCAGGAGAACTAAGCCCAGTGGAAAATGAAGAGTGAACTCCTCTGTCTCTCATCTGTGAGACAGTCTGCAGGTAGGAATGAATTACATCATTTGTTAAGAAAAAAACTTACCTAATTTTCCCTATGGAAGAAATGCTGATCCACCCCACCAGGATGTTGCAGAGCAGCTGATGCTTTAATGAGAACTGTTCAGGAGTGTGTTACGCTTTGGGCTTGGATCACCAGATAAGTGATTCATGGAGCCTACTGAAAAAAGGAGAAACAAACTGGATAACATTACACTTAGATTTATGTGCATTTCTTATTTCTACAGTTTAAGCAAATGATAATGGGATGTGTAATCTTAAAAATATCTGTATTATTTTAACCTTATATATTAACCTTATATATATATGTTTAACCTTATATATTAGTTTTCCTCTGACACACAGAAGCAAGAAATTTCTTTTTGTTCACAGAGAAATCAATAGTGCAGAGTCTAACTGTATAATTAATTAAATTTCTTGGGTAAGTTTATTCCCTAACTACTTTCCTCCTTCACGCTCCCTCCCTTATTCCAAGGAATTCCATGGAGTCTGCCTCAAAATGTAACGCAGCTTAGAGAATCTTTACTTCCTGCAACTCTCCACAGATAAATAACATCACAAGGCTAGTGATACTCGTATCGTTACTTCAACAACTGAACTCTACTTTTATACCAAGGAAAAGAATTAGTACAGCTATGAGTAATAAAATCATCTAGTGTTCTGCTAGCTGAGCATACCTTTATTAGATATGAAAAAAAAAATAAAGCAACTACTTTATAATTGATCATATAAATCACAATAAAGTGTCATAAAATTAGATGACATTGAATGATGTGCTTCCAGAAAAAAAAATGAAAAAAACATTCTGACAACACAATGGTTGTTTTTCAGGTTATTGTTTCTGATTTTATCAGGTTTTACATAATTCACTCTTTTTTTGTGATTTTATTTAATGTGTTTTGAACAAAGGTTTTCTTTCTCTTTGGATTTCAGTGAGAGGGAAAGGCTTTTAGAGCTTTGTAAAGTTTTAAACAGGTTACAAATGAGGAGTGATTGATTTAGTATACACTAGAATTTTTCTTCTTCTGCATCCCAAGTAGGAATCATGTCAGAGTATTTCCTCTGTCTATTTGGGCTAGGAAAAAAAAAAGTTCTTTATCCTGTTTAACAGTTTTGCTTCCAGCCCTCATCAGACTAATAAGATTGCAGCCAGTAGTGAAAACAGAAAACATAATTTTCTTGGACTTCAGAAGAAGGTTCAATTTGTGTATTTGTATAAAGGCTTGAATCAGTATTTTGTCCTACTCAGCTCAATGCTTTGTACATAGACAATAGCATCTAATACCAGTACTATAGCCATTTACTTGATCTGTGTCTGGTACTGTTAAACACAGTACATTATCTTCATGGCAAGTCTAGGTAATCACAGATCCATTTATTCAAGTGAGTTTTGACTTGCTCATACCAGTGAATAGGTTATTTTTTTGTATGAGATCATATTACCAAAAGCTTGCCAAGAACTTAATACCATGCTGGAGTTAGATTTGTAGAAGCTTACTACATCTTGTGACCTCAATTTACTTAAACTTACATGTTTTCTACTCTGGTAAGACATAAATAAACCAGCACTGGAACACTACACAAGCTGCAGAGAGCACAGTGCAACTCAGGACACTTCCATGGCCACCCCTTTCCAAAGGATAAGCACCTTGTCCCTCCATAAGCCAAGATCACTCTGGCAAAGGTCCAGCCACTCGTGTTGTGATGGAAAGAAACACTTGGAAGAAACCAGTTCACTGTCCAGGATGTTTAATATTTTTTCAGTAAAACAAGACTGCATTTAACTAAGTTGAAAGGGCTAACTTTTAAGCCTCAACAGGGAAAAAAGTAGTAAGGCTTACCGTGCTGGCTAACACAACATTTAGTGACTATGAAGGGCAGAATACTTAAATGAGGTCCAACTTGTCTCAGTGTGTTTTAACCATCATATCATCTAGTTTCTGAATAACTAAAATTATGTGGGTTGGTTTTGTTTTTTTTTTTCATTATTTAATAACAGCCTGAAAGGCATCTTCCTGGGCTTGGTTTTATTCCCATAATATAATAGTAGAATCTCATGCAACAGACCTGAGGAGGAAGTCTGAGATCCCTGTTTTGGTCACTGTGAAGGGGCTGCCTTGAGGCCTTAGAAGAAGTACAATGAAGTATAACATGCTCTTGAAGTCACCAGGTGGTGAGTGGACCCTTACTGATTGTTGCCAGACTGCCTTTAGGGCTCATGGGGAAACCTTAGATACTACACTTAGACTCTTCTTCTAGCAAGATAGATTTAACTAAAGTTTGGTGACCAGAAGAGAAGGGCTTCTGCTTTCACTCAGCTGTGGAGCGTTATATCATTGACGTTGGGTCAAAATAAATTACTTTGCATTTTTAATGGTTTATTGATATGGTGTTTATGGAATTTAAAATTTAACGTGTTTAGTAAAAGCAATTGTTTTTACTCTCCTGGTAAGAGTAAGACTGCTTTCTCACTTATAAGTAAAGATAATAAGAGAAGTGCAAAAGCAGCTGATTGTGCTGGCTCTGATGCCTTGGTAACTTGCACAAAGGTGAAAATTCACTCCAGTACTGAACCGATTTCAAAACCAAAAAGAACTTGTAAGGTGAAAAGACTAAAAATATTCCACAGTAGTAGTAAATTGCTTGTGGTGTTAAAATGCTAGCTAGGCGGTACATAAAAACAGTGCTTTAAATTATATACATGAATTATTTCCTGCCATGTGCAGAGGGACATTCCTCGTTCTTATGGTAACTTTGCTGCACAAGATGTCTTATGATTGAACTAATGATCTTTCATTCTGCTGTCCTCTTGAAGTGCTTTTAAAATCTCTTTATATTCTGTAGAGTTTAAACAGTAAAGCAACATGTAAGCGACTTGCACATACCCTCAGAAAATGCACATCACTGAGTGCAGTTTATGCACTTGCTCACAGGCTAACTTCATGCTTATAAGAACTTGATCTGAATGATTTGACCAGAAAGCACTTTGAAACTAGCAAAGCAATGTCATCCTAAAAAGTAACATATTAAATACCGATAAAGGTCTGTTTCTAGCAAAGTAATTAATTTAGCAGCAGGGTAATAAATGTAGAAAGTGAAAAAGGAGACAAAAAGCTAGGAGTTTTCTTTCTTGTTCTGGCATTGTGGTTTTGTTTTACTTCCTGAACTACAGCAGCTGAAATAATTTTATTGTTTTATTCCTGCTCACTGCAGACATAGAAACATGTTTTGGTTGGCTTCAAAGTTAGAATGAAAAAAAAGAGCCCACCTGATGGGGGAATGGAAACTTTTTTTTTTCTAAAAGGCATTTGAGGTTCTGTGAGTCAGTGTCAAGTTTGTATTTTTTCCAGTGTACAATAAGTGAAACTAAATGTGATCCCATGTCACCAAAAAAAAAAAAAAAAAAAAAAAAAAAAGGTCCCTTCTACAGTCTTCTGCAGTCAAATCTATTCAAATTGACCTTTCATTTGATGCAGGTTCTGTAGATCCATCTGACTAGATGCTTGGAACGATAATGAGCTTTATTCACAACATGATATTCTAAAGGAGATTATTATTTTTTTAATACCACTACATTCTTGAAAGCACAGGCTTTTAATGAAAGCTTGTGGTTGCTCAATGGAATTTTTTTACTATGTTTTAACATTTGATCTTCATTGTGGCATATTAGGAGATGTCACAAGTCATTGATAGATGCAGAGGGAAAGGCTTTGAAATTCTTTTTCAGAGTTTGAAGACTTGATACACACAAGTTATGTGACCCTATGTTCACTTTTGGTTTTTCCAAACATTTTTGTTTAAATACTTTCATACATTAGTGTTAGTTCATAAGTCCTAAGTGAAAAATTTCCAGAGCCAAGCATGAACTGAAAGCTTGAAACAAGGTAATCTGCAGTTTCTTTTCAACAGTAAAGTGAAAATAAACATAACATTTATATTTTATGCTATCATTCTTCTTTCAAGCTGCTGCAATCATAGTTTCAGTCTTTCTCCTGATGATGCCTATATCACTTTCTTCATTATTCTTTTATAAATAATTAGTATAATAATGCAATTATTCTTCAGATATATTGCCGTGTTCACTAGGATAATGATCTTTTAAAGTATCCATTTGCTGTATGTCTTTGTATATGTATATATATCATGTAAGTTTTTTTGTACCCTATGAAAATAAGAACTTAGTAGATCAGTGGTCTGTCTAATCAATTTTGTTGCTACTGACACCATGGAATAAAAGAGGCTATTTAGAGAGGGCATGTAGGTGCCACTTTCTGCAGTCTATTCCCTTCATACTCCACCAGCATCCAGAATTGTAGAAGGATGTTAAAAGGGACCACTCTGCCTTATCCCTTTTATTATCTGCTTATGTAGCTATTGTCCATGAATGTTTCTCATCTCTATTTGATGTAGCTGATACAATCTGCCTCCACAACTGCAGCAGCAAAATCCTGAAGTTCACTAATCACTGTGAAGAAACACATTTTTTTACCCATTCTACTACTTTGACCAGTGTCCCAGTTCTAGTATTGCTGGATTCGGTGAACAACAGTTCCACATTCAGCTTATCCACCCTCTTCGTGATCTTGTTAACCTCACTTTTATTCTTTCTCAGCCCCCAGATTTTAGTCTGTTTCATCACTATGATCATTTCATTTTCCCTTCTCTGTACTCTTTACCTCCACTGCATCCTTCACGAGTTGTGGAGGCCAGAACTGTACATGATATTCAAGATTTGGAAACACCAAGATTTTATGTAGCAGCAGAGTAGTACCCTCGGGTTTTTTCTCACTGACCTTCCTGATGTTACCCAACATTTTACTGGGTTTTTTAGTGCTGCTGCACCTTGAGCCAATGATTCAGAGAGCTGTCAACAAAAGCACCAAGATGTTTCTCCACTGTTTTAAATCTGTTCCAAGTTCAGCATCATGTAGATGTGGTTTCAGATGTTTTTCCCCTAAAGAAGAAAGTGTTTTCACTTTACAGTTATTATGAAGCTTGTCACCACCTTTTTGCCCACCCAGTTTGAGTGATCCTTTTGGGAGTTCCTTAACCATTAGCATAACATCTGTCTATTTGAAAGAGCTTAGTATGATCCACAGATTTGTGCATTTCACTCTTCACTCCCTTCTCCAAGTCACTGGTAAAAATGTTGAATAAAACTGAGCTCAGAAGTGATCCTTGGTGGCACCCCACCAATAAAGTGACATTTTTCTGCCAGTAATAAAATAGTGATTTGTTAAGGATCTGCCAGGATGAAACAGCTTTAATCCTGTATCAAGTTCTTCTTGTATCAATTCCTCTAATCCTAAGGAAGTTCCCTCAAGAAAAATCCTCCCCTGCTTGCATTATTCTTGCCTTATTTTCTTTAGGTGTGATGCCATGCTGACTTGTGCACTCTTCCCTCTCTACCTGCATTTCCTCAGCTACTTTTTGCAGATACTAATAACATTTCTTTTGCTACCTATAGTCACCTTGTTCAAATGAAAAATGCCACATGAGGCATATAAAAATAGTCTTTCCTCCAACAAGTTTATTACCCTACCTGTTGTCCTTGTCAGTGTACATTGGAATACCTCACAAGCATGCCTGAGTTTTGGTTTGGACTAGAAAAAATCAAAAAGTTGTTTAAGTTAGTTTTTTCTGATTCCACTGTGGAATGACAAACGTACACTCACTCACTCTGGGTGTCAGGGGACAGTTGTCCTCCCAGGTAGTCACGAGTGAGGTGTATCTTTACATTGCTGTTGATGTATGGCATAGCATAATGGCTAGTGGCAGTACAGGATTTAGGCTGAATCATTTACACTGCACCACTGTCCTGGATGGTAATGTCCCATTTTCCATCATTTGTCTTGGTGCCCTTATTCTGGGTAAGAGAGAAGTTGCAGTCCTTTGTGCAGTGGACTTTCCACTCTGGGAATCCTGCACACACGTTGTTGCAAGTCGATGTGAACTTGAGTTTACATTAGCCCCTCATTTCTTTAAGATGAATAAATAAAAAGTAGTTTTGGAGGTATTTTAATTCAAAGATTTGCTGAAATTGTTGAGCAAGGTATGTTTGCAAACTTCCATGAACCATGGCCAGGTCATAGTTTCTGAGGTTAATTCATTCCATCTGTTTGGTAGCATTACCTGCTTCTAATGGCACCAGATGGCTGAAAATCTTCTGGTGGTAAAAATACCAAGAATCTAGTGTAAATTGAATGTTTCCACCTTGTAATTTCTCTCGTGCTTTGAAGCATGTTACATTTTCTATTTAACCTGGAACTAAACTTTTCTGATCTGGATCCATTCTGTCATGTCTTTAGGTATTTTTCAGAAACATCTTTCCTTCTCAGTTTACAAAAAAAGTGGTACCACTTAACCTATTTCAGTAACTGTCAAAATAGGAACTTTACTGTATTCATGCACATACACATTCCTTTTTCAGTTTATCTTATAGTGCAACACATTCTGTAAATTCCTGACACACACATCTTTCTTTTTTATGGGCATTCTGCAGCGAAGTAAACTGCCAGGCTATTCTGTAATCATCTTTGATGTTGCAATAAATGCTGTGTTCTTTAAAGTTTTTTAACCTTTAACCAGCTAAAGAACAAACCAAAGAAGCAGATTTCTAGATAATTTAAAAAGACTATAGACACAGTAGATAAGTTGAAGTCTGTGTTTGCTGTGTATCAGAAAACTTTCCCTCCATGGGAAGATAGAAATTCATTGAGCAGCTAACAGGCAAACTTAACTCCATTTAGAGTCCTCATCAATAAAATAAATGTGTATTCAAAATGTGCGATTAATTCCACATAAAAGCATGTATTTACGGGACTAATGTTTGAAATTAGGCATGCTTCAGTATGCACTGAATATGCCCAGTGAATCTGTTCAACCTGAAGTCTCCATGCGTATGCACCAAGCAGCAGGTGCAAATCTGATCTCACAAAAGCTTTGCCCAAGTCAGAGATCAGTGACTGTTGGTAATGTCCTCATAGTGTCACTTGGTGCTCGCCAGGCCACTTTCTATCATTTACCAGCAGTCCTGGCTGACCGGGGAGGTCCTGACATTGGAAACTGGCCAATGTGATGCCCATCTATAAGAAGGGTCAGAAGGATGATCCTGGGAAATTACAGGCCTGTCAGCTTGACTTCGGTGCCCGGGAAGCTCATCCTGAGTACCATCACACAACACATGCGGGACAACCAGATGCTCAGGCCCAGTCACCACGGGTTTATGAAAGGCAGGTCCTGCCTGACAAACCTGATCTCCTCCTACAACAGGGCGACCTGCTTATTGGATGAGGGAAAGGCTGTGGATGTAATTTACCATTACTTTACCAAGGCTTTTGACACCATTTCCCACAGCAATCTCCTGGCAAAAATGGCTGCTCGAGGTTTGGACAATCACACACTTCACTGGGTAAAAAACTGGCTAGACAACCGGGCTCTGAGAGTTGTGGTAAATGGAGTTAAATCCAGTTGGCGGCCAGTCATGAGTGGTGTCCCCCAGGGCTCAGTTTTGGGGCCACTCCTGTTTAACATCTTTATTGATGATCTCGACGAGGGGATCGAGTGCACCCTCAGTCAGTTTGCAGATGACACCAAGTTGGTGGGAGTGTTGATCTGCTCGAGGGCAGGGAGGCTCTGCAGAGAGACCTGGACAGGCTGGAGCCATGGGCTGAGGCCAACTGGAGGAGTTTCCATAAGGCCAAATGCCGGGGGCTGCCCTTGGGCCACAACAACCCCCAGCAGCGCTACAGGCTTGGGGAGGAGTGGCTGGAGAGCTGCCAGTCAGAGAGGGACCTGGGGGGGTTGATTGACAGCCGGCTGAACAGGAGCCAGCAGTGTGCCCAGGGGGCCAAGAAGGCCAATGGCATCCTGGCTTGTGTCAGCAATAGCGTGGCCAGCAGGGACAGGGAAGGGATCTGACCCCTGTACTCGGCACTGGTGAGGCCGCCCCTCGATTCCTGCGTTCAGTTTTGGGCCCCTCACTACAAAAAGGACATTGAATGACTCAAGCGTGTCCAGAGAAGGGCAATGAAGCTGGTTCAGGGTCTGGAGCACAGGTCGTATGGGGAGCGGCTGAGGGAACTGGGGGTGTTTAGTCTGGAGAAGAGGAGGCTGAGGGGAGACCTCATCGCCCTCTACAGCTCCCTGAAAGGAGGGTGCAGAGAGCTGGGGATGAGTCTCTTTAACCAAGTAACAAGTGATAGGACAAGAGGGAATGGTCTCAAGTTGCACCAGGGAAAGTTTAGACTAGATATTAGGAAGCATTTCTTTACAGAACGAGTTGTTGGGCTTTGGAATGGGCTGCCCAGGGAGGTGGTGGAGTCCCCACCCCTGGAGGTGTTCAAGAGTAGGGTCGATTTAGAGCTTAAGGATATGCTGTAGGTGGGAACTGTGCTAGGCGAACGGTTGGACTAGATGATCTCCAGGGTCCTTTCCAACCTAGATGATTCTGTGATTCAGGGGAAATCCAGTTGCTGATCCAGTTTTAAAGCCTACTAACATTTTACTGAGTTTTGGATGGAGTTCAGCCTTACTCAGTCCAGAGCAAAGATCTCTTCTGTAACCTGTGAGACAGTTGCCATCTCCATAGTAAGCCAAGACATCTTTCCCTCCACTTTCTTTCCCAGAAGCAGTTTGGCTAGTGATTAAGTCATGCACGGGACAACCTATGTTTCAGACAGAAAATCTTCCTGTACCTGAAATTCCTGAATATCACATTGTACTTCCTTTGGAGGTATAAATTTAACCACTATTGGTTCAAATATATCCATACCTTTGGAAATAGATAAGCACTATCTGCCAGTGAGAGTAAGAGCCAGCCTGAGCATCAGGCACTGAGAGTGACCCAGCACAGGCCACCCTCCCTGTCTGGCACAGACCCACAGGATCCAGATGTGACAAGCAGAGATGGGTGCTTCTAAAGGTGCCCCTAGTGTGGTGATGAACCAGGTCCAGGGTTCATTTGGGAACCAGGGCCAGAGGTGCACCCCTACAGCCCTGAGCTGGACTGAAACAGGGCTCCCACAGGCAGCGTTGAGGGGCTGTTCCTCCCCAGGGGAGGTTGGGCAGGGACATCGGGGCCTGTAAATGCCCTCAGGGCCTTGACTCTATCACTAGCAATTTTGTAAGTGCAAAGAGGGTTGGATGCTAAATTTGAGGCTCCAGAGAGTGACAACACTCAGCTCAGCATACTCCTGTACTGAGATAGTCTGTCACAGTCCTCATCTCCCTGTATCAGTTCATGTGGTCGCTCTCTGTGTGTATGCTGGCCTCTTACCATTTGCTGAATAGGAGGATCTGTGCATATTTCAGTTATTTTGAAGTAGATGTATTTATTTGGATTTGTATTAATCATGTTATATGTTCACCTATTTAGTCTTTGTTTATAGTTATAATTGCATTCTCTCTTTTTGTTGTGTATTTGCTGGGTTTTTTTCTGCATGAGAGCAAATCAAAGCATGAAACACTGAATTGGTGAGTGGAATAGTGGTATGCACAAGAGACAGAAGAGAGAGCATGTGAAGGTTAAGTTTCCTTCTCTGGCAGCTGTTCTCTAGCAGAGCAGATTATCTGGTTTCTACTTGGTAACAGAGGCTGCACAGGGATTTGCTCAGAATATTTACCCAGGGTGGAAGCTCTGCCCATAAATTGCTCTTCATACTGACCTCCATCTCCCCATGACAAGGGAATTTTGACGTTGTCATGTTTTCACAGAGAGGTTTCAGGAAAAGCACTGAAAATCTTGAGAAACTATTATATATTAGCACTACCTAATGAAACTGTTAACTGTTACCTAGGGCAGCCTAGGAGTATGAAAGGTAGTGTAATAGGAGATGAAGAGAGGACACAATTTTGTGTTTGGCCTTGCACTGGGCGTGAAGTTAGCAACAGGTCTTTCAGTCTGTCTCTTCCCAAACAGCCTGATTCAGTGATAATTTTGTGTTGTCCTTTCTGAATGGATACACTTCTCAATGTGTAGGTGAGCATCTTTTTCATTGCTGCAGTCAATGCAATGAAGATTGCTCAGTGAGAAATAGGCTGGGCACCTGTAAAAAGTGAGGTATAACGTGCAATCCCTGGAGTTTAGCAAAGTGAGATGGTCCCTGAGGCTTCAGCAGCAGCTCCAGCACTTAGCAAAGGCTGCAACTCTCTCATGTTAGGCAGCAGATGCCCTGCAAGCACTTTTCCTAGTGTTGCTTTGACTAGTTGTCTTGCTGTTTCTTCCTGTGTATCCTAACACTACCCCTTCTTGGCGTACAATGAGTGCCTGTGCAGAGGAGCTTTCAGTCTCTGTTACTAAGTACAGTATTAGTGGAAAGTTGGTCTGTCACTGGATCTTGTTATGGTATTTTATTACAACTAATAATAATATACATTTAGGCTTAACATATTTTTGTGTGTATGTACAGTCTGAAGGACTGAGCTTGAATTTGAGGAAATTAACATTAGCATGTTAATGTGCCTATCACTGTTAGAGTACAATTAATTAATTAATACCTGTAAGAAAAGAGAGGTCCTGAAGGAAAAGCTGGAATTAGATATTTCCGTATGGAAAGATTTCTTAACTTTAGAGCAGCAGCACATCTATTTTTGCTGTCATAATTATTTTGTTCTGGCTCAGCCAAGTTCCCCAAAAGAAAGTCTCTTTGGTGAAGACTGCAAAATAATACTATGCTGTTTTTCTTTCATGTGAGTGGAGACACGGTTACTCATGCTAATGTCTCATTTTAAGGAACTTGAAATCTTCAGCCAGGTTTTGTTAGTACAAATGCAACTATTTTTTACTATTCAGAACATCATGTTCAAGTAAACTGTAGACTTTGAGTTATTTCTGGCATCCAGGGCATAGTTTGTGAACTGATATGACAGTATTTCATATAAATTTTCCATCTGGATGATCACAGTGCAGTAGAAGTTTCTTGCTGTGTTGTCAAGCTAGAACCAACTGTTGTCACTGGCTGACCTTTGTTTTTAAGTACGTGGGAACATTACTGAAACGCTTCACATAATAGAGAAGAGCTGTTTCTCTGGTAGTGAGTATCTTCATGTTTCCAAAGACTTCATTCATCTCCTTCTTTTGGATGGAGCACAGGATTCCCTGTCCTCTCCCACCACAAACTTTCTAAAAGTATAAATAAGCCAATTTCTTACCACTTAATCTCACAAAATGTCCTATAGGAGTCTGTGGCCTAGTCTAATGAACAAAAATTAGTAAATCAAGGCCTAAAACAAGGCCAGAGAATGTTTTATTGTTCTCTGACTTGTGTAAAATTGCTGAATACAAAATACTGTGTGCTGCTAGGTGCATCAGTGAATAATTATTTTTTTCCTTAGTGCAGAATGATTGAGTTGGTTATAAGAGTAAGGAAGTATGAAGAACATGCAAAGAAGCACTCTGATGGGAACATTAATTATGAATGAGCTATTGATGAATGTAAGGGAGATGGTAGCCAGCTAGAGACTGGAAAATTATCAGCTCCAAAGAACAAGAAGCTTGTACTGAGAAATTGGTAAAAGCCCTCCGTGTAATGCTCATACTTTGTTTCCTGAGTTTCATTTGGTGATTCCCCTTCAGGAAAAAAAAAACAGCTGGAGGGGAAGCACAAGTCTTTTCACTCACCCCCACTTTTTTGCTTAGGCAAAAATAACAATTTAAAATCAGTAAAGAATATCTGGTGGCAACAGTTTCTGTAGCCCACAGAGCATCATAAATGGAATATCTAGGCAGTACACATATAAGCTGGCCCTGCTGCAGCACAGTTCTCCAAAGCTCATTTCCACATTACGGGGAAAGAGGTTGGTTTGAAAGGTTTTGGAAAACTCTGGCTTACTTCTTTCTTAATAAATGCACAAATGTTCACGTCAAGCTCCTACTAGCCAAGTTAACTTACATCATGTTGAATGCTTGAATAACTTTTTGTACCTGTGTGCTTTGCCTTCTTTCCTTCTGCAGCGTCTACTACTCTGTTTATGGGCATGTTCAATTTTGCGCTGGAATAAGGGGCAGGTTTTTCCAGTGCCAAACACAAGACACCTCTCCTTACACAGTCTGGTGCAATGACAAAAATTTGTTGTTGCATGGGGAGAAGGGAAAGTACTATACATCTGTGCTTTCTTTTCTTACAAATTCTGAAAATATAAACAGTTAGTGAAATTTAAATATAAAATATGCTCATCTGTTTCTGCTGTAGTGCTTGTTTTGGTTCAGTGTGCCTGGTCCTGATATATGTCACTAGAAATAATATCTCAACAATTTCTTTGTCTGCATGGCTTTTATACAATTAGCTCTTTAGTAAAGACATTGTAGTTTCCTCCTGGTCTACAACTGACAGTTTCATAGATCTGAGAAGACAACTGCTGCCTTTTGATCAGCCAGTTGCACTGTTGCAGTATATCATGGCTGTGATATAAAGTCTTGCCCACTCAGCTAATTACTTCTGGTTGTTTTTTTCAGCAATAAAGAATAATTAATCAGAAAATAGTTGCCAGAAAAGTATTTTGTCCCATCATTTTCATTATCTTCCTTAACTGGGTTCCTTTTCCTTCTGATACCGCCGCTGCTGGACCAACTGGCTGCATTCCCCAGAGTGTTCTCTGTTAGTTGTGTAGCATCTGATGCATTTCTCTGTGTGCTCAAAGATGTAAACTAGATGCCCAGACAGCATAAGAAAACTTTAGAAGAAAATTATAAGGACAAGAAAGGTTCCAGAAACAGCCTACGGGCTGAAGAGATGCCTAGGACATGTGCCATCTCTGTCTAAGCTCCTTGTTAGAATACAAACAGGCTAAAAGTTGTTATTAGAATTTCTGAAGTGCCTTCAAAAAGTATATTGTTAGTTCTAATTGGAAGATAGTGTTTATATTTTTCCTATAAGAATCAGAACAAAGAAATATTAATAGCTGCCTGCACATTGTAACGTTTTCTGCATAATGACATTTTGCAGGCTTGATATAATTTTCTGCCATGTGCATCAGGCCATTAAATGAGAGGTCTTTAAAATTATCTCACCAGAACAGTTCTTTTTTTCAAACAACACCAAAAGAAGATGAGATCAAAGAATTTCATAAAAGGCACTTTTCACAGCTTATCTGTCATCAAATGAAGGTATTAGGGAAATGGCCTGAGAAGCTTTTCCTACTTGATACCCCTTTTGAAGTGATAGAACTACAAAACACACCATTTCTGCAGAGGATTCCAGTTGTGTTTCTCCCTTGTATAAGAAGGGCACAAAGAGCATATTACAGTAGCTGTCACACTTCTGGGGTCCCTACTCTCAGGGTTGCTTGGGAGCAGATAGGGATCAGGGTTACCACCCCAGTGAGCAGCAATCCTTCCCTGAGCTGGCCGTTGGAGCTTGTGGCTACCAATGCAGCAGCTTGGGGCAGTCTGAAAGATTGGCACCAACTCCTAGAAAAGTCCAGTGACAACAGAACACATATCTCTCCAGGATAATTGGAGGTTAAAGATTTTCCCAAAGTTAGAATTATTTTTGTTTCAGTTAATTTCTAAGGTTAGGTGATAGGGGATCGAAATGATGAAAAGGCAATGCATATAATTTTTTCTGCATCTTCAATTGCATGCCCTCAGATAACAAATTCCACATATTACAGCATTAAAAATTTAATCCTGATCTAAACCCATCTGAACTAAAGAGAATCTCACTACTAAGCCATGTAGATGCTGTGTCAGAACATTAGATATATTACAGTTGTCACAGAAAGCATTCACATAGGCAGAAGGCATAATATCCATTAGTGACTGAGAAGAACAAAATCCAAAAATGTAACTCTTTTTTAAAGTGGGAAGAAACTAAAAAAAAGGAAGTGCTTGCACTCACATGATAATATTTTAGAGTCTTAATAGGAAATTTTTGTGTATTCAAAAATCTCAGGTAGAGCTAGAATTTTATGTCATACTCTCAGTAAGTAAAATGACAGCTCTATGGAGAGCAGACTGACAACTCTCCACCTGCTCTTTCTGTGCGATATTGAATTAGTCTAAACTTTGAATTATTTTTTTTTAAATGGATTAATGAAATTTTTAACCATATTTTCTTTTTACTTGCCCTGATATGAGCCTGATACACCAACTAATCGAATGCATAGCAAATTTGGTCCAGATAGTAATCTGAAAAAATAGTAGGAAGACTGTATTCAAACATCAGGTATTTGGAAATTACAGAGGAAGAAGCTCTGGTTAAGGGATGTAACTTTTATCTGTTATTCTGATGCGTATATGTGATTGTTAGTTGCAGATTTTAGGGTATAGGTTTTATTCATATCCATACTTTATCGTATTCCAAAATTTATGCTACAAAGAAGACCTGTACATTTGAAAAGTGATGTCGAAGTTAGTGAATTTTGCGTCCCACAGTAATGTGGGATTAAATTCTTTGAATAATTGAAACAATTAATTGAACTTCTCTAGAATATTAGTGCTAAGGGAATAACCAGTGGCACACTTTTTCACTCTCTACGAATTTGGGACAGGATGGCTTCTCTTCATTTTGGACCATTTTAGAGGATTATTGGATCTGCCTTTGGAAAAATCATTAAACAAGGCTTCCTTCTTGAATGCCAGTCTAGGTAAAATCTAATCATCCCTTGACATTTTTTGAAAAGAATAGGTGATGTCCTCAAGATCCTGGCTAATGTTTCCTGCTTTGAATTTTAAGTTGTAATTTCCATAGTTCTGTGACCTACTGCTGGCACATAGTAAGTCTCCCACCCCCAGCCAGCCAGTTTATCTCAGTGTACATACACTAGCCATATTTTCCTTATTGACCAGTACTGTGGGATGCATTAGGGGCATGAAAAATATGTTAAAAACCCCATTCTGTTGTAGTATCAGTTGATATTCCACAGGGAGGCAACATAAATCTCCCATGACAAAAGCAACATACCAAGTCTGCTTTATGAAGATTAGAGATCTCAGACAAACATCTTGCTTAAAAACCCTTTTCCAGTGACTCACATTATAGATGAGTAAATGCTACAATGCAAGTCTTTACAGTAATACAGTGTAAAGATTTTGAGACTCCCTGTACTTATTCTGAAAGCACAGTTTGGAAACTAATTGTATGTGATTTGTAGCTTTTTGTGGTCTTTTGCATAGTATGATATGATAGGGTAGAGAGGACCAGCTATTCTTGAAATAATTTTCAAGACTTTAAAAGTGTTTTTTTATCCCATAGGCTCTCAATTGACATGATGTCAGGGGTCTCTATGAATGGAATGAGAAACATTTTGTGATCAGTTGTGTAAAATCAAGAAAAATTAATAACTAGTTCTTTGCATAAGAAACAAAGGTGGGAAGTGCAGAAGTGTTTCTCTGAAGGTAATATATAAATTGCAGCCCAGCTACGAATTGATATTTTGAGTAAGATAAGCACAAGAAGTAATGCAAATGGTTTGCAGCAGTGATCGAGTTTCCAGTGGTATTTTCTGTAAGTACTGAAAAGGAGTGCCAGTGGAGGTCAAGGAATGCTTATCAGTAGTGATTTTTAAGAGCCAATCAGATTAATTTCAGGAACTAATGCAATTTTCTGACCTTCAAAGCAGAACATGTTCAAGGAATACTATTCACTACTGGCCTCTGATGCTGATGATGGGACTGAGAAGGGAACAGAGCATTTCTGGCACAGCAGGAGACTCCACTGCAATAGAGTGCAGACACACCCACTCACCCTCCAGCAGGCCAGACTAGCAGAGACTTCTGCTTCTAGGTCTTTGTGGACCAAATGGAGTCCACTCAGCAGGGCTGTTCAGGTTCACGGTTAGATCACTGGCTCACAGTGCCTAGAGACTGCCTTGCAGCACTGAAAAGGTTAGTTCCCCTTAGCTTAGGTACAGCTGATCCTGCCTGTCAGCTGTGGGATAAGCTAGATGACCTTGCAAGACTTCTTTATCCAATTCTGTGTCTCTCCAATCTCTGTTTTAACTTTGAGGTCATTCTTTCTTCCAAGGGCAAAAAACTGGATTCAGAATTGAATACTGGGCAAAGCTGAGTAAAACTGAGCAATAAATCCCTAGCTGTAATAGTATTCACCAACCTGAGAGAAATTTGAAGTGTCTGGTTGAAAAAAAAAATTCTTTAATACAAAATCTGAATGCATGCATTTTTTGTTAAGTGGGAGTTGCAAATATCCTGTGTGAAATTTAAGATAGCACTTTCTATGTACAGGGCATTTATTCCAAGAAATATGGGATTCATAGAAATTGTTCCCTTCTTATTTGGAACTCTATGAAAGCACTGGTACAAAACAGGAAAAACAACACAATTAGCCCTGAGTATAAACACTGAAATCAGTGACAGATAATATGTTGTGGTGTCCTGCTGAAGACTGTTACCATAAACTTCAAAAAGCAGTCAAATGAACAGGAGAAAGCTTTTTGTTGTTTTCTTCAGTGTTGTGCCTGGGTTTTCTCTTGGTTTTATATTTATCCCTCCTAATGCTGGGATTGTGGAAGATGAATCTGCCATCCTGGTTAGTCTTCTGTTCAGGGTGTTGAATGTGTTGCATATATAGTTCTGTGTACAGTGTGGTAGTGCAGTTTCCATCAGAAGCAGGAAATGTTTTCAAGTTCTGAGGGGTGGGACAGTAGCTGTAGTTTTAGGTAATTTTAAACAAACTGTTTGAGTTTCCTGTTTAAATAATTAAGTAATCACAGTTTTGTACTAGTTGGAAAAGAATTCCATACATGCATGATATGAATAAAATATCATCTTACAGAGCATACCAAGGTTGTGATGAATATTCATCTGACTTCTTGTGCAATAAAAGTTTTATCTTTGACTTTTGTTTTGCAACAAGTTTCTTGGCTAAACATATTCTATTACATAACAATACTCTACTAGAACAGGAATTATTTTGTATTTAAGTTTGCCTGTGTTTAACATACATATTATTTTCCTTGATATTTTAAGTGGCCTCTGGAGAAATTCAGTTCAAATATGACTTTCTGAAATTTGGAGGAAAAAAGTGTACTCACACAAAGAACTTAATTTAGGGAACTAGCCATAATCAAGAAGAATTTTTCACAGAAAATTGTATGAAAACAAGGAAAAAATGGTAGTTGGAGTGGGCGGGTAAGACCTATCAGTTGTGAATTTTACTTGAGGAATCCACATTTGATGTCTTTCCTGAATTTTCTGGTTTTAAGCATTGCAAGTGTTGAACTGGAAGACAAAAACAGTAGTGAAAAGATTTGTTCTCAGGCTTGTAGCATGGATGCACATCTTGGATTTGAAACTGGGAGATGGATTGCATGATTTATTTTTGGTTTGTAGTATCTCAGTAATGAGGCTGTTCTGAACTGCATATTGGGTCGCCCAGCTGGTAAGACTTGTTTGAAAGGAAAAAAAATTGTATTCAGATTGCAGTGATGATTGTACTTGGCCTTAAGTCTATCAATGGATTGTCTTTAAGCTGCAGTCTAACATTAATGAGATTTTAATTGGAAAGCAAACAAAGGACAGACAGGTTAATGACTGATAACAATTTTTAAAAAATCTTTTAAGGGCTACACAATAATTAATATAAACAATACATCAAAGTCTTTCCACGTCTAAGCTTTTATACAGCATTTACGTAGAAGCTTGTTCCTCAACAATGGTATTATTCCACATCTAAACAAATAATGGACCGTATAGTGTCATCTGTTAAATCAAAATTGATTGGCAAGATTATCTGGTTTTACTAGTAGGGAGGTCTTGGTCATTAATCACACCTCCACAAAAAGGAGCTGGATTGAGTCTGTTACATCCTGCGAGTTTATTATTATTATTGATGTTCCCCCATTAAAAACTTACACATTATTCCAAAAGGAACAAGAGGTAGAAGCTCTGTCCAGTGGAGTTCATAACATCTAAAACCAAGCAAATATAAACTGGTGGGGAGTACACATCATATATAGGCTGGTGTTAACAAAACATAAATAAAACTAAAAATCAGAGAATGGTTCTGAAGAGAGAAGGTTATGGTAGTAATCAGAATAAAGAGTAGAGGATTAGCTAGGATTTGCTGTAGAGCTAAAGGGTGGCTATTTTGAATGTTAAGGGTTTGAAAAACAAAATCAGGGCACAATTAAAGAAGTGTAATGAGGGAAAAGATGAAGCAAGATTTCTAGTTTAAGTGACAAGTGTACTTCTCCAGACAGTGATAGGGACAGAAACTACAAGAGGTTGCTGTTAGAGCCTAGTTTTGAAAACATAAAGCATGCATGAGTGTTGTGGCAAGGTATTAGCTGTCTTTTTCTACCTGCCAATCCACAGACATGTGGCTCTCAGATCACAGCTAACCCTTGCAGGAGGTTAAAACCTTTGCAGGAACAAAAGCACAAATGCCAATATGGTGTTTGCTATTTGCTCGATTTATTAATTGCACAATTGCTTTATATACGCCTTTCCGTACATCGCGAGATCTTTAGTTCCCTGTTCTTTCTGTACATCGTGAGATCTTTTGTGCACCTCTCCCTACACAGGAGAATATCTCAATTAAGAAAATTAAAGAGGTGAGAATAGAATAATAGAGATGTTAAGACAGGTAGTTGTGCATTCCAGTTCAGAAGTTAAAGCCATAGTCAGAAAATACTGTGGAAATAAAGAATGAAGTTGAGGTTTTTTTTGTCTTGACTTCTAGCCTGTTTACTTCGTGTCCACTTTGCTTTTAAAATCTCTTATCCATGTTCTCTGCTGTGGTTTTCTTTCCATTTATTTATGTATTCTCATTCAACCATACCTTCTGAGAAATTCAAGGAAAAGCAGGTATGATTAAGGGCTAAAATAAACCCTGTAAAAGAATCTATTTACTTCAGAAAACATATTGACTTACTTTGCAGTACTTTTTTTTGCTTTATAGATGCCAAGATAGGATTAATCTATGCTGTCTTTGTGATTTTTCCTTTTATTTCCCTTTATATAATTAAAGAGTTCACAGGACTGCTTTACATTTATTACATTGCTCAAAACATACTTCTCAAATGTTACAAAAACAGAGTCCAAAAATAATGCAGACCAAACTAAACCCATTCAATTTTTTCATGGAACACAATCAGTGATAAAGTTACACCTTGTATCTCACTGTGCTGTCCCTTAATAATTCATAATTTTTAGGGCATTCCCTTTGTATTTTCCCACTTCAATATCTGGATATATGCTGGTGATACATGTAGCAAGATGCATACTATCAGCCATAATACAGTTGTTTCACATTTACTGTTTGAGGATGAAATCCTCTCTGCCCTGAAGTCACAAAGGTCTCGTTGGATTACTCTGTGCGTGTCCATACATTATGACAGAAAGGATATAAAGTGTTAGAAACCTGTATTTTGATCATTAACTCCTCATGAAAGATTGAGAAAAAAGTCTAAGCAGCAAAAATCAAAACAGTATCTCTGTTGATGAGATTATAGGAAGCAGGAGAAAAAATGGATTTACCAATCTCAGCTCACGTTCATAAAATTTTCTCTCATGTATCCTATTTTCATGTAAATCTGAGTCCCAGATGATTGCGTTGTTGTCCTGACCAACAAAAGATGAGAGAGTAGTTTAAAGAAAGTAGTTTTCATAGGGACTGAGTGTATTTCATCCAAAAAAGATGGTACCTTCTTATGTTGAGACTCTGGCCTGCTGCGCATGTGTGTGTTTTTCATTTTATTGTTTACCCCATGCTAGAGGGTGACAATTAGTATTTTTCTCCTCTCAAACTCAAACTCTTTTTCCAACTCATTGTAAACAGAGAACAGAAATTTCAAACTTTTTTTTTTTTTTCCTATGAATTCTCATTAGGAAACTGAAATGTGCACATAGGAAAGCTGGAAAAATAACTTGTAATATCTGTATATAGCAGAAAAATGTAACAGTACAGCAGTTTCAATCACTGAGCTGTTAATTCTGGTTTTAGTAGGTATACTTTTGAAGAGGTGGTGAACTAAGCTGCAGAATCTGCCAGAAATACTGCTTCAAATTGAGAATGGGATGTGCATAATAAGGAAGATGTTAAAGAGGATAGGAGAGTTAGCACTTTTCAGGTCTGGACATGGAGCTGCTGCTAAAGCTTTTGCTCAGGCTGTCTATTGACAAGATATTCTACTAAACAATCCAGGTTAGATTTTTGGTTGACATCTGGAAATGTCCTACAGAGGACGGAACCAAAATAAAAGTACCTCAGTTGTGAACTAAACACAATTTCTGATATTTAGAATTGGCAGTTAGACATCTGGTGATGTCACAAAAAACGCTGGTTCTGCTTGGATCAAACACAGAAGTATTTAATATAAAAATGATACAATGTATATCCTGACATGTTAGGAAATGGCCCTGATCTAAACAGATGTATAAGCCAGATTTTTGGGGGTTTTGTGCACCGCCACTGGCAATTGGAAGAGTGGTGGTATCGCTATTGGGAGCAGCTCCCATCTGCATGGCAAGTTGAGGATGACCGTTTGGGAGTTACAGCTGTACAACACAGCACAATCACTTTGCATCAGCATCATTTTATACTCGTGATACAAGTGCAGCAAAAGGGTAGCAATACTGGGAATGAGTATGGCTCCTCAGGGGAATGTGTACTGCAGCTTCCTTTCCCTGGTTGTGCCCACTAACATCCAGACAGTAGACTATGTAAAGGTTAAAACATCTATGTAAGAAGGTTCAGTTTCATCAAGTGTTGGGAGGTTACTTTAGCCAAATGTTAGTCTGATACTCCCCAGCCTGCGGTCCAAATGGCTTTTGTACTTGAACACTGAACTATATCCATGTGAGATAATCTAAGGCAACATGTTTCAAAGGGACACTGCATCTTCTTCTTAGGGATGTTGTATCCTCTTATACATTACAGTACCAATATAGCTATGCTTTTGATTGACTTTATCACAAAACTGACTGCATTTGGTGTTTTCCTTAAGCTCTAGCTTTTGAAATCATAAGACCATCTGAGAACTATCAGATTTTCTTTTAAAAGCAAGGCTGTAATTCTCATCGATTCCAGAGAGAAACCAGAGAGACAAGACAAGGACCCATATTTTTGCTTAGAACAGGCAAAGAAGGTGATATTTAAAATCTACACTAATGCCAAGAAATAAGCACTATGATTTTTAATGTTTCTTATCAGCGGTACTGAGAATTGCAAAAAGAACAAAGGCATGGCTCTGAAGCCATGATCTTTTGAGGCTATGATACAGTCAGAAGCTTTGATGATATTCTTTAGTAGGTTTCCTTACTACGGAATGGCAAGAAAAATGTTAGAAAATGTACCAATGTTGTTAGCACTGTTTTACCAAGAATGCCAGTCCACTCAAATCTTGAATTTGATCCAGTCTGGCAGTTTCTGTGTTCCAAAGATACAGGGGGGAAAGACACAAGTTTTTTTTCTGTATCCTCTTTCTGTAATCAGCAAAAAGTCAGCCAAACATTTGTAGACTCCTCCAGGAAGCATCCCTGATAAGTATAACATTTAGGCACTTAATGAGCAGGATTAATGCACACTCTTAAGTTTAAGGGCATTTTTAAGTCTTGTGCTTTGAATCTGAGCTGTAGAGTAGATGATTAAAGACGAACAGCAAACATATAGACTTTGTAATCTGCAGACTTGGATTCACTTGTGGGAGGTTAACTTCCATGTTCTTGGGTTTACTTGTCCAAAGCAATGTCATATCTTGTCTCCTTTTCTTCAACCTCGCACACCAGACGCCATGAGCTAGAGCCAAACTGCAGCGTGATGTAGAAGTTGGAGAGGGGCTCCCATTGGTGCAGTCTTATGCTTACACACCTGTGTATCATGTGACTGGAGAACAAAATGTTTGTGTCACATGAGCTAGTGCAGAGCAAGGAGTATACACTCAGATCTGTTCTCCACACCACATGAGAATTACTTTTACCCCTGTCTAAACTCTCTTGAATGTATTTGTAGATATTTGACAGTAAGGAAATAAAGAATGTGAAGTTTGACTTACAAACCAAGGGTGAATGGGCAAAGAGTTGATGATTTAGGGCTGTTACTACAGATTAGGGAAAGCTATGAATTTTTATGAGAAATTATTATGAAAAATAGGATCTAAATTATATCAAGTGGATGTGTGTTATTTCTTTGCTTATGCCTTCATCTGCATTGCCAGTTCAGATCATAAATGCTTCAAGGTGCCAAGCACACTTTTAGTTTACTAGTGTTCTCAGTTCTGACTATTTCACTGAGTGTAACTTTTATTTGGGTTTTTTTTCTGAAACACACCAAGATGGGGTGATTCCCTAGGAATATCCCTTGCGGTTCTCTAGTTCATTTCTAGTTCTCCATCATGGAAATAGACTTGAAAATTTGAACTTTGAAATGATAAGCATCAGAAGAAAATGAAAAGAACCTGTATGTATTTTAATAACGTAATTATATTTCATTATCTTATAAGAATTTGAGGCAATTCAAAAAGTCACATGTGTTCGAAATTGACAGCACTTGTTTCTATATCATAACAATCCTAATTCATTTTTACATAATTTGTGAAAGGTGCTTTGCAGGCAAAGGAGTTGGTAAGAGATAAGAGAAGAAATAAGGAGCCTGAAATTTGCCCAGCAGCCTGTCAGTAGTTGGCAGGATTGACTATCATTGTTAATGACTAAATTTTAAAAGCAACAGCATAATTTAAGTATCTCCATTGGGATATAAAATTGATTCTAATTCCATATGTATATGTGTGGAGATTTGTATGTGTGTTGCTTATTGCTACATGTTGATTCTATTCCCTTTTTCTCATTTTTCACTTTGAGACTCTTGTCTCATTTTCTTTAGGGTTGGGAGATTTTGGTTGTCAGCTTTTCCTTTTTCAGAATTGTAGGGTTTGTTTCTTTCATTGCTTGACGTAAATGTTCCAGTCACCTAAAGTGTAGCTTCAAGCAGTCCTTTGTGTGACTAAAAGAAATTCGCTAAATAGCACTCTTTAATTAATTTCAGGACCGCCTCTTTTTCGTCATGGAATATGTAAATGGAGGAGACCTAATGTTTCAAATCCAGCGCTCACGCAAATTTGATGAACCTCGATCCCGCTTTTATGCAGCAGAGGTCACATCAGCACTCATGTTTCTTCACCAACATGGCGTCATCTACAGGTACTTTTTTGATCAAAAATAAAGTATTCTAGAGGCTTGAGGCTGGTTTTGGCTGAAATCCTGTGTATCTTAGCAACCAGATTTAGATTAGTTGTTTGTTCCAATTTGCTTACATAGAACTTTTTTTGGCTGTTTATCATTGAGAATGTTAACATTTGAATAGCCTCTGCAGCAGTCGCCAGCTGTGTGTGCCAGTTTTGTATTATAGTCCAAATAAAGCGGTTTTGAAAAAGCTTGGCACAGTGCGACCCAGAGGTGACCTTTCTGCAGATCAGCGCAATCTCTTCACTTTCCTCTCTGTGCCATAGATTTCCTCTTGGTTTCTAACTCCCTGCCACTTCCTGAGTTTGTTTGTCCTAGTTGTCTCCACTCTGATACAATCAGGATGGTCATTTGCAATGCTTTACTTATGCCCCTTCCTCTTGACTGGGTGAAGGCTTAGTCACCAGCAGGAAGTGGCTCTTTGCAGACAATTTTGATTTGCTTGCAACTGCCCCGCATCTATTTGAACCTCTACACTGCCCCTCCCCTGCCCCCCCCTCCATCGCCTCTGGTCTTCAACACCCATGCACACACATAAAAGAAGTGCTTATTGTTGCGCTGTGGTGAAGAATACATTTAGGAATAGGCTTTTATTATTAAAAGTGGGGAATCATTTTGAAAATGTTACCCCTGTTGTTGATGTGTTTATTTAAGTCCTTTATATTGTCATTTCACCTTCCTCGCTTTATTTGTTTTTAGCCGCCTGTCATTGCATGCAATAAATTCAGGCATTATTTCACAAGCAGCCTGCCTTATAGTTTTTCTGGTACAGGTCTGTCCTGTCTACTAAAAATTCTGACTTCTGTGAATCTAACTGTTTTGATATTCACTTGATATTCTCACCCTCTCTCAGGTTATCAGTTTTGACTTGAGGTAGTCATCTCAATGACAGACCGTCTCCGATCTCTTGAGCAGAAACATCAAGATGAGGATGTCCAATCCCTGCATTCATATTAAGGCTGACCTTAAAAGTACTAGAAATTCGAATAAGTGAATTTTAAATGTTTAGTAACTAGGACTGAGTCATAACTTCCATCACACGCCATTTATTTTCCCACCAACTGGGATTCAAAGAGAAACTTAGAAGGAGTCTCGTTTCCAGAGACAGAGCAAACAGCAGGACATTGCATCTCCTGGGGAATATGAATTTCCATGAAAGTGGTCTTTCAGTCAAGAATCCAGTTTTCTTTAGAAAAGTTTTTTGCTAGCTGCAGCTCTTAATTTCCACTTTTTATTGACACCAGTATGATGTTTGCATACTGGGTTAGACTTTTGGCCCTACTGCTATCTTTGTTTTCAAGTGCTGAAGATGCAGAACATTTCTTACCTTTACTGCCCATATCACATTTTCTATTCATTGTCTACATTTATTTCTAAAGCTATATATTTGTACATTTAGATAGAAAAACATGGCAAGTTCAGAATTTTTAAGTATCCATCATAAGGGAAGCAGACAAGATTGGTACTTTACAAGATTGATACTTTAAAAAGTGAAAGATTTTGAGGATTTGTTTCCATAAAAAGACTTGAGCTAATTTCCTCTTCCTGAAAATTTGAGTTTAGACACTTTGTAATTAGTGGTCAGTTTAGTGATTTCTGTGAACCAGAAGGAAAGAATTGGTAAAATTACCTTCCTGCTGCTTTATGAGTGTGCATTCATTCCCCTTCTTCCCTCCCTGCTCCCATCCTTTGACACACATCCTATTCTCTCTCCTCTTTCTCTTTTCTCCCTCTTTTCCCTCATCTTACATGTAGCTTTTTCTGTGTGTTGGCTCCTGGCTGCATTGAATCACTGCATGTGCCTGTGTTCTTTCTGTGACTTTTTACTGTCAAAATGCTTTGCTCCCAAGAGAATGTCATTCTGATGAGACAGTGCTTTGTAATTTAGACTTTGCAAGATACACTCAACTTCTGATGCAGAGACTATGCTGACATGTCTTTGGCACGCTACAGTAAAACACTAAAATTGTAAATAGTGTGTTATATTGGGTATATTATCAGAAGAGGGAAAAGAAGAGAAATAATGTGAGTTGTAGGATGAAAGCAGAAACTGAAAAAAGCAACAGGAGGAACATTAGGAACAGATTTAGTTGTATTCTGCTTTGACAGAGGCTTTTGGATCTGGGCATAGTTATATCTGTAATAAGTTATTTTCCCAACCAGGGGATACCAGGAGCTTCAACAATTCCTAAAAAGTATATCCCAGTTAATCTATAAAATACAAATAGAATGAAGAAGTTAGAGATTATCTTAAAAGAATTAATTGTAAGAAAATATTACAATTCATTCATAATGTGCCAGGCCCTGGGAGAATGCATTTGTTGATGTCAAGCATATGTTAGAATAGTTGTCTTGCAGAAGAGTTTCAGCCTGATTATTCCATACCTCACTGCATCTTTTATGACAATGTTAAAAATGCCTTGGGATCAAGTCACTCCTTTACATCTCCAGAGCTCTTATTAGCTGGCAAACAAGGAAAGGAAAGGGGGCAGGAGGGAAGGGGAAGAAAAGCAAAAAAGAAAACCTATCCTCTTGAATAACTACCAGTCATAACTACCTGACGTGCCTTCAGATATTTTAATAAAGAATACTTGTCTTCTGTGTAATTATATCTCTAGAGAAAACATTGCGGTGTGAAATTAATGGTTATTCTCCAAAGTGGGAAATGCTGCTTGTGTGGGCAATGCTTCAAGGAAAGTGGGGAATATATAAATAAACTACAATGTTTGATGGAAATGCAGGTTTCAAAATAGCTCCTATACCTTCTGATCTTTTTTCAGCCATGTATGTGGAAGTATTTGTTTGGAGCTAAACATAGTCATATTTTTGGAAGTAAATAACTAGCTTTAGCTCATGCTTTGGCTTGTTGGTTAGATTTTTAGAAAGTGCTATGATGATACTAAATGATCATCTTTTATAATAACTAGTTTATCTTCATTTCCCCTAAAGTTCAAAGAGAAAGCTAGCTCCCTGTTTGGCAGTAGAGATTATTCTGTAAATTCACATCTTTGCAACTGGCCCACCAGTTGTTCCCAGACTTGTCCAATTATCTGTGTGCTCACTGAAATTATGTACCTTCCTCTTGTTTATTGAGTTTATGTTGGAAATAAAAATGAACCTCACAATTTTTATATATAAAGATACTGTTGTTATTAAATGCATCTTGTATGATAGATAAATTTTAAGATAATTTTCAATGTGGCATTTTTAAGGGTATAATGTTACTGTTGTGTCAAAAACACTTCAACAACTTAATAGAAGTATTTGCGTTATCCCTGCCACCTTCCCTCTCATCTGGCATTCAGCTATTCAGGCACATGTCAAGCTGGGGCCTGATAATACAAGTAGAGTCAATCAGACACTAGAGAAGTTTCAATTGCAGTTTCTGGCAGTCATCGTTGTTTGTGTTATGCAATTGCACCACTTTGAAAAAATGTGTCCAAGCTTCAGGAGTTAAGGGCTAGACTATGAATTTCATTTTGCCTGTGACCTGAACTGGATAGTGAACACAATGATGAAAGGTTGTGGACTATGTTCACTGTCATCTGTCCCCAGAGTCTGGTATATTTAAAATCAGTCTTTGTGAGTTTAACATATATTCTCATATAAGGAAGATGCCACAAACTGGGTGTTAAGAAACTGCTAGTTCCATACTTCCCTCTTGTACTGACTTTCAACATTCCTGTACACTTTCCATAGATATACGTAAATGTTATATGTTCTTGTTTCACCTGCAGTTGTTGTGCTGAGTACAGGAGTACCTGGCTGGGTGTCTCTGGCTCTCACAGCAGTTCAAGTGAGGTGACACAAATGGCCCATGATGGACTGAAGTACGCAAAGAACTGTTGTCTCCCCAGGCAGGGACATCAGCACTAGAATGAGGTACCATGTCATTAACACAAATGCAGGTGTCCCCAGACCATTCAAGTGATTAAACAGAGTACTCTCTCTGAAATACAAAAGAAGGAAACTGAATGTACACAATTTCAGTTCACCTGAGAGGATGAAAAATGTCTTATCTGGGAAACTAGTATCACCTGCTTTGGGTTAACTCATTCTTTTGGTTTGGAATGTAAGGTCTGTGAGCTGTTGCCTTCAATTTGTACAGGACCTGGTCGCAGGGGAGTCCTCATTAGTAACTCTGAGTTACCATGTTCCTCGGCAATCTGAAGTAATAATCGACCCTGTAACTTGCTGAAGCTTTATGAGGCTTTGTGCACTCTGTAATTAGTATAGTAGTCGTGATGAAAGATATATTAACACTGAATTGAGGAGAATGTGAATATAAATATGCTGATGCCAGTCCTTGAATACCTCCAGGCTTTTTCCGTACACGAATACCCTCAGAACTTGTTTGAACACTAACTGAATTTTTCCTTGGATGATTAGTTTTCCCAGCATTACCGTTTATCAGGGTAACACACGCCAGTATGTCAGAAAGAAGAACTACCTAAAATTAAAAGCATTTCCATTAGTGTGTTTTTATGTGAAATAAGAATATTTAGAAAGTCTGACTTCACTGGCGGTTGTATGATTCAGTGCAGCCTTGGCAGAGTAACGAGGAGTTATATTTACACTGATGAAAATGTTGCATGGTCAGTGGTTAACATGTTAAAAGTCATCATTCTCCCAAGTTACCTTACTGTGTTATTTCTGAGTGGCAGCAGCCAAATAAAATTCCCCTCCTCCCCCCTCTTCTCTTTGGCTTCATAAAACACGTAACTAGACATGGAGCATTTTGGTATAAATTTATTTTTAAGTATGTAAAGATCATCTTATTGCAACTCTAAACAGTTAAAGGTTAAACTGCTGCTTGAGCATGAAGGAGAGCAAGAAAGACCTTGTACCCTCATATAGCTTATTCAGACCTAAGCACGGGAATATGCTGAACTCAAGCCCTTCCCCATATAAACTGCCTGTTGCAGGAGTCTACTACAGGGAAATTACAGTTTGCTTCTGGTGCAAGTGAGCAACAAACTATTTCCATCACCTTTGTAAAAGCGGGAAGCAAGGAGCGAGCTGTGCTGCTGTGTGTGTCTGAGTCCCAGTGCCTCCTGGGCCCACTGCCCAAGCCATGCCACCTGACCAGTGCTTTTGCTGGGTTTGTGCCCCAGGCTACATCCATGCTCTGCTCTGCCTGGTCTAGTTTCTGAAACTGAGCATGAGCTCCGATGGGATTTTAATCCGTGGCCTCCTGCCCTCTTTGCACTTTTTCTTGCTGGATCTAGGCAGGCCAGCAGTCATGAAACGCATAAATAAGCAGGATGTCTTCCCCGCAGGAAAAGGCAGTGGGCTGGGGTGGAGAGGAGCGGGGCTTAGGGAGATGAGAAGCAGGAAGGAGGGTTGGTTCCCAGGCTTCTGGCATTCGGACCGAGGGAGTCCACCCTGCCATCTGCCCAGCTTATGTATTGTGCTAAAGGCTGCTGTCGTATAGGAGAGCCTTTGACAAGGTTTCCAGCTGTGGAAGGATGAGTAAAGACTGTGGGAATAGGATATGAACCACGCGGTCTTGCCAACAGTAGAATGCTTTCTAAATTTCTCCTGGGTTTGGAACATAAGAAAGTCCTTAGTTGGCTCTTGCGTGGGAGTTGGGTATGCAGAGGAGCAGTGCCGGGCAGTTAATATTTAGAAGGATAGACCAGCACCATTGACCTCATTTGGGGAATGACAAGGTACTTCCAGGGGGAGTTCCTGGTATCGAGGTCAGCATTGTTTTTTTTCTTCATGTTTATTTGGTGCAAGATTTTTTTGTTTAATGACCGTTTGTATAGTGCTGTATTGTGTAAATAAAGCTATGACCTTTACCTTCTGATAACAGTATAGGAGTGAGTTAATGTTAAATGAGAGAGGGCAGGGAGTGGGAATCTGCCAGGGTTAATGCCAAGTTTACATTCCTGTGAGGGTAGCCATGTTCCGGTACGCTTGTAGAAAGGGCGACAGTGCTTCTCAACAGATAGTGAAATGTTACAGGGCATATTCATATTTGTTTCTGGGTGAATGACAGTGATTTTAGATGGCTGATGTTCATGCTTTTATTTTATAACAGAAAGAAATGTGTGATATCTTTCTGCATTTGATAAGAAATGTTAACTGAAACGAAACATACACAGAATAAAAATCCACTAGAGCTGCAGCACATGTAAAACTGAAATGTACTGACACAATACGCTCCCTGTAGTTTTCCTAAAATGCTGAGACACAGCTTTGTTTCTACAGAAACATGTACATGAGTTCCATCAAAATCATATTCTTCAAACAATTTTCTAACAGAACAAAGAGAACGCTTTTTGTTTCAGAGTGCATTAAAAATCTGAAGGTGCTTCCTAAATGTAATTCTGCTGCTAACAGACAAAAGTTAGGACTGAATTTCGCTGTGCCCTTCAGTCATGTTTGCCTTCAAACAATGGAAAATATTTCTGTAACCCAGTTGCAGTGGTGTTGAAACCCTGTCACGTTAAGGGTGAGGCTTTACCTTTTTGCATGCTATTGAATGCATCTGCCAATGTTTCGTAGTAATACAGAGAAGTGCACAGCAAACGTGGCTCTGAGGCGATAGGCATTTCATAGAGATTTTGTTGTGCTCTTGAGATGCAACAGAAAAGTTGGAAAGTAATGCAAAACATTAGATGAAAACATGGAAGAAACTCTATTTACTGTTTTTTAAATAATGATACTAAAAATACTAAACAACCTTAAAAGAACATTTGGAGGATACACTTCAATAGACATTTGCGTACAACTTTTTCCATTTTCTGGTCAGAGCCATGATACTTTTGACTCAAGGTTTGTATTTATTCTCCTTGCCCTCTCTTCCCCCCCACCTTTTATCCACCTCCTTGTTATAAAAGAGCTTATCACTTAGACACTGCTCCAGCAAACATTTCTGCATGCAGATCACTGTACTCATAGGCTAATTTTGATTCAGTGGGACTATTCATATGCATGATGCAGCTTCCTGGATGATTTGGGACCTTGGTTTGACTTTTCAGATTGAAAATACGTTTATTTTAAAATAGAAAATCATCACATTTCAGAATACACTTATTAAAAACCATATGTTATTTTGCTTATCATTGCAAAAGACTGTGGAAAAAGAATTTAGCCAGTCTGAAAGCTAACATAACTGAGTTATTACAGAAACTTTCAAAAATGTTAAAAATGTCTGTTTAGCTGACAACTTGTACTCACATGTAAGAAAACAGAAATAATATTGTTCTCTGGGAGGTTTAACTAAAATGGCCTGATGAACTAAAGAGAAAATACAGCAATTTTGGTGAGTGCATCAAAGTTTCTACTGCTACTGGAATAAACAGTGGTAGGATTACATCAGAAGGACCTTGGACAGACTAGGTACAGTCTAACCAGGTGAATCAGAAAGTGGAACAAAATGGATCAGGTGGCCATGACTATGCTGAAAATGAGTGTAAAGGTGAGGGGTAACAAAGCCAGAGTGGCAATGATCACTTAGCTTACTTTCTTGTGTCAGAAGTAATGCCTGCCCCTTTATTTGGCTGCCAGTGTTTCACAGACTCCAAACAAGCAGCTGCCTAGAGTCGCAGACAGTGGCAGAAATATATTATCTTCATCATCTCAGCAGCACTGAGTATGTGCAGAGGCAGATGTGGAGCAGGGCTAAGTAGGAATGACAGTGAGGCCAAGGCCAGCTTTTACTGAGATGGGAGCTTGTGTGGTTTCTGCACTGTGATGCACACAGGGATGGATGGTCCCAGGGAGGGACACTCTCCTGCCACCGCCATACTGAATTTTGACTTATGTTGGGGGGTATCATGTTTTGGATTGTAAGAATTCAGTACAGTAGCATCCAGCTTATGACGAGAAGCCCAAGCAGCACTTCTCACAAGGTACACACCAGATGGGTCTTCACTTCTCGCCTCCTGCTTCTCGAATTTGTTTCCAGCAGTCAGTCATGAGGAATAGCAGAGAGAAAAAATAAAGGAGATAGGTCAGAAATAATGCCAATACTTACACAGGTATACTTTTTCCTCCAGACTTTAATTTCCTTCTGCTGATACATGGAAATCACAGAAAATACCATTCTTCAAAGCATGTCAAATGCAAATAGTACATGCAGTTGTGTACATTTTTTTATTGTAGATTTTACAGTGGCAGTTGTAAAAGTATTCTTCACAAGGTATTCCAGTCTTAGGGCATGCAATTGCCCCTGCAAGGGAAGGTAGGGATGGGATGACTTCAACGTTAGATAGCCAATATAGCAGCTGGTATAGGTGCACCTTGGTATGAAACTGAATAATACAGAAGCAGTGCCCTAAAATAAAACAACCAAAGAAAGCTTGGTCACAAATAACCTGAACTGAGGAACTTCATATGTTCAAAATGTGGAATATTAAGGATAAAATTAAGTAGCAACAAATAAGCATTATGGCACTTCACCAGCTATTTACTTGATTTATTATAGGGTTTCCAAGGGAGATCCTATGGTCTATTAACACCCATTTAAGTAAATGCCTAAATATATTCTAACAAACACAAATAATGAGTCAGATGGAATTGCTATGGTCAATTAAGTGGGTAATAGATATTTTAAAGCTTCCAAACATCAATAAATCTGAAGCAGCTCTAAAGGAGTGCTTGTAGAACAAAAATAATATGCACTTAAGAAACTGCCTGAGTACATATTTGCCTAAACTTAACCACCAATAACAGGCAGCAGGTGTTTATGGTACTGTATACTGAGGACATAAAAAGGCATACCAAATATGTGCCGGTTCATTTGCTGATAATCTGTAATAGGTCCAAAGGGGCCATAACTATTATAAAGAAGCCCTGATTCTCATTTACATGAAAGTCTTTAAATACCTGATAGCATATAAGGATCCTCAGATTGTGAACAAGGAAAGTAGAGAGCAGCTCAGCAGCGTACCCCTTGGCACAAGGCAGCAGGCAGTCCATTACAAGCTGGTTGAAACTGCCTCTGCCTAAACTCTGTAAGATGGTTTCCACAGACACTGAGGGTGAAATGCCCCAAGCAGAGGTGAGAGAAACCCTTTGGACAACACTGGGTTTTCAACTTTTGAAAACTCACAAAAGAAAAAGGAGGGGTTCTTTTGTCAGCCTCCACAAGGTCAGAGCGAGTAGTATGCTTGCACACACAGTAGGACAAAAGTTGTGGTTTTCTGTTCATGACTCAATAAGAAAAGGATTTGGCTACGATTTTTAAAACATCTGCAGACTGGGTAGAAGTTGTTCTGTCCATGAGCAAAAGGGTCTGAAGAAATTTTGAAACAGCATCCTGGAAATTCTCTGTGTAGTAATAACAAAACATTAACTGATATTAATGTGCTATAACTTATAAAGCTAGAAATGTTTTGGTTACGAATCTGGTATAATTCATTACCTCTGCAGCCTTTTCTTCCGTGGCTCAGCTATGGGTGCTCTTAGTTAGGCCAAAATAATTGTGTAAAGCCAATACAAGAGAGATTTAGGCTAAAATCCCCAAATCCTCCATAGAAAATGGGGCTTATTTTTTACACACCTTATTTAATAAGATCCATTTAAAAATCAGTCATACACAGTTACGTTTGCCTAATTGCAATGATGGTAGCATGGGGGTAAGAAAGAAAGTGGAAGGGATAAGGCCTGGGGCAGGGTGGACAGTAAAAGTTTGAACTGTATTGTTGCTAATACAGTACTTCATGTCATCAATTAAAGTTTGAGTCTGGGTTGAGAATGATAGTGTAGTGCCCCTTAATATTTCATTTGCTATCCTATGAAGTCTTAACACAATGCTACAAATTGGCTACAGGGGGTCTAAACTAATAACCACATTTGTTTCAGTGTTGGGCAATGTTGAATTTAATACATTGTTTACTACATGTCTTTGGAATATAGCACAACTGTAACTTCTCTCCTGTTTTGTTTTAAAAGCATTTTGATAATCTTTCTCAGAGAAATGTTTGTTCATGCATTTTTCATTGGAATTCATAATGGGATAATGCATAATAAGAATATGTTATAAACTTGATTACGACATGACATGGGTGTTTAGAGGCTGCTGTCTGCTGTCTGGTTTATAAGAGACTGGTTCTTTAAAAACCATTATTCTCATTTACAGTAAAAGCTCTTTCTGACACCAGAAGAGCAAAGCAATTTTACAATGGAATTAAATTGTACTCAGCGCACTCAGTTTAAGGCTGTGAGAAGGATGCAAAGAGACTTTATTGAACATTATAATTTAATGAAACTTTATGTAAAATAGTTCTTTGTAAGCTGTGTAGTTAGGTTTCTTGCTAGACTTTGCCCACATAACTCTCTGGGAGTTTTATAGGATAATTTCTGATCTTCTTAGAGCATAGACACTGGTTAGCAGGTCCCTGAAGAGTGACCTAGTGGCTGAGCACATAGAAGTTAAAAAGATAATTCTTCAGGCTCAAAATATTTTTTTTCTAATGTTGACAAAATTGTTCAAGAACAGCCCACTTAGGTCAACAGTTTATGTTATAATCCTACCGAAGTCGGTATTTACATGCAGTGACTACCCAGTAAGTACCGAATGTTAGAGATTAAAATAATATTTTGGCCTCCCAAATCCTGTATTCAGAATTGTCACTCTCTTTTCCTTTGGGCTGGACTGTTAGGCTCTTCTCGGTAAACGCTCTGTCTTCACAGCTGAAGGTAAATTGCTATGGCACTCTGCTAACCTTGGTGTTGACAAAAGTGAATACACTGTAAATTTCCTAAGTCATGCTATGTTTTATTTCATGTGAGTAACCCATGAGTCATCTTTCCATTGCATTCATATTAATTAAAAATAGTGGGGTGCCTTATGTAAGTAGATTTTAAGTGATGATATTGTACGTTGGCACTACAGCTGAAGTAGCATTCCCAAGCACGTGTTTTCTGGAGAGGTGGAGGGAGACTGCAGGAGCTACATTTGAAAAGTGCTTGAGCTAAAACTTCCTGCACAAGAAAAAAATCTCTAGGAATGTTTGTGCAGAGGTTGGGAGGTGAAAGTAATTTGACTTTCCTACACAATTATAATTTTAAAAGAGTATTTTGTAAAATATTTTGTGAAATATTTTGTAGCTAAAACTTCCTGCACAGAAAAAGATTCTCTAGGAATGTTTGGCAGAGGTTGAGGGGCAAAAGTAATTTGATTTTACTACACAATTGTAATTTTAAAAGAGTATTTTGCAGAATATAACTCTTTGTATTAACATATGAAATAGTTTTTAATTACATATCGAAGCAACGTATGGAGGCGGAACCATCAGTGCATAGGACAAGTTTCTATGACTTCTGTCTGGAAGCAGGATTAGGAGTTTATTTTACATATAGATCAACATAGAAGGGCAAGCAACTCCCATTTTTTCAGACATCCTCTTCATACTTTACAGACAAATAATAAAGATTCTTAATTTCACGAGAATCCCTCCACTGCAGTAATCCTCCATTAAAGATAACAGAAAATTTTTAACTCTACAGAATTTTGAAAGACAAATCTATCTGTATAACAATGCGTTTAGAAGGTAAAAAAAAAAAATAGATTTAACTCACTGTTTTTATAAGAACTTCTGCAGAAATCTGTTAAACTGCTGTTGGCTGCTGGTGTTTTGATCCTTAGTAAATACAGAAGGGTTAGAAAAAGTTTTAAATGAAGAGCCCACATACCGTTCCCAAGTTCAGACCCATGTGATTGTGTAAAAAGATGTTTAGGCATGTGAACTATGCTACTGATATCAGAATAGAAGCAGAAATTATTAAAATCTTCCTTCTAGTGATTCCATATAAGTAAACATTTTGTTGGAAGCAACATTCTTGCTGAGTTACATCAATTATGCTATATAATTTATTTAGTCCATTCTGCATAATATTACATGCACCACTCTGTGCAAAGGCTTTCCATAAAAAGACCCAAGAGGTTGAACTGAGACCAAAGTGAGGTTGAAAAAAATCAGTGTCTGTATAAAAGTTCACTGCAGATGAGGTTTTTTCTGACTAAGAAAGCATTTTTCTCCATGGAAACATGATATGGAGCTTTAACAGGAGTGTGCTTACTGCTAGAACTGTGTTTGTTCCCTGCTAAGGACACCCTTGGGAGCATAAGGAAGAGAAGTCTGATAAATTTGTTTCTTTTCTAGAAAGAAACACTGTATGTAAAAACAGTGAGCAGCCCTTCTCCTTTACACTTTCCGGGCATCATAAAGCTGCAGAGAGCATTGGCTAGTACAGGAAAGGCACTGGAATGTTGGCTCATGCTGGCCCATTAATGGCTCACTCAGGATATGGTCTCAATCACCTGTGTTTGGCCATTTTATTGTATGCCCCATGTTGTGGTTGTCGGGCTAAAATTTTTTTTTTTTCTTTAAAAGTTTATAGAGTATATAGAGTTTACTCAAAGGAATGAAAGAAAAAGACCAGTTCAAGTGATAAAGTAGGTTCCCAGCATTGACACTTTTTCAGGTTTTCCCTGAATCTAATGATTGTTCTGTCTGTTCCTGCGAGAAGCAGAAAAATAAGCATTATTGACAAAGTAAAAAATTTGTGCTACCTTTTACAATCAGATTGTAATATTTTAAGAGCTCCGCACCTTCACTGTGTGTTCTCATCTTTGAGTGTGTTGCAGATCTGATCCCTTGACTGAAAAATGGGTTTTTATGTGAGTGTCATTAGTTTTCTTTTGATAAACAACCCCAGCTGAATTAAAAATATAACCTTTACTAAAGTTTTGAAGCTAGAAAAGAGGTGGGGGGCAAGGGAGAACAGCATTTAAGGTGAGCTTTGAGGACATCTGAGGCACTGAGTAGCCTCTACAGTGTGCTTCTGTGTTCAGTAGGTAGATAATGAAGTTGCATGATGAGTTGGCTTGCAGTCTTATCACAGTGTTTAGGCAGGCTGGTCTTCTTTACATAACAGAACTGGACCAAAGCATGAGGTTTTCTCTAGCTCCTGGGAAAAGATGACATGCTTTTCCCTTCTTCAACAAGACAACAACATTCTTGAAACTGGTCATTTCCAAGGAAGGTGTTGACAACTGGTGTTACATTAAAAAGTAAAAGGATGTCACTTGGCATTCATAGCAGAAAAAGATACTTTTTTGTCTCCAAAAATAATGGGGTCAAAGCACAGGACAGGGATGCTGTATACCTTAAAATAGTCTGTATTTAGTGTGACATCAGAATGAGAGTGTACAGGAGTGGATCAAATTAACCCATGCTAGTGTAGCTTTGACTTCCGTTTAATAGCAATTTCAAAACTTACAGCTGATCTTAACAGGCAGCATGATGGAAATGATAGGCTTCCAACTGAGGGAAGTTTTTGGCCCAGCATTGTGATTGTGAATGAAAACCCGTCTCCCCTGTTGGACTTATATCATACTAAAATAATATTGGTATTGTTACACAGCATGAGGTTGATTGACCTTTAGGCTAGGGGAAGTCTGTGGCTAACAAGTGAAATGCCATTGAAAACAACTATCTAAATCATAAATTCAAACTGACCTGGTTTATACGTTTATGATTTAAGGAAGAAATTTGAAGATGTGGGATGAGATCCAGGGCTAAACATCTGAAAGAGAGAGACTAAAGTACTCAACTTTAGTTGATAAAAGATATTCTGATCCTGTTTTTCTCTGGTGTCTTGACCTTACTAAAGTTCACTTAGTATGTAATGGAAAAAACAACCGGTTTGATAGCAAAATACAGGAAATGCCTTCAATCATGGCTGATTACAGTAGCAGCTTTTCTTCTGTTGTTTTTATTTTTTTAGAATGCTCTTTCTGTGTGGCTGAAACAATGTAGAATAATAATGCTTTGGAGCTCTTTATTTGGTGTGTCTGAGTATTTAAACAACTGGCTTTCTGATGGATATACATGTTGGAAGTTTTTGCAGTCAGGAATGTGCCATATGACTGAAGTGAGAAAAATTAAGAATTATTACAGGACATAACTTGAAAGCCTAGCAAATTGTGTGTTTGTGTGTGTGTGTATGTGTGTGTGTGTGTGTGTGTGTGACAAATGCAGGCGTTTTTTTAAAATCTGCCATTGTTTGGCTTTCTTCTGCAAAAATGGAGTTTTACAACTACTTTAAGTGAGATCTCTAGCTGGAAGACAGGAAGCCAGGAAGCAGCTTATACTGAATATACACAAAAGCTCAGATTCATCTCACCTAACTTTAGGAATGCAACTGAAGCTTCCAAGTCAGGATCCTGCTTGTCCTGGAGTGCATTTGCAGTTGGTGAAGAAGGGTAGGCTTCTTAAGGGAACTGTGCAGCCCACATGTTCCATGAATCATCCACTCGGAGATATCTGTGCAGATGGCCATGGAGAGAGCCTGGGGCAAACTGTGGTACCTCAATTAAGCCCTAATGTCTGGTGGGATAAATCTGGGTCAGAAACCTGGAAAATACAAGAAAGAAATATTACCATAAAACTGGAGAAAACTGTTTCAGAGCTCTAGTTACTTTCATGTCTAAGGTAAATTTGAAAAATGGATGGAATTGTGGTTGATTACATTATATCCTTTTATATTCTGTCTTTCCTATATCTGTACATATCGTTGTTGTGGGTTATTAAGTTACAAGGCTTTGTTGCTGAGATAACTGAATGAAAACTGCTACAGAAATGCAAGATGCCGCCTGGATAGACATGCATTTTTTGGCTGTATGGTTTTCATTCTGGGTAAGAAAGCTTCACACAAAAATAAAAGAATTTCAGTCTTTTTGGTTAGGCCCAGAAACTGTGTCTGAAACCCAAGTACTTTTTTCTTTGTGTTTGCATAATTTGTATTCCATCATTGTTCAAATGATAGTGATTTTGTCATCCTGCCTACTAAGATCACTGAGAAAAAAAAAAAAAACGTTACTTTTGGTTTCCAAAGAAAAACTTTTGAAAGATCCAAACTTCATTAGTGTGTCTACTGATAAAATTGCTTTCTAAGGTTACGGTAACATTTTTTCAGAATTGAGCTTTTGAAACTTGATCTGACAAGCTTTTCTAGCTTCATGCCATCACTTCTCTGTCTTTCATCAAGTGGTTTTATCAAATAATGATTTAGTATTGTTTTGTTTAAGAGGATTATGGACATACATAGTAGGCACTTTTAGTTTGCACTCCACCTAACCTATTGTTATAATACACAATCTTTATTTTTATGTTATTTGAGGTATAAAAATAACAGCACGAAGCATTGAACTTCACAGAGTAGAATATCTCAGCTTGAGTCAGTCCTTGGCTAAGCCTGGGGACCTTTATTGTCTTCAGTGGGATCACTGAAGTGTCAGTGAGGACAGGGTTTATCATATTACATATTTAGCAATGACTTAATACATGAGCTTTGTAGCAGACGCTGAAACAGTAAATATCATTAGTGGTAGTACAGATTTCACCCTGTCACTACCAGCCTGAATACATAGAGCCAGTCAGGAATTTTTCAGCTGAAGTCTTCAAGAAAAAAAGTTAGAAAATTGGGTTTTTAACTGAAGTAGAGACAGTGAGAAAGAGGAAAATCCCTGAGAGAACTGCTATTAGCCTAATGTCAGGGCACTCAGGGCAGCAGTGAGGGACTAGGACAACCAGGCAGCTCAGGATCAGTTCAGAGCCAGTCACTGTCCTGAGCACCAGGCCATCAGCTGTCTGCATGCTACTTTCACAAAAAGCTTTGAAAAGTCTGTGTTTGTACCCAGTGTGAAACACAAATGGTTTGTAAATTCTCTAGAAGCCTTAAAAAGTAAGAGAATCATTTGTTACCTAGTTTATCTGCAAGTTTCTGAGGCAGATTGTCCTGTACAATAGGCCTAATATGAAGCCAACTCCATTCATGACAGTTCTTACTTGGTACAAAATTGCAGGCCTGCGAGCCAAGGAAGGCAGAGTTGCCACTGTGATCCAACACAAAAGTTGTCTAAATCAGGGCTTTGCCAGTAGTCTAAGTCAAGAGGCACAGTCGTAGCACTACATCCCTTTCCTGCCTCAGGCTCATGGAAAATTGTTGCATTTCCAGGTAGGGATCATGGAAGGAGGGGGTTTATAAAGCAGTGTGATATGAATGTAAAAGGCAACTCTCTCTTGCAAAAGATTTAGAGAACGTTCCCCTCGGTGCTTAGCCAGTTTTGGAGAATGTTTTACATAATGCGTATTTAAACTTGTACATATATCACTTATATTCACAAATGAAAATGTGGAAATAATAAGAAAGGAAAAGCCACACAAAGGAAAGCTGTTAAATATGACATATTTACTTGTCTGCACATTATTTTAAGGAAACTTAGCATAATAAGATAAGCAGATCAGGCACTGTAATGTCCTAAGCTGCTACCAACAATTGTAATAAAGTTATGGGCAAAGCCATTTAAAAGCCATCTATAGAAATTATTTTATAGAAATTGTTTTTATGCTACTAAAAAAGTCATTGATTTCCTTAAGCTACTGGAAATGAATATTACACCTTTGTTCAATATGTCATTAAAACATCAGTAAATAGTTAGGGCCACGTAAGGAACACATAGCCTTCTTTTCCATCTCAGGACCTTGCTGATCTGAATGTTTTCTCAATGGTACACAGTGCTGGAACAGGTGATGTTCATCACGCAAGCCATACTTTTGCCTTATAACATCTAGGGTTTACAGCGCCACAGATAGCAATCGTGTCTTTATCCCCCTCTGATGTCCTTGATGGGTAGATGCCAAACTACCTTTTGCTACCTCCCTCCTCCCATCTCTGCCTCCCCCTTAGTCCACAAGATATTTGTGCATTTGGCAGTGTGATGGATGTTGCGTTATGTAAGGAGAGTAAATGTGTGTGTTTTTAAAAGTAAATATGCCTGACTGAGAGTGTCACTATGGTCACATTAAAAGTTGCCATTTCCCATTAATGTTTACCCTGCTACCTGAACTGTCACTGTTTTCTTCAATGAGAAGCAGCTATAGTAACTGACTTTATTTGAAACCAAGTCTGTGCTCTTAATTGATTTGCCACTTAGCCATTATACTTACTGATACACATCACTGTAAGGTGGATTCACTTTATTCCAAAGTGCACTTGGCACTGCTGAAAAGTAGCAGTTTTCTAATCTGCGCAGCAGGTTTTTCTGTATATTGCTGACTATGGCTCTCCTATACTTGTTGTGATAGAAAGTATCTTTATTCTTTGATGATATCAACTAATGTAACAGTGACAAAGACAATATATACCATAAATCCAGTAATTACTTAATGGTTCAACATAAAAGCAAAGCAAAGAAATTCCAAAACTTTCAGATAAACACAGATAAAACTCCCTGAGATCTCCTACAACAACAAAAGCAGCAGAAACATCTTTTTCTGACCATTAGTCTCACTCAGGTTTCTCCCTACTCCCTCCCTGCTAATAAAAACTGCCCTACTGTTATGAATCCACTCATAAGTGTGAACCATCAAGTTCGTGTCCTATTTCTTAGTCCATGGATAAGGGCGGTCACATCAGCTGGTAGAACCCGACATACAATGGTGCGGTTATTATTGCATGTTTATGCTCAGCAACATCAGAAAGTGTGGGCTCCTTCTTTCCCATACAGTTTTTCATATGGGAGAAAATTATATTACTAGTTTCTGTTTTCTTAGAAGTTAAGGTTTGGATTTTCCCATTTATCTCTGATCTGTTGGGAGGGGAGAAAAAAAGGCTTGCTGATGTGTTGTGACTAAAATACTTAAAGCAAGAAAAGAATCCACTAGTGAAAAATAATCTTAATATATCTGTCCCATAGTTTATGTATGGAAAATGTAGATAAGTTGGTAAGAGATAATCACTAAAGAAGCTAATATCAGAACTTTAAAATTGTTGACATTTCTTTTTGTTTTCTGACCAGTTCTGCATCTTGCTTAGATTGTAACCTAGTACACTAGTTGTCAATATTTTGAAGAACTGAGACAAAGATTTTGTTGGATTTATCAGTCTTCCAGAAAATGCCATTTGAGACAATGTGGTACAAATGATCCAAGTTCTGTGATATTTACTACTTGTAATTGAAATTTATGTTGAAAATGCAACATTAACTAAAATTATATCAAAGAGTAAATTTGTGCTGGGTACAGGACAGGCCTGTTGTTGCAGGTGAGCATTTTTGGCTCAAAAGCAATTTGGATACCACTGAGTAAGTTAAAAAGTAATTCTAGGAAAGTAGAAGTCTTACCTTAATTAAACAGAAAAAAAATATTCATCTTACCCATTGAAATTGCTAATTGATATAATGAGCATATTGCCTTCAGTTATGAATTTCAGTAAGTATAGTAACTAGATAATTATTACGATGGTTTTCCATGTTGTTTGGGGAAGTTTTACCTTCTGTGGTTTCTTCTGTGAACAGCTTCCCTATTTAAAGCCTGCAGAGAGGATGTGATTTTCCCATGCATGGGAACAATGGCAGTGGCAATGATTTCAAATACACTATTGAAAGGGTTTATTGCAGTCGAAAGTCACCAAAAATAATGATTGTTCAGGAGCTACATACTTGAGACCTCTGTTGTTTTCAGGTCTTTCCTCTGATGTTCAGTAAGGTACACTTCTTCATTGAACTTTCTCCCTATCAAGAAATATTCTTGCTTCTGGTGTCATTATTGGTAGATAATAATTATTATGCTTCATTCTAACCTACACTGTGAAATGTATATGCTTTCTAGTTTCATTGCTCATTCAGCAGAGTAGAAGCAGATGCTGCAGAAATACTTCATTGTAAAGTGATTGCTTAAACCAGCTTGTGATCATGTTTCTCAGCTACTTGATCTTGTTCTTCAAATACGGATTTATTTAGTCACTAATGTTTACCATGTTCAAAGGCTACTGCTAGTAATATTTGGCAGACTTTCTGCTTTTACTGGTCAAAACCCATCTTGACTGTTTAATTGCCTTACTTTCAAAAAGAAGATTATCTGTTACCTAAATGACACGTGTGTCACAGCGGGCCACGCACACAAGGCAGTTATCATGCTGGCTACCGTCTGTCAGGAGTCAGACTTTAAGAACCCAGTCCTGTGAAGTCCTCACCCACTGAGCATTTGTAGGAAGCAGGGCAGTCAGTGTCTCGTGGCACTGGCGTGTGGACGAAGGAATGAGCATTAGGGAAGCTTTCTCACAGGTTACCTGCAGTCCGGCCGCTCTTCTGTTCCGACTTGTACAAACCTTACTGTTATAATCCTGATTCTTTCATGCGATCCTGCCAATCGTTCCAGTTACTGAGGTGATTGCGATGCTGGCAGGTATCCAGAAATAGAAACCAAGGCTTAAATTTCCATGTAAAGCTTTCTGAGAAAGAAAAAATTTTTTTAAAAAACAAACCCCAAACTCAAAACATTTTATTCAATTGACTGCTCGAGTCAACTGAACTGACTGTACAAAGTATCTTGGCAAACAAACAAAGAAGAGAAATAGCTTAATGTAGCATTACTGCATTCAAGCAATCTGGGCATTTTCCTTGCTTAACTGGTTAGGTTGTTTGCAGTTGCATGTAATTACTCAGGTTGTAGGAACTCATTTTGTCAGATACAGATTACTTTCTTAGTTCCTACAAAGAGAATGCAAAATCAGAAAAAGAATAATTTAATGTCTTTGTTATTGAGCTATCTGAGACTGTATTATTTGGTATGCTCTGATTTAGAGGTAGACAACTGGCACTAATACCAGGAACCAAATGAAAGGCAGAATGGGTCAGAATTGATCATTCTCTACAATTACTTTACATTCCAGAGATTGATAGCTCTTTACTTTTTGAGATGTTAGAGAGCTAGCTGTTTCTTAGAACAGTTCTGGGTAGATATAGGTCTTAAACTAAAACTTAAAGGTTTTTTTCAGAGACACTGCTGCTCTGAAAAGACAAGATTCCCTGGCAACTCTGTTACTTTTTATTTGTTTCCTCATCTCTATCTGTTTTGTTTCATTTTTTTTCCTGTGAGGTGTTAAATAGCATGTTACCAATTCTCTTACATTTATTTAGTTAACTAAGATTCCTTTTTCCGAAGTTGCATAATTGGGGGGGGTGGGGATGGAGGGGTGGAGTTTCTTGTTTGGGTTTTTTTTGTTGTCGTTGTTTTATTTTTTTAATCTGGCATCTGTAAATTGGCAGAATTATTTTGAATGGTTTTCAGAGCAAGCACTTTTACGGACTTGCAGGCTAGCTATGAATTTGGCACTTTGGCAGACTCCCAGCTTACCTTTTAACCTCCCATCTGCACTTTAACAGGAGTAGCGCTGCTGTTGTTTTAGCCTCTTTTAAATTTCTTTTGAAATGATGGCGCACTTTGTGATAATAAAAATCTACTGGTATTAAATTCCATTATTGTGTGAGTAATTAAGCTGATGTCCTCAGTGCCTCCAGTAGAGTTTTGAAGAGGCTTATAGGCCTCACTGCTTTGTTTTGGCTAGATGAAGGCATCTCAGATGTTTTTCTTCTGTCAAGTAGGATTACAGTTTGGTAAATGGTAAGAAAGTTAAATGGACATGTGCTTTTACAGATAGGCTTAAAATTTCACTATCAGCCTTTACAGGTAGCCAGAATTTAATATTTAGACTCTTACTGTTTTTCTCTTGCTCAGTTTGTTCATTCACTTTTTCCACTTTCATGTTAAATTTTTATTGCTAAGTTCAGTGTCTTATACAAATCTTTAAGGAAATAAAGACAGTTATGAGTATCCTGTCCTTCTCCATTATGTGGTGGCTTGCTGTTAGTGTTTTATTACTGCTGAGATTTCTCTTAGTTTAGGAGTGTGTTAAGTTACTGACTATATCTGCATTCTACTCCATGGCTACCATATGGGTGGCATTAAATTAAGCTTAAACAGTTTTAAGTCCAAAAGCTCCAGTGTGTCACCTGCCTGCACTGGGAAGTCCTACTTCTGGGATCAGGGTTAAGATAACATTTAAGTGTCTTCTGATGATCACTTACCACTCCAAATTATGATGGATCCAGTTTTCTGAGCAGCCTCTTGAATTTCATCAGTTCCTATCATAATTGTTTGTATTATGACCTTATTCCTAACAATCTGGTGTAATGGTGGCTGGAAGTGATTCCAAGATTACGTCAAATATAATTATACTTTGATTTCTTTATCTGAACATCTTGACTTTTTGAAATATAGCTTGTATACTTCCTTATCTTAGGAACCAAGATAATGGTGCATTTGGAAGGCTAAAAGCTGCAGCTACAAGCTTATTCCCTTCTCCCATCTGCAAGAGCCTTATCCTATTGTTGTACTTGATCACTTTCTACTTCATGACCACAGAATCATCTAGGTTGAAAAAGACCTTGTAGATCATCCAGTCCAACCATTGACAGAACCCAACTACACCAGATCCCTCAGCACTATGTCGACCCAACTCTTAAACCCCTCCAGGGATGGGGACTCCACCACCTCCCTGGGCAGCCCATTCCAACGCTTGACAACCTGTTCTGTAAAAAAATGCTTCCTGATATCCAGTCTAAACTTTCCCTAGCGCAACTTGAGGCCATTCCCTCTTGTTCTGTCACTTGTTACTTGGTTAAAGAGGCTCATCCCCAGCTCTCTGCAGCCTCCTTTCAGGTAGCTGTAGAGGGCGATGAGGTCTCCCCTCAGCCTCCTCTTCTCCAGACTAAACACCCCCAGTTCCCTCAGCCGCTCCCCGTACGACCTGTGCTCCAGACCCTGCACCAGCTCCATTGCCCTTCTCTGGACACGCTCGAGTCATTCAATGTCCTTTTTGTAGTGAGGGGCCCAAAACTGAACACAGGAATCGAGGTGCGGCCTCACCAGTGCTGAGTACAGGGGTGAGATCCCTTCCCTGTCCCTGCTGGCCACGCTATTGCTGACACAAGCCAGGATGCCATTGGCCTTCTTGGCCACCTGGGCACACTGCTGGCTCCTGTTCAGCCGGCTGTCAATCAACACCCCCAGGTCCCTCTCTGACTGGCAGCTCTCCAGCCACTCCTCCCCAAGCCTGTAGCGCTGCTGGGGGTTGTTGAGGCCCAAGTGCAGCCCCCGGCATTTGGCCTTATTGAAACTCCTCCAGTTGGGCTCAGCCCATGGCTCCAGCCTGTCCAGGTCTCTCTGCAGAGCCTCCCTACCCTCGAGCAGATCAACACTCCCACCAACTTGGTGTCATCTGCAAACTGACTGAGGGTGCACTCGATCCCCTCGTCGAGATCATCAATAAAGATGTTAAACAGGAGTGGCCCCAACACTGAGCCCTGGAAGACACCACTCGTGACTGGCCGCCAACCGGGTTTAACTCCATTCACCACAACTCTTTGGGCCCAGCCATCCAGACAGTTTTTTACCCAGCAAAGCGTGTGCCCATCCAAGACACGAGCAGCCAGTTTCACCATTAGAATGCTGTGGGAAACGGTGTCAAAGGCCTTAGTAAAGTCAAGGTAGACAAACTCCACAGCCTTTCCCCTCATCCGATAAGCAGGTGAATAGTCTTGTCTTAATGCAGGTCTTTTGATTGTAACACTTGTAATTCACTGGAAGAGCAGTTTTGAGAAGGCACATGATTTTTGGAGCTGGGAGTTTTATTTTGTTCATTTGTCTTCTTTGGGGACGCAAAGCTGTTGATAACCTGTTTGCCCTTGCATGATGTTGGACAGTTCTTGCAAATCACTTTCCAAGGATAGGAAGAGGTTGTTATTTGAGGGTTTAAGTGGTTAGATGTAGGGGATTATGTTGTAGCCATCTGAATCTTGTGTTGTTTAGGAACTTGTAAAAAGGATAACCTTAAGGAATAATAAAATATGTAGTCTGCTCCAAGGGGCGTTACACGGGTGACCAGCTCAGGACCTGCAAGAGCAGCATAACTGATCTGGAGATAGCAAAGTCCGGTGTAGAGCATATTGGTTGCAACAAACATTTCTACAGCCAGTATATACTTCAGCTATATAAACTGTATCTGATAAAGCTAGTTTATGTGGGAGACAGTAGATTTACTATTAGTGAGGTAAATCTGATTTTGTTTTGCTGTGTCAGACTTCTTGTGCATGCACAAACCACTTTGTAATATGTACACAGCACAACTATCTCTACACACAGAGTAAGTCATACAGTGCTTCCAAGAAGTGTCTAATTTACTGCACAGTTGTGCAGTGATTATGCAGACCTTAAGTAGTAAGTCCACTGTGTCCCAGAAGTACCTGATTTTCATGCTGTCCTGTGTACATGCTTCAGAAATATATGTGGGCCAGCATGTTCAAAAATTTTGAACACATGTCAAAAGAAAAAAAAAAAAGATCCACCTACTGAAATTGGGGTGATAGGGAGAAAATAACATTTCTGAGGAAATCCCAAATCCCAGCATACTGTAGCCTTGGACATGTCCACAAAAAATCTTAACATAATGCAGCCTTGGAAGGGTTGATTAATCATTCAATGTGTGTGAATGCTTCCACCATATTATGGTGCCTGTGGTTCTAAAGTCTAGGGTCTGATTGGGAGATATTTCTCTGAAAGAAATCCTCAGAGTAAGGTAAAGACTTTTCATGCCTCACTCAGGTGGAATTTGTTGGCATAAAGGATTTTTGAAAAAAAAAACGGTATCTTTTCATCGGCTTTTGAGGTGAAATTTGTTTACAGAGGCTAGCATGGGATTTTATTTCTCTGTCTGGTACAGAACTTAACTACATACACTGTTTTTTCATCAATTCCATCTATGGAAATTTCTCTAATTATTCTAGGAAAAAAGTTCTATCAGAAAGTGTCCATAAAGTCACCTAAGAACATGTCTTCCACTTTTGATTCTCACCTGGATGCATTCATACATACGATGCTTTCATTTACTACTGTGTATTTTTAATACATGGCAGAGATACCTAAAGCCTAGACAAGAAGTATAAAAATGAAATGGTCCATACAGTATAAGTAGGGGGGTTTGTCTTTTGGTTTTTGTTTGTTTTATTATACATTATAAAATGTTTTTAATTGTGAGGTTTTTTCATGAAAGTGAGGGTTCTTTTTATGCACTGACTTACCAGATTCTTTTGTAGTTTAGTCTAAGGCAAGTGGCAAGTTAAATGGTACCTAGCATCCATTGTGTTGGAACATGCAATAACCATCAATGGTATATTTAGAAAATGTCCAGACGGCAAGACAGGAAAGGTGGATATCGCTTTCTCAACCTGTTTTTGACCTCACCCAATTTAATGACCAAAGAATTGTGTGGTTTTGACACAAAGACATTTGTACAACAAGTGATCAGAGACAGCTGCTAAGATGTGTTGTTTAACAATGAATGCAAAATATTCCTGTGAGATTATTTTTGAGCAGGTTTAAACTGCAGAAAATAATGCTCTCAAGGACGAGAGAGTTGTTTTCATCCCTCTCGTTGCAATCTGAATTGCTAGTATACATTAAGAAACCAATTCAAAATAATCCAGATTTGAAAGTACCTATTAATTCAAGCCATTTGATAGAGTATGGATAAATTGGTACTCCTTACTGTGTAGTAACGCAAAAATTAAGAATGGCTTCCTTAGACATTGTTGCCCTATTTCACATACACAGAATGTTAGATTTGTAACAAACAGAAGACAGATCTTTTCCAAATGCTTTTGATCCTGTCTTGAATACATCTGTGCTTTCAGGCCGGTAAAAAGAAAGTAAAGGCCTGGTCCTGCAAAATGCTTGTCATTGCCTCCTTCCTTACTGCATTTAACTAGGCTTATTTGGTGACCGCTACCAACTTTTCATGCATATGTGTGAAGGAAAATTTCTCAGTTGTGTCTGTGAAACCATCTATTTGTCATATTCTGTAGTTTATGATGAAATTCAAGAGCACATGATCAAAAATTGACAGTTGATTTAATTTTGGGCCTTTTTATTTCAGGGACCTGAAACTGGACAATATTCTTCTGGACGCAGAAGGCCACTGTAAACTGGCTGATTTTGGGATGTGCAAAGAAGGGATTCTGAATGGAGTGACCACCACAACCTTTTGTGGCACACCTGACTATATAGCTCCAGAGGTATTTGTTTGCATTGCACTAAGAATACAGATATTATTCATCAGACTGTTACATCTGTAATTTTAGACGCTTTTCACATGCAGATGAAAACAGTAGAAGATGCAGAGACTGGACTCTGCTGCAGTTGTGCCTGGGTAATCTTGCAGAAATTGATTGCTCTTGTGCTCACAAGCAGTATTTCATGTTGATAGGAGCGACAAAGCATGGGGTTTTTTAATGTTTGTTTGCTGACCTTAACAGTATCCTTCTCTGTATGCTCATTCCTGACTCACCATCATTGTGAAGTCACTTACCAGCCTTTAAGTTGGTAGGTGCAACTGAGTACTGCCCACACTGGTCTAATAGTTCTAAAAATGTTTTTAATTTTTCATGAGACTTAGAAGGGCATGTTCATATGGAAGTGACCATATGTTTGTTGTCATTTTGCATAGGGTCGTTCTGAGAATATAATTTTTTTCCTTTCTTTAAAGTATCAGCATGTGAAAGATACTGTGTTTGTGGTACTTGTTATATGGATGGACAGAATGTTTGGACTTGTATAGAAAAGTATAAACTTTTCACATGGATGCTGCATATCAGTTGGCAACATCCAAAGTGATTTCAAAGCATTCGTTGGATAAACGAAATGGCTGAGAATCATGCAGGTTTTACATATCCTAAATTTTAATATTATGGGATGCGTTTCCAAGTGCCTAAAATAAATCAATATTGTACAGTTAGTCTGCTAGGCAGACTTTTTCTACTCAGTGTAGTTAGTAAGCTATGCATTTTTCTGATGAAGAAGCAGTGATGAATCAGTTTGTTGATTTAATGTAAAAGAGTCATTGGCTTGGTTTTCATCAACCGTAAGTTTGCAGCATGGAAAAATGTTAGTTTATTATTTGTTAGAGACTAAATTAGAAATACATACTAGTTTTCATGGCTGTCAAGGTTTGGTAGACAACTGATAAGGTGAGAATCATCTTTAAACTATTGTAATATAAATGTGTGTCTTACAGAGTTTTAAAAGTATTCTGGCATTAAAAGAAAATAAATACAGGTGTGATGGGTTTGGTTTTATATGAATTCTTTTCTGATTCAGTATACTAATTGACTGCTTGGGCAAATTCTTGGGAAATTATTGCTGAAACAGAGCAATAATAAGAATCCAGGACTTTTACATGAAGTCAGTGAAGTCAGTAACTCAGGCTTTCATTTTGTCATCTTAATTGCAGAAGTTTATCTCCTGCTTCTCTTTCTCTTGCATCATGGTTGTATGTTTCTATTTCCTTTTCTTTAGCAATATCTGAGATCCAAAGAGTGTCCAGAGAACTTGAAAAGTACGCTTTTGAAGAGTGTCATTTTCTCTAATTAATGTCTATAAAATGTAATATCCATTCAAGTAAGAATCCAGTTGGGATCCAGACCTCTGTAATCAAATGTTAAACTCATTTCTGCTTTTATGTTAAGATTGTATTTGGTTTTATATTAGCCATGATTCACAAATACAGGACTAAGCTCACACAGTTCACCACAGGGCTTCTCACCGTAACTCTAGTATTGTTTAAGGAGGCAGTGGAGTTGTTGCCATTCCAACTCATTTTAAGGAGGTCAGCTTCACCTTAAGCAGTCACCCTCTCTACTTTCCCCAGTCCCCTGTCATGCTGAAACATTGCAGCCAAACTACAAGCTTCTTTTCAGTGAAGAGGAACCAAGAATTAAACTTGTTCTTTGTACAACACTAGTTCCATAACACCAATTAGTAAAACAAAACTCCATCATGCTAAGCTACTACTCCCCACTAAAGGTATTTGCTACAAGGTTGAACTTGTGCCACATGAAAAGTTGTAGCCAGTTTTTCTGAAAGCAAGGGCAATTAAAGTGAGTCCTACAGCCATGTATTGTACAGTGTTTTAATGCTGTAAAAAGAACTTGAACAAAAAATGCTTTTGGCTTCCTTCAGCCCTATCTAAAGGACTAGAATAAATCTCTCAGATGATCTCTGTGCAGCATTACAAGCTGGGTCAGTTTGTTTTGTTCAAGATAGAGACAAGGAAATGTTTCACATTTTCCACCAATCTGTTCTGTATATGTGATCTTTTTTCCCCTATAGCGTGACCTGCTTTAAACAGTTTGGAAGGATATACAACTTTTTTGCTCACGAGCATACTCTTTTACTCAGGGGACTGATAAACCCAGTCAGTACTTCTGAGAACAACTATGCATTGACACTTAGCTGTGGTAGTGCAAATTGCATGGGTAAGAAACCATGTCTGTTACCAAAATCAGTGTGGGATTTAGTCCTGTGCAGGCACTAAGGGAAAAAAGTGGTGTATCATTTGGAAAGAGCAAATGTGCAGCCAAGAGTATTGTCTAACTTGTCTATTCAATCTAATCTCTTTTTCTATACTAGATCCTCCAGGAATTAGAATATGGCCCATCAGTAGATTGGTGGGCACTGGGTGTTCTCATGTACGAAATGATGGCGGGTCAACCTCCCTTTGAAGCTGACAATGAAGATGATCTCTTTGAATCCATCCTTCATGATGATGTATTGTATCCAGTCTGGCTCAGTAAGGAAGCCGTCAGCATTTTAAAAGCAGTGAGTCTTCCATTACTTACTTTCCTCCTCCTCTTCAAGGGTTTTTTTTTGAGGTTGTGGGGTTTTTTTTTTCCTTGATTAAAATTGAATTTGCCGAAAGTTGTTGAGAGCAGTCACCGCTGGGAGTTCAAGCACAGTTCAGAGTGCCACTGTTAGGATAATGGGGCCTGGGATAAATTACACCGCTTGTGGGAAAGGAACAGAATGTTTGTATTCCACGCAGTTGTACACTGTGTAAATCTGTGTACCACAGATTCATGTTTCAGGGAAAACCCAACCAACTAGAACTGTGCTATCACTTTGACACTTTATACGCTGCATGTTCATTAGAGTGAGGGAAGCACTATGTAATTAAAGAAACAATGTTTTTATATAACCTACTTACAGAATTTCCTGTCCTTCTGCCTTTCTTCCTCTATCATCAAGATTGGTTGAAAGCCCTTTATTTACAGCTGCATGTTCTGTTTTATAGTTTCATTAACACTCTGATAAGCAGTCTTACTCTAGTGTAATTGTTTCTGCTCTGTTTGGTGTTTTTCAACTTGAGTAGTGACTTTCAGAAACATGTGTCACCAAATGCCACAATTTTTTTAATCAGTCAAAATATGCCAATGGGCAACTTCAGTTTCTAGACTACCTTTCTAAAGTCAGGTTTAATTCATTAACATGACACTGTCATAAATTCTTTCTTCTGTGCTAGTATAATCCTAAAATAAAAAGCAAAACAAAACAGAAGCAGTATGTCAATCCACATAGTTTGAAAACCTCAGAAGGATTTCTGGCTTAAGAAAATAATTTGGTTTTTATTCCAGTTTTCCACCTTCTTTGAAAGTGGAAAATTTCTACTTTTCCACCTCTGTTTTTCTTTCAGCATCTGGAATATGGGAGGCTTTCAATTAAGAGGACAGCTGGTAGTGCAGAGATCTTCATACAGGGTTACATTTTGAAATTATACGAAAAACTTGAACAATTTCTGATTTTAACACCATCGGTCAGGTAGCACATACTACAGAAATGGTCATCTTGATCTTTATCTTCAGGCTTTTTCTATCTGAGAGAAAGAGGTGGTCTAGTAGATGATTCAAATCAGAAGTCCCAAGTTAACCTCTCTGAATTGTTTGTAGAGTATCTCTTTAGCTCCATTCACTGTAGTGAGAACACGGAGGTTTTATTAAAGCTGACCTTTATACATATTCTCCCTTCTCCCCCCAGATACCTCTCTGATGACTTTTTAGCTGAAATGATACTTTCATGCTTCTGGGTTTTTGTTCCCAGACCCTTCAATTATTTTCAGAAAAAAATCTATGGACTTGAGCTGCAAAATTCAGGCTTGATATCCAGGGTTCAGGGGTTATTTTGGAGTATTGTAGAGAAATGGTTGTTGTCAATGTTCATATCTACATCTGAATTTCACTGAAATCCAGGAGATTTTCTGTAGTGCTTTGGTTTCCCAGCCTGTAGGATCTGTTCCTTTGCCAGCCACAGGCTCCTTCAGTGAGTCTGCGTTAACTGAGCTTTCTGCTCTGAATCGTGGAAACATTTATTGAAGGGGAAAAGTTAACTGATAACCTTTGATTAAGTGTGTACTGCAAGAGCCATTGTGGGTATTAGGAGAAGATGTTTGTTTTACAGAGGGAAGGGAGAAAGATTTGGCAGTCAGAACCTTACTGTGTTATCTCGTTTGTGATGCAAGTAGTGAGATGTCTAACTTAAAGTTATCCATGTCATTCATTAACCACTCACAAATGCAGACACAGAATTAGGCTGCAGGTGTAAACTACCTATTTTTGTGAACCTAAGTGCAAGGGCATTAAACCCTCTAATTTCTTTTAAAACTGACTTTACTATAAATTCTCATAAGGCTCTCTTTTCCTGGGTCTATGTTTTGATAGTAAGCGTGGTAGTTTATATTTTGCTGTAATCCATCTTTCTGTCTAAAGTTAATCCTTAATGTCATTATAAACCTTAAAAAAAGGTTTCATCCATTGAATAGATTTGGACTATTATAAGAGATTATTCCTCATTAGGCAAGATGTCTTCATTGGCATAGATTGATAGAATTTAATGGTGCTGTGTCAGTTTGCACTATAGAAAAAAAAAAAAAAAACAGATTTCCTTACATATAGCAACCTGCTGATTATGCAGCTATGGTGTGAAACATGTTTGAAACTTGTGCTTTTCATCTAATCCTTGTCCACATTCTGTTAAATGAAGAACAGGAAAAACAGAGGAAAGAAAGAGGCGTCTATGTATTTTACTGTTGAATGCTAGCAAGGGATTAACTTTGGAACACTTCATTTCCTCGCATTGTGCTTTGAGATGTGGGTTTTATTCTTTAGAAACTGTGTATTTTTACCCTTCTCCAAACAGCATGTGAGGAAGGTTTAATAAGAAGACGTTCTCTTGTATTAAGTAACAATGTTTTCTCATTTTCTGAAGAAACAGTTTTCCTGTTATTTCCAACAAAACATGAGGATAATTTTACAGCTCAGCATTACAAGGCAGCATGTTGCTTATCCCATGAAATCCCACAGATCTTATTAGTCCTGTTTCTGTGAATTGACAGGAATTGCTATTTAAAATTCTTTCCTGTCTGGTAAGGAAAACAATTCTTCATTGAAATTAGCTCTATGCTTCTTTGCAAGCAATGGAGAGAGGTTGTGTCTACAGTGTGTGTTCCCTTTGTACCCAATCGACACAGATCTCTGGATACAGAAGCAGAACTTTATTTTTAAGCTGTGCCATTTATTTCAAGAAGCAAAATTTTGGGAGCCTGATGATCCTTCTTGATTCAGGCCCCAAGTTGCATGGCTATCTCAGCAACAGGCTTTTGTCGTCATTTAAGTCATAGGAACTCTGGTCTTAAGGGGCTTATTTTTCATAAAAGGAGGTTCCTGCCTTTTAAGAAAATAAAAAGGCAACACTTACGGCTATGGCTGTTGGCTCCACTCACGACCATCTCATCAACACAGTACAGTTAACAGCTGTCTCTGCCCTCACAGTTACATCATTGTTGATGCTGTTGATAAACACGGAATAAATGTCAGCTTGTGCTTCAGAAATAGAATGTGATAAAACCAATATTTATTGCAGGAGCTGAAGTTTATAGAATTAAATGACCACCTCAGAAGTTTGAGATTATTGCATCATATTTGCATATGATAATTTTGTTTGGTTTAAGTATTCATTCTTAAAATTTGTTTTCCTTCGTCATGCATTTCCAAGTTTCATGAATTTTGTGAAGTATAGTACTAAACTGCACTACCTAGTCATATTTTCATGTCCTGGGCTTCTTAAAAATGACATGTCCTGATGTTTTCCCTGCCTCTGGCTTAAAACAAAGATAGAGCATGCAGACACTAGGATCAGATTTTACTTCTTTGATACCTGGATTATACAGTACAAAAAGCATATCCTGTAGTTTTCATGTTCTGTTTCTGCAAAATGTGTGGCTGCTGGTTCCTGGCCTGCTAGCTCCAGTCCTGGAGGTGAAGTAAAGCAGAGGAATGTAGGAATGCATTTTGTGGTTTTCCAAAAGACCTCACCAAAGCACAGTAATCCCTTTAAAACCTTTGTTTCTCCTGCCCATAGAAAATATGGCCTGTAGTTTAGATATGACTTGTCCACTTGCAAAAGAACTTGCGGGAGCAGCTGAACACAAGACCAAAGAGAAGGATCATCTTTGGAGCAGCATTTATATGTGGGAAACTGCAGAGAGATTTGCCTCGCTGATCTCTGTTATATCTTTAAAATGATAGAAGTGGTATTCTCCTGTAGATGGTTGATCTAGCTATCTAAAACCATTTTAAGGGCTTCAGTAGCTACTTATCTAATAACTGGAGTACTAAAGTAAGGGTATGCATTACAGTGATTTATTTTTTTGTAAGTTGCTTTCTACAGATGTATAGTATTATGTGGTAGCTAGGTTAAAAAGGCACTGAACAATTATTAAATTTTGTTTCATTTGTACACCTTTTTAATTACAAAATTTTATAATAATGGCTGAATATAAAGTTATAGCAAAGCTTGGGATAATTCTCTAGTATGTGTGTGTGTGTGTGTGTGTTTATACGACCAGCATTTGTTACTACTTGAATTGCAAGAATTCAGTGTCCACATGCACTAGGAAAAAAAGTAGAGCAGTTGCTAATAAAAGAAGGAAGAAATAGCAGAGCAAAATCAGGAAAAATACTATCAGTTGGCATCACTTGGTACCAGTGTCTTACACTGGTTGTACAGCATTTTGCTGAAAACAATAGTAAGAGTTTTAAAGTGAGAAGTTTAGACATTACAATGCCAGGGGAGACCAGTTAGTTCTAGTTGCAGCTATTAACAGTGTACTGAAGATGAAAGGGAAGGTGGAAGTTATGTCATGGAGTTTCTCAAGGGAAGCTTTCTGCTAGTACTGATCACTCCATGTATTTCCTGAAATGTATGACAGAACACTTGTAACTCACATAGCTGCAGCTGCTGTTCTTACTTGTATTAGAATAAAATCCTAGAAATGAGTAAGGAGGTTATGGCTTTTCATGTGTCTGCTTGAATGGAGTATATCATTATGCAACCTACGTACCCAAAGAAAATAAACTACAGTAAGCATAATATGTAGCTCCTACCTCCCAAATTAATAGATAGATAGAGCAAATAAGATAAAATAAGAACTGTCCTGACCGTCTATTTGGAAGTGTCTCTGGACGGTTTAATATTTTCTTTCTTTCCTTTAGTATTTTTGGCCAAAGCTGGAACTAGAAATGCTGTGAAAGAGAATCTGTTCCTGTAGCACTCCCAGCCACATGAAATTGGGAGGTCTCGGCAATCAACTGAAAGAGCTTCCTTCAGGAAACTTACACTTTGGAGTCTCTAAATCTTTTGGCTGGAACCTCGGAAATTTGGAGGGACATCCTTGTTGTTCTTACAGAAAAAATAACCTTCTGAAAGAGGACTGTCTCTAAAAACTAAGCTTTAGGAATTGTAATGCATAATTGAACTGCAAATGGTTTCTAGCCATTGCCATTCATGTTTTAACTTTTTCCTCCTTTCCCTCCCCCACCCCGTAGTTCATGACAAAAAACCCAAATAAGCGACTTGGCTGTGTGGCATCACAAAATGGGGAAGACGCGATTAAGCAGCATCCGTTTTTCAAGGAAATTGACTGGGTTCTTCTAGAACAAAGGAAAATCAAGCCACCCTTCAAACCTCGGATTGTAAGTAGCAGCTTGCATAACGTTCAAAGAAAACTTGGTTTGACAATTCTAGTTGTTGTCTGTTCTGACACATGAGATTACTTGATAAAACATTTGGGTGTTGAAATAGTAACATAAAAAAAACGCACTGAAAAGATTGCTTTGTCATTGTTTCTGTGAAGGTAAGTGTCAGGATGCACAGGAAGATGTGCATGTTCAGTCACACAAACCATGAATAGGGTTCAAGGCCCTTTTTTTTTCCTGCATTCCTAAAGACACCTTGATCAGAAGATACTATTTTAGTTGAGTATATATATCTCTGTACTTTCTATGTGAACTCTACAACAGTCCTGCATTGCCAGTGGCCACTGGATTTTGTAGTGAAAGACAGAGAAAAGGATTTCTGATTAATGATATTTTAACTGAAGATACTTGAAAAAACAGCTTCCTCAGGGAAAGAAGTATACATCATGATTTATATACTTACATTTTCCTAGGTAATGATGAAGTATTTCTATTTTAAAGTTTAAAAAATGTAAATAGCAGCCCCACATACAGAAGTACAAAAGCCAAAACAAAAATACTTATTCTTGTCTTCCTCTGGATGAAGATACTTACAGTTCACCAAATGTCAGCTTTTCAGATGAGAATGCATGCAGTTAATTTTGTGCTTGAACAGTACAAGAGAATAACTTTATGATAAATTCTTTGAGAATGATTTGCATCTTTTGACTTTGCACATTCCTAATTACAGTGTTTGATTTGCCTCTAAATATGATCAAGGTACTTGTTTGTTTCTTTTAGATAGTTTACAAAGGTATTTTTTAGAAAACAAAACTTTGGGCTCAACACTGAACCCTAACTTAAATTTAGAGGTGAGAAAGTCCCCCCTGTCATTGCAGAATTGCTGTCTGTCACATTTAATGTGTTTATTTTTAGTCCAGTGAGATGCATTTCCCCAAGTTCCTTGTGTAGGTGGTGAAAGCGGGGCTGCCCATCCAGAACAGGAGCCTGAGGTAGCTCCTCTGAATCCACTCTTGGAGAAGTCTGTCTCTCTAGCTATGCAGAAAGAGACCCAGGGGACTGACAACTGTAAGTGAAAGTTAGCCCTTGTGAATGTGTTCCTAGGAGTAATAGTAAGATAGAGTGTTATCATATGGGGAAGTTTTTCTTAATATATTTCTTGGAGAATGGAAACCTTGTAATGTGATAGCTATAGGCAGAAGGATGCCTGAGCCAGCCCCTCTCCTGGAAAGGGTGCAGCCAGATGGGCATGCTGGCTCACTTACCCTGTTGCCCAGCTCTGCTCTGGAGGTTGCAGCCAGGTTGCGTCGAGTGCCTGAGCTGGCTTAGAAGTCTCTGCACTGCTGCAGGAAGTGTAAACCCCAAATTAGCCCCTTTAGTATCTATCTGAAGCCTATTTAATACTGTAACTAACTGCTTTCCAGTCAGGTTCCACAGCCTTCACATAGCTACAGACAGCCTTAGTTGGTATTTAGCTGAGTTGCGTGTGTGTAGCTCTCTTCCTATTTTCACAAGTATTTGGCCTTTCATCTCACAGTAATTTTTGTTGCTTTGATCAGTATTCATCAGTGGTTTGGTAATACAGTTATCAAATCAGGATGCACAATTCCAAAGTTATTTTCACTTTATGCCTGCATCTAGTTAAGTCCCAGCTTCCTGACATCTAGTCCGTTCATTGGCTGTTTTCATGATTGAGATGCTCAGTCCCTTTACAAAGGCTTTATTATTTTTGTAAGTATTCCTGGTGTGACAGTTCTTCTTGAAAGGCAGGAGGCATTTAGTATGTCAGATATTTTTATTTATTGCTTGTATAAATACCTTCTACCTTCTCGGTGCAGCTTCTTTCTCTTTTTGGTAATTATTTCACTGCTGTTACACTGTAAAGCCATTCCTATTTTATTAATTCTCATTGTTTTGTTCCTTTTGCCCTGTTCTGCTTTCTTTAATGGTATTTTAGTTGGATATTTCAGTTTTAATAGTGATTTCAGATTGTTTCAGAGTAGTCCTTTGAATAATTTTCAAGACAGCTGCTTGCTCTTCAATAATTATTAGGGAGATTTTATACATCTTTACACCTTTTCTCATTTTTCTTCAGGCTGCTTCTATAATGTTGGATTTTCATACTGTTTGTTTCCATATTGTATATGCCAACTTTCTTTATTCTACCGAATTTGATTCCTGCAGTCTAGTAGTTCTGTATGCTTGTTTTTTTCTGAACTTTTTTTTTTTATTGTAGTGAATTCAGATAATATATAGTCTGTGTTACAGGCATCACTATTATTTTCATGTTCTCAGTCTGCTTTCTCTTAAGATATCTTCCCCAGTGACCCGGTCCTATCAACTTGTACTGATAACTTTTCTACACTTAGAAAGGGTTTACCTTATATTTTAAGACTGTGTTTATGATCCATCAGCTGGTTTGTACCGGCTGTATAATTTTTGCAATTGTTTGGATTTTGTTGTTGTGTAGAAATCTTTGAGCAAGATCACACTGAAATTTTTACTTGTCCTCTTAAAATTGAACAGTTTATTAATTGGAGAGTAAAGTGTGAGATATAGATAGATAGATAGATAGATAGATAGATAGATAGATAGATAGATAGATAGATAGATAGATCGATCTCTAGGCTGGCGAGAAAGATCACAAAAATAAAATATTAATTATGCAACTTCATAAATGGTAAAGGAATCTAGGGCAGTAAATTTCAAATGCTGAAAAGATTATTTTGGATACTTGCCATACAAGAAAATGTTGCACTCACTTTGGAAAAAAAAAAAAAAAAAAAAAGGAAAGATGGAAGAAGGTGACTGCTAATGAAATAAAGTCTACTTCAAAATCTAGATAGAAAGTTCCACTCTAAATTCAGTCCTGGATGTAGCGTTGAGATTTATTGATTAACAAGTGAAACTGTTCCATAGCTAAGGAATAACTATGGAAAAAAACATAACTAATACCTGTGTTTTGAATGTTTTCTGGTTTTTAACCTCTTTCAGCATTGATAAAGGGCTGTTGACTATTTAAAAGAAACTTGTAATATCAAAAGGAGATTAAAAAGATATATTTTTATCTTATGTTCAGGAGAGCCTAGATCTGTGAAAACAGCTGTGAGAAGAGAGGCCAGATTATTAGTCAGAAAATAGACATTCTTGCATGTGATATGTGAGTGTACATATGTGTAAGGAAAGAAGCATATACAATGCATACATAGTCATTTGTGCATTCAAATTGAGTTTTGCATGCACATGCAAAATTTTGCTCATGCAAGAATGCATATTTTTACACAGGTATTCATCTATTTTCTGACCAACTGTTAAGATGACTAAGGGGGGAAATTTTATAATTACTGTATCATACACACTTTCGAAAATAAGAAAAACCATAGGATCTATTCAAATGAGCTCTGGGCTATATAAAACATAGACACTAAACAAGTAAAGTCATTAGGGTAAATGGTCAAACACTGAGGTCCCATCAGAGAATGGAATAATCTGCCAAGGGAGGTCATGGAGGTGTTAGCATGGAAACAAACCTTGCTTCAGTTCTGCCTCACTCTCCACTGATCCCCAAAACATGCAAGTTCCTTAGTTAGCACAGCCGTCTTCCTTTTCTGTTACCTTTTATCCTTTCTCTGCCATAATAGATTTTCTGAGGAGCTATATGGTATGGTACTGTAAGGCCTGTGCTTCTCCATAGTTCAGGTATGTCTCTTCAGCTCTGTCAGCCTTAAGTCTGAATTTTTCAACTGGACTTGGAAGAAACACTGCATGGCTATTTATTAGCCAGACTTTTAAGGTGATTTTTTTTTTTTTTTAAACTTGTTCATGCTGTGGATGGATGCAAAAATGTTCCTTAGTATACCACAAATAAGCCATTAATGTTCTTCTAGTTAATACATGATTTGATTATTCTGATGATGTTCTGGAAGCTGAAATTTCTTTTCTAACTGTTTTCAGTCTTGGAATGAAAATTGCTGGAGTCCAAAAGGTCCTTGAAAAACTGACCATGTTTTCTGAAGGCTTGCAAGAGTGCCCTGGGCAGAGCACTCATACTAATGGCTGAGGTTTAGATTGCTAAGCAGTGACTGGAGTACCACACCAGGTTGTGCTATGTAGAGACAATGGAAGCAGATTTGGTGGCCCTGAAACCTGCTATGAAGGATCTTTGACTGTTCCTCCAGCTTAATGACTTGGAATAGAGAATACAAAGGGGTGAAAATTCACTGAGGCCCAGTCCTATAATACATATTACCTACCAGCCCTTCCTTTCATAAATCCAGAATCATGAGACTTTTCAGTGCAAAACTAATTTTTATATATACACTATGGTTTACTGTACTGAGTGTTTGTGCCATGTGGGACTATTATAAATGTTAAGCTCCTATAGAAAAAGTAATAGCTCTGTGGCATGTACATTAGAAATCAAGTAAATTTTTGAACAAGTATGAAAAGGGTATTCATTTCACCTAAGCTCCAGTGATCTTGACAGTGTCTCTTGAAGATTATTTCCGCTGTTCTTAAAACCTAATTCTTAGAGTTTCACAGACTGTCTTGAATTTTTCTGAATAATATTATTCTATTCTTCCCTGCTGCTTTTAAAGCAGACATGAATATGTATTTGCATATGCAAGATATAAGTACAGTTGTAGTGCAGACACTTATCTTTTTTCCAGAGCAACTGTTGTAAGACAGAAATCCCTTTGAGGTATTTTATTCCTATGTTGAGATATTTTGTCTCATGTATTCTTCCTGGAGTTTTATTCCATTTGGAGAATGAAATGTCCTTAATCGGTAGCTGTAAGACCAGTATATAGTTTGCAACATAATTTATTGCTCAAGAACCCCAAAGGCTTTGATAGTATTCAGTGGTTCTCTTTTCTCCATCTTTCTTTGTTTCCATGGTTATGCTCCTGGCTTGGTTGAATTGGTTATTTCCGTTTTCAAGGGCATTTGCCATATTACAAACTACAGCAGGGGTGTAGTAGATTAATTTCTTACCAAAGTCATTGATATGGTGGTAAGTGTGGTAGATCTTGCTTACTGACATCATGAGATGATTCTGTCTATCCCATACAAACTAATAAAATATGCATTAAAAACGGGGATTGAAACAGATTGCTGCTTCACCTTTAATGTGTATAGATGAAACCTATATTGTCCCAAGTTGTTATTTACTGGCAAAGCTTATAATTAAAACAGAGAAGCAAGGGTATATGTTATTGTATTTTGCTTTTTCCTCAATCTTCTTCATATCTTATTGGATTCCCTGCAGAAAATTCTTTGTGCCATGTCTGAGAGCACAGCTGGCCAGCCACAGGCTTTCCAGACTGAACTTCTGGCCTGCTGACATGTCACTAACATCAGCCAGTGAAGCTCAGAGAGATGCATATAAGTGGTGGCATAAAGATACACGATATCCCAGTCCCACTTGCCAGGGTTGAAGGAACACCACTGCCCAAAATCTGTTGCTCATTTTGGCTTAAGTCAGTGGTAACCTCATATGAGCATCAATTTCATAGAATCATAGAATAGTTTGGGTTGAAAGGGACATTTAAAGGTCATCTAGTCCAATCCCCTCTGCAATGAGCAGGGACGTCTTCAACTAGATCAGGTTGCTCAAAGCCCTATCCAACCTGACCTTGAACGTTTCCAGGGAGGCGGGATCTACCACCTCTCTGGGCAACCTGGTCCAGTGTTTCACCATCCTCATCATGAAAAATTTCTTCCCTATATCTAGTCTAAATCTACCTTCTTTTAGTTTAAAACTGTTACCTCTCGTCCTATCACTACATGCCCTTGTAAAAATTCCCTCCCCATCTTTCCTGTAGCCCCCTTTAGGTACAGGAAGGCTGCTATAAGGTCTCCCTGGAGCCTTCTCTTCTCCAGGCTGAACAACCCCAACCCTCTCAGCCTGCCCTCGTAGGAGATATGTTCCATCTCTCTGAGGGATTTTTTCTTGGTTTTTATGAATTAGCCCGGCACAATAAAATCACTCTCATATTTCTTATGCTGTTAGTCACACTGGCTCAGTGTGCTGCACGGAGCTGTGAGACAGCGGAAGCTGTTAGGCACTATGCAGCAAGGGCGGTCTCACCACAGGCACACTCCTTTCAGGCTGACTTTTCACTGTCAACCCTTGAAACATGTGCATGCAAACAGACTTGGCATTTTCACCCACCCTGTTGTAAATGTCAAGGCTGAGAAAATTTGAGACTTTGACTAAGATGTCTTCAGCATGAAAAAGCTGAAGAACTCTGAGCCGGAGGGTTATACAAAGCCTGGTAAAACAGATGTTTGCCATATGTATTTCTTTTTAGCAATTAAGCCAAAGTTTCATCGCTAATGGCTTTATCAGTGCCTGTGGCAATCCATTCATAGTGTGGCTTTATGGAGATGAAGTTAACAAAATAATCGCATTATGATGATTTACTGTGAACTTGCAGCTTTCACAGAACAATACATTATTTTAATTTTCTTTGTGCATTCATAATTTCTTGGGTTTCTATTTTAAAAGCTCGCTTTCTTCAAGGCATTAGAAACAAAATGAACAAGATCGTCTATTGCAGAATTGTATCCTGCAGTATGGAGCAACAGCAGCTGCCGCTGGCCCATTTAGTTCATCTAATGTGACTCCCTTCACTTTGCAGCCTCTTCCATTCCTACTGTTACATCACTGAAAACGTTTTCTGAATATTTGTATGTTCCCTCTTCAGTTCTAACTTCTCAGGGACAGAGTTGATGTAGCAGCTAAAACCAGAGACCCAAGAATTGCAAGATATATAAGTTCTTCTACCAGATTTTCTGGAAACTCGTGCTGTGGTCCAGGGTTCATCACCTAACCTTTTCATGCCCCAGTTTTCACTCTGTGGTAATCTCAGGATGCTTAATGCAATGTTCTGCAAAGAAATATGACTGAGAAGTGTTAAAAACCAAATGCTCAAGATCAGCCTGGCTTTTAAATTGACTAAATGTGTAGCACTTCCCTTGGAAGAGTGTTCTATGCTATACCAGACCTCAGTGTTAGCAGACTCCATCTTGATCCTCAGTCTCAAATTTCCTACAGTAATTTGCACGTCTCTCTAGCTCCAGTAACTCTAAGATAATCATAAACCGTTATCAAAGTCCCTCCCCCCTTAGTTATCACTATCTGAGCCACATTGTCTGTATGCAGTTTCTTTGTGAACCTAAACTCCCTTGTTAAGTCTTGACTTAAGGATGCCAGCAATGTATCCTCTTTCAGTTTTGCGCTGCAGCAAAGGTTTGAAATAAAATCATTCTCAAATACAAAATTCTAGTCCTAGACAATGATTGTGGGTTACAACTGGAGTCAGTGAGCACTGGGAATTTTCTTTTCCCCTTCCCCTAAATGAGTGAAAAACTGGCAAAATTTTGTTTGTTGATGACTTCTGATAAGCTGGATGCCCACAGTGTTTGGAAACTGGGTAATAAATAGCAAACACAAATCAGCCTCTACAGAGTGCACAGTTGGCCTGTTTGTACAGGCAAACAGGCAGAGGCCTCACCTGCCTCATGGGTAGGTGCCTCACTGAATGGCCCCTGAAAATGTGTTCAATTAGAGAGGTGTGTGTTTAAATTGCTGCAGCAACTGTCTGCTTACTGTGAAATATGGCTGGAATCCTTAAAGAGGGACGACGTTTCTGGAGAAAACTTTCCAATATATTAGCCTGAAACATAAGTTCTGTAACTTCAGGTTTGTTTTCATACATGACTGCTAACAGGCAAAGATTTTTTTACTTTTTAACGAGGGATTTTTAACCTGGTGTTGGGAAGTCATGATACTGTTTTGGTGGGGTTTTTTGGCACACCTCTGTTTTTTTGTGACAGTGGATTGTATCATCATACATGCAGAATTATGACTTTGCCTTTACACTGTGGGGAAGAAGCCCTGTAAAATGCAGTATCATTCAGTAGCACCAAAAGGAACATAGGAAATTACAGGCCAAGTAAATTTCTTTTTGTATAAATGTTCTCTCTTTTCAAGTTTGCTTCAGTGTGAATGTCCCTCTTTAAGGTAAGGCCTTCAATATGGGGAAAATGTCAAGGTAGGTCCATTTTTAGGCCTAATAAACTTGAGGTGTCCCTTCAGTTTCATAATATATTTCCATTCAGTCATCAGTGCATGGCAATGAGCATTCAGCAGGTGGGCACGCAAGGGGCTATACTGCATGCTTTTGCATGAAGTGTTACTGCTTAGACGAAACACTGGGGAGTGATCTTGAGACCTCAGACCCTCATGTACCATTGTTAAACATTGCACATTATGTATTCCCCACTTGCTGCAGACATTTCAGGCATAGGAAAACAGTGGGCTTTCTTCTGAGAGTGACACCATGGTGATTAATATTGGTGTACAAAAAAAAAAGGTTTAGAAACAGGGTGGAATCTATATTTGTCAGAACAGTTAACATATCTTTTAGAAAAACTAAAGAAAAGTGGATGTGGACTTTTGGGCCAGCCTTTTGATTACCAACAGCCATAATGATTGAAGTCCACTACTGTGCACTGTCTCTGCCACAGGGTATCATGAATTAGAATATTTTATGTCAGCTGGTTCCTAAAAGTGACACTTTTCTGCTACTCCTTTAAGTGTTAGCCAGATTGCTGCTGGTTGAGAGGTGTTGGCTATTGGCAGGTGATGAAATTCAAGATCTCAGTTGAGCTTCTAGTAAACAGTTTTAAACAGCAGTACCGTAACTGCCTGCAACATAGTTCATACCAACAGGTCTAGCATGTGGCTGGGCAGGCAGAGAAGTCTGTAAGTCTTCTGCCTCTTCCCTCAGTGGAGTAAAGGACCTTGATTTCCAAAGCTTCAACTAGCTTAGCACTAAATAGTACAACCACTAAATTTGCTCAGAGTGTAATTACGTAGCTTTCGAGGAGCTTAGGTGCAGCTTGATCATAACAGAGAAATCAAGAGTAAGTGATCTGATGATTTTAAGGAATTTCAGTGTTGTTTGTTTGAGTGAAAAAGGTTCTGTTTTCCCAGAATTTGGTCATTCGGTTGTCTTCATGTTTTGGTTTTTATTCTCTTCAGCATCAGTGTCTGCAGCAGCTGTTTTTAGCTGTGATTACCACAACACTAGAATTACAGAAGTTTGAAAGCTACCTCTCCGTACTGCAGGTTCCCAAATATTTATAAGTTAAACAAATTTTATTATGCTTCTTTTGATTCTGTACTGGGGATACAGCAGTATTTGTTTGATTTTGTTGAGTCCTGGTCTAAGAGCACTAAAATCTTTTCATACTGAATAATTACGTTCATTTAACCATCTGTTAAACATACATTGTTAAGTGGTGCCCATTGGGATGGAGTGATAAGCAGCCAGAGTGTTCCTGCTTTCCTTTTGGGCTTCCTCAGAATAAGACAAATTCTGTTTCACTTTTTGACTGCTTTAATCTCCAGTGCTATTTTCAGAAAGTAATCTAAACCATTGAGTGAAATCATCTTATCGTGATTAGTTACAGCACATTCTTAAGCGTTCAAACAAAAATACTTTATTTTTATATTAATGTAGATAAGAAGTAATATTCCTGGGTTGATGTCATTCCTGTTTCTGATGTCATTAAATGCCAGTGGAAAAACACCAGGTGATTTAAGTAGCAGTAGCATCTGGCTCTTTATCAGACAGTGGAGAGGAATTTATCAGAAAAAAAGAAGACTTGTCAAAGGCTGGCAGTCCATGACTAGTCCCGTTCGCAGCTGGAGTCTGGTGACCATAGAGTATAAGAGCTTTGGTTTCGCGTTTATTTCTCGTGCAGAACCTTTTATATTAGAAGTATACCATGGTAATGCGAATGTAAAGTTAACAGTGTCTTACTAGGATGTTCATTCCAAATGGGCAGCAAAAATTTGTCAATGTATGTGTTCACAGCTCAGCATACTAGTGTAAAATGTAATTTCTTTGACATATACACTAATATGCAGATGGTAGACTGAAGCAGCTGACGTGTAGGCACTTATCTTCAGTAGCAGGACAGAGAAGGCATCTTTAAATGGTAAGGAATCCTAGCACTTTATTAACTGCATCTTTCCTGTTGTTTTGCTGCTGTACAAGGGATTTTGTTGCTATGGAGGCACAGACCTTGTACTGGTCCTCTCAACAGCATGCTCCAGGAGCTATATGTTTAAAGAAGGTAGGATGAGAGGAACACTCAGTCTAGATATTTATGAAAAACTTTAAGCGCACATCTTATATGCACACCATATTCATGTTTGCAAAGGATCTACAGAACAATGATTCCCTTTTCTTAGTTACGGAATATGGAAAAGAAAGAGTTGAAGATCATAGATTCAGAATGATTTGGGTTGGAAGGGACCCTAAAGATCATCTAGTTCCAAGCCCCCTGCCATGGGCAGGGACACCTTCCACTAGACCAGGCTGCTCAAAGCCCCATCCAACCTGGCCTTGAACACTGCCAGGGAGGGGGCAGGCACAGCTTCTCTGGGCAACCTGTGCCAGTGTCTCACCACCCTCACAGTGAAGAATTTCTTTCTTACATCTGATCTAAATCTAGCCTCTTTCAGTTTAAAACCATTACCCCTTGTCTTATCACTACACTCCCTGGTAAAGAGTCCCTCCCCATCTTTCCCATAGGCCCCCTTTAGGTACTGGAAGGCCCTTTAGGTATTCTCAGCCTGTCTTTACAGGAGAGGTGCTCCAGCCCTCTGATCCTCTTTGTGTCCTTCCTCTGGACTTGTTTGAGCAGGTCCATGTCCTTCTTATGTTGGGGGTCCCAGAGCTGGACACAGTACTCCAGGTGGGGTCTCACAAGAGCAGAGTAGTGGGGAAAATCACCTCCCTCAACCTGCTTGGTCAAGCTTCTCTTGATGCAGCCCAGGATACAGTTGACTTTCTGGGCTGCAAGCACACATTGCAGGGTCATGTTGAACTTCTTGTTAACCAACACCCCCAAGTCCTTCTCCACACGGCTGCTCTCAATCCACTCCTCACCCAGCCTGTGTTTGTGCTTGGGATTGCCCTGACCCATGTGCAGGACCTTGAACTTGGCCCTGTTGAACTTCATGAGGTTTGCATGGGCCCACCTCTCCAGCCTGTCCAGGTCCCTCTGGGTGGCACATCCCTTCCCTCCAGCATGTCAGCTGCCCCTCCCATCTTGGTGTCATTGGCAGACTTGCTGAGGGTGCACTCAATTCCACTGTCCATGTCGCCAACAAAGATGCTGGCAACACGTGTCCTAATACCTATGACTGTCCATGACTCTCTGAAGGATTGTGATTATATTTGACAAGAACAAGAAAGAGAATTTGTGCTCTCAGGTCCACAATAACAGCTTAAGTTCCCAGCAAGATGATGTTCCCACTGTGCAAAAAGCTGTATGTGAGAGACAATCAAGAGTTCATAGTTAATGATAGACAGATCACAATCCATGTATAGGAGAGCAAAAATAGGAAGAAAATTAGATGCATCAGGAGGAGAAAATTAGTCAAGCTCAAAGAAGATTAGTAACAGAATCAAGAATGAAACCTGTGTCATTACAGACTCTGCCATGTGTTACTGCACTCTTTTAATAAAACTGTGTTCCAAAAAAGCTGTTCCCATGTCTGGAGGAAAGGTGGAAATAAGATATATTGAGATGCAGATGTAGGGCATTCATGCATAATTATGCAATGCTTTTTTTTTTTTTTTTTTTTCAGTCTACAACTTATATGATTATATGCATTAGTTTTTTTAAAAAAGACATCAGCTTCAGCTGCTTTCTAAAAATTTGCAACTTTATTTAAATCTGTCTTTGCAAAGGCTTAAAAATAATCATTAGACTTCAAAATATGATCTCTAACAATTCATGAGTCTTAGAATTAGACCTTCACTGTGTAGCTTTCTCCATTTGTATAAGGTGAGACCTGCTATACCATTCTCTGTATGAAAGCCTGTCATATGCATCATCCATTTCAAACTAAAAGCTTTATTCTCAATGAGCTAGAGTTCGTCATCATCATCATCAAAGAGCATGAGTTTCCCAAAACATTTTGAAGAACACAGTCTTGCCAAAAACTCTGTAGCATTCCTGCTCTACGGCCTATAGTGCAAACCATTGTAGTGTGTAGCCAAGTTTTAGAACGATGCTCCCACTGTATATGCTTGCTATTACCTTTCATGCTGTGGTGTTTCTTTGCATCCAATGTCACAGTGCACATGTCCATGCCACCGCAATAGAGAGCAGGCTCAGAATCACAAGATACTGCTATGTATTTATAATTTCATAACATATTCAGGAAGGTTTCCATAATGTGTTACTTTTCTGTAATTAAGTGGGATAGGTGACTGTAGGCAGAATAAAACATTGGAAAGTCAGTCACTCAGTATTTATTCAGGATACATGGCAGAGATATGAATCTTGAAATATTTCATTACATCACTCACCTATTCACTAGCATCAGAGTCTCCTTAGTTTATTCTTTGTCTTTATGATTGCTTAAAGAATGGAAAGCTAAGTAAATCTACTGACCTTTTACAGAATAAATTTGATCAGATATCTCAGTGCACTGCTAAACTATGTGTTTGGGTAATTTTTCAGTGATTCATGGGATGTCTCCTGGAAGCTACTGGAATTCTAGTGACCTGTGCCCTACACTTACCAACTCTCCTTTATCACTTTTTTTTCTGTTCTTCGCAAGTCAGCTTCATTTTCTGGGTATAGCCAGTCCTTTGTGCTGAAGTGCTAGTGTTCAGGAAGACAAAAAAGGCTTTCTACATATGTTTTGGAGGATTCACCAGCAGGTGGTTTAGCTTGTGGCAGATGCACCAGCCCTGACTGCTGGGACTCTGCTGTAACAACAGTGCTTAAAATGCAATTTCAGGAGAATACAACTGAATGTTGGATGTGTTCCAGGATGTGAAAGGGGAGGTGACACTGGTGATCACAGCCTTAGAGCAGGTGAGGATATCAGTGGAGGCTTGCCAGTATAATGTGAATTAGAGAGGCACACATATAAAATCTGTGCTGCGGAGTGGATCATAAAATTTGCAATAGGAATTGCGTTGGCAGATGAAGGGTATTTTCATGTGATAGTTCCATTACTTCTCTTCTCGTATTTCCTCTCTGCCCCACGAAGAAATAGAAAATTGTTTTCCATTTAGTTAAACCCTCAGAGAAACCTACCATAAAGGAAAAATATAGTGTAGAGACTCAGAAGTTGGCACTCTTCCCCTGTAATTTTTTTCACTCTAAAAAAATGTCTACATTCTACCATAGCATAGCTTATGTGCAGTGGTTATGTCATGATTAAGTCCTAATGGAAGTAAGCCCTTATAAGATGGACAAGATGGATCTTGAGGGTAAAGGACTAACCACACGTGGGAAGCTGTAGTGCTGACCTCCCCTGCAGCTTCTGTGAAAGCTATCTCCATCGATGCTTTACAGAGTTAACTGTTGTGCTTTAGCAATCACACTATGAACAAAGCAGGTGTGGTATATATAGCTTTAGTGCTGTGTACTCGTTCATTCTAAAGCCATAACCAAGTATGGCCATAGCGGACAACAGTTTTACAGCAGCTTCTTCTGGGTGTGGTTCATTGCCCAGACAGTGAACATGGCACGGTTGTCAGTGAACCTGCAGAGATTTGATTTTGTTTGCCTTGCTGTTTGTTTTATTGTAGTGGGTTTTGGTGTAGGATAGGAGAATGCAAAAGTGAAGTACTAAGGCTGGTATCCTGGCCATGTAATCATTAAATGTTTGTACTCCCTAATTGCTTAGGTTATTCCTCCTTCCTACTTGACTCTTTTCACATTCCTAGGAAAGATACATACTGTTTCAGTATAAAGGTGATTCCAGTTTACTGAGTCATGAATGATCCCTTTTAAAATACATAGTTCTGTGAATTAACTTGGTGTTTATTAAGTGTCTGTGTACTTCTGCAACAGGTTAAATTGCGGACTGCACAGATCGGCATGATTTTCAAACACTGTTTCACTATCTATTAATATCTTTACTGAGTGGGGTTTTTTTCCCACATCTTTCTTTTTATTTGATGGCCTTTACATCTAATGAAAGCATAATCTAGGAGCACAAAATCTTTCTGCTTGGAAATAATGAATGTTGGTATACTTGTAAAATCTACTTGGATTCAAACACGTTTTTATCATCATAACCTTCAGTTGAGTATACTCATGGTTGATCTGTTGTAACTCTTCTCTGTGTGAATAGAGCAATTAACATGTTGAAAAAATTCAGTAACTTGTAAAATTATTGTGATAACATATATTTCATACCTTCTGAAGTAAGACATTCTAGTAAATACTTCTAATACTGATTCAGATTCTCAGGGTGTGCAAATACTATGAAGAGGCATCACCAGGATAAACAGAAAGAGAGGCCTGAAGTGGTGCACTTTTCAGCCCATTTCTTTCACAGGATTCATACTGAATTTCTGTATACGTAGAATGAGTTATGTACAAAAATGAGTGCTCATTGTAGTTGGTCTCAACTCTTTAAAAACTACTACACCTTTATGAAAAGAGATCCAGTCGTTGGTGCAAAGTGATCTCAGCCTGTGCTGTGGTTTTTGTTATCATAATAAAGAGAAGTGAATGAGAGGACAGTGATCTGTGAGGTTAGCCACATAACCTTTTGCATCAAACCAGTTTGTCTGATGTCTTTCCATTTGTCTTGAACAAAATAATCTGAAAATCTTATCAGTGACAAGGTAAATACAAAATATTTAAACTCTGATCATCCTGATCTGAGAATTTCTTCTTGATGAAACTGTGTTGAACGCAGGAATAATTTATTTCTTACTGAAGCAAAATTATGAACAAAATTAAATGTTACCATGTAATACATACGAGAAGGTGTGACTCTTGCAACCTGTCCCATTGCTGCTGTACTGTTGTCCTCTGCGCCTGTAGCTGCAGCAACTTCCTGCCCAGATTTACTGTGCCGGTCATGTGTTTGATGTGCTGCTGATACAGTCAGGTGCTGCACTGGAAACTGCACAGGTAAAGCTCCCCAAACGATTGACAAACTCCAGGATTTCACTGTGGGCTTGAAAATACATAAAGAGGCATCAAGCACTGCTATTGGCAGAAAATTGCAGTGGAGTAAAGTTAAAGATGTTTCATTCAGTGATACAGAAAGGGGCATCTGCATCTGCATTTCTGTGCTGACAGTATCTCAGGCTGTGAAAATTATGGATAAGATTTGTATATACTTTGTGTCAAAAGGTCCACTTGCTGAAAAATATCATAACACAGTATTTTTTTCTTCCAACATACTGGTTCATTGTTACAATGGTCATTTCTGGCCTCACTTGTATTGGTTGTTTGTTCCCGATTAGCTCCTCATTCTACTAAACTAAACAGAAATCTATTCATTGATATAAAGAGGATTCCTATCATCATATTTAAAGAGCATATTGTAGGAAAATCAGACTAAAATACAAAAGGTAAGATTTTGTGGCAGTGTTGTTTTCTAGCCACCACCTCCATCTTTCTTTCACCTCCTGAGTAGCTTTTGAACTTGCTGGACAATTCCAGCCCAATTTAGTGGAACCATTGAGTTTGAAAAGGACATGAAAGAGTTTCAGTGATTTTCTGCAAATTAAATGAAAATAAATAATAGTAGAAAGAGATGTCTCCAAGCCAGAGAATTAATTTAATCCTCATTAGACAGAAGAGAGTCCACTGAGCCTCTTGGCCTCACGACTCAGATGATGAGATGCCCAAGCTTTGCTGAGTTCCCTGGTTTGGAACACCCTCTGTCAGGTCTTCCTTGCAAGGATTTTTGTGGCTTTTCAGTACCAAAGGCTACTGTCATTCACATTTGATTCATGTGAGTAATGGAAGGAATGGCAAGTTCTGAGTTTCTTAGTTTATTTTCAGTGGTACGAACATCAGCTTAGATTTCTTTTGTCACAGTTGCAATTCATATAGTGTCATTTACTAATCATTAACAGACAAGGTTGGTAATCCTTGATACTGGAAAGCTTATTAAGCATGGTTTGAAAGTTTTTTTTTAAACTTGAGCCTGTGACTGCAGGTAGAAAACTAATTTTTTATTGAAATGGTAGTGAAAATAAAACCAGTTCAGAAAGCACTGTTTAATATGTGTTTATTAATAGCATATTAAGTTCCTTTTAATCTTTTAGTAATTATGTGAAGATATTTAAGAAAAAAAGCATTTTGATTCATAAAACAATATACTTTTGTCCAGAGTTGTACAGGCCAACTAGGAAAGCTGTTTAAATGGTGTTTTATGAAGAGATAGTCTTTTAAAATTTCCCATATCTTTAGCTCTTCAAACAGAAGCAGTAATCTTTGAATAGAATAAAACATGTCTTTGACTTCAACATTGTCATCCTTGATGGCCAGTAAATCATGCTAATATTTATTAATTCAAGGAGTTCTGTTTCTGTAGCATACGTGTTACATCTAATCAGTTCGTATCACTCACATGAAGTGAGTCCAGCATTGTCTCCCAGGATAAGTGAATCACACTATGCTCAGACAGGAGACCTGTCACAGTGCTGGGGAGAAAAAAAAAAAAAAGATCAACTAGCCAACACATTTCCTGCACAATAGGTAGTGAGTCACTATTCCTTCTTACTCTCACTATGTAGAAGTCACCTTTCAGATGAGATTTAGAATGGGAGACATGTAATTTTTAGTCATTACAAGTGCCGTGGCACTGTTGCTGCTTTGTGAGATGGAGACAGACTGCCTACATGCTGCCTGCAGTAGAGCAGTTGTGCAGTGTGGAATTTGGCACCTATTGTTGGAAGCTCTTGGGTAGCTACTGTGCTCCTGCTCTCATATAGCATTGACACATACTGAACACAAGCTGTTTGGGTAGTCTAGAAAGAAGAAAAGTAGCATCTGAAACCTAATCAAATTTTTGTGTGTTTGGGTTGATAGCTGTGGTTTTGAGGCTTCTTTTTTTCCTAATAACCCTAGTTTCTTCAGTCATCAGAAACTGAAAAGTCTTACCTGGAGAAAAAGTTTGAAAAGTTAAAATAATGTATCCTGAAGTCTCAGGAGCTGCAGGCTAAATAAACAGAATGCCCTGCAATTTTAATGATGCATTTGCCAGCCGATCTTAATATTTGTCCTTTTTTCTTCATGATTGCTTTAATATTCAAAGTGGGATAATAGCTGCACCGTTTCCTTCATATATTCTCCTTACCTTGCAGATCTTCTTTCTTTTCTCAGCTTCTCTGCTAGGAGATAGCCACAGCCCTTCATACCTTCATCCTCAGCCCTCATGCTGCAACTAGATATTGGTTCATGCTGTTGGTCTATAGAGTATTCACAGTACAAGTACATTAAAATAGCAATAGTAGCAGAAATGTGGCCAGACCTGTTTCATCTTAGCAGATGGGGCCTTGCAAAATAGTCATAGCTTCAGGAAGAAACTGCCTAAGTTGCTAAGGAGAGTTTCTCAAATAAATCTTTCTGTCGAAAAGAAGCACTTGTTATGAACTCTACCTTTTGTCTTGTATGGCTTAATCCACTCACTTTTGTCCCCTGTGATTTACTTATTCTCACTTCATCAGTTGGTTAGTTAGAGGCTTGCTAGCATATCCTTGCAATCTTAGATTGCTCCATAATTGTCCAGTTAATGAATTGGGTGATTTACATCTATGCTGCCAAAAAGACATGGAATTGTTTATAAATCTGAGAAAATAACAACTTCTATTTCCTTCTTTGGTCTTGAAGACATGCTAGGCATTTAAATCTAAGCAAATACCTTTGTTGTTTCAGAAGTGTTTGGGATTTGAAATTCTACTGGAGGTACAGTTTTTTTAATCAATGGGATTTAGGTACACTGGTGTTGGAACAGTTTTTCAGATGTACTCATCTGCACTCTTTTTCACCTATCACCTTCACAATCTTAGGTATGGTTTTATGGAAAAAGTAGCTATTGGGAATTAATTGCCTCGATAGGCTTTGTGGAATTTGTTATCTTATTCTTTTAACTTCAGCAAGGAAATAACACTTTTCACAAATACATTAAGTATGAAAACCTTAAAAAATATATATATACGGTTATTTGTTCTCAGCTAGTCCAGAGCTTATTTGCCCTGGATAGCTGATGGTTAAAGAATGAGTGTAGTCACGTTTCTCTTGCATGTAACTACAGTTCTGAATTTGAATTCAACTTTCTACAAATACTCACTTATCTCCTTCTGCTTTAGTGGCTCTTCCTGTAGTAAATTTATTGTATGAGAGTATCAAAATACTATGGTAGGACTTGGGGAACAAGAGGAATGTAGACATAGTTCCAATGTAATGCATTTAAAAATTCATATGGAATTTCGTTCTTATTTTGCAGTATTTGCCAAAATGACTGGGAAAAAAACATAAAGCCCGAAGCCACATCCCTCAGACTTTATGCAATTCAGAGTATACGGGTCATATACACTTTATGTCCAGTCTTTATGTAAAAAGTAAATATTACAAATGTAAACAATATAACCAAATATGTATATGTTTGTTGAGTCCATATTCCTTTCCTTTTAATGGAATTTTATAGATAGAGGATGTGGATTTTTGGTTGCCTGCACTTAGAAAGTACTTGGTTACAAGTGATAGTCTTTCATTTATATAGACCTTTTTTTCCCTATAGCTATAAAGTTCTTACAAGCAATGTAGGTTAGGTTGTTATGACCATTTTCTTTGAGAAAGAAAACTGTTTGGTTTAGTGCCTTAGTAATGCTGATGAAGAAAATACATTATTCTGTATATTTTATAGGAAAATTTACCTGCATTGAAAAGAGGCATATATCCCATTTGGAATACATTAATGTATGTTGTGATGTATCACTTTACCAGTCAAATAGCTATTCTGATATTTCTGATATCCTCTTAATCTCAGACGTGCAGGATGGACACAAAGCTAGTTTTCATTGTGTCATTTTGTGTCCATTAAGTATCATTAGTTTTCATGAAACAAAGAGGAAAGAGAGACGTGTTCCAATTCCCTGAACCTATACGTGCCTGAAATACACTGCTGACGTGGAAAACATGAACAGTGCAGGTCTTAAGGGAATGACCATGGAGAATGTTTTCCCTGGTAGCTGTTAGGCTTTTTTTACATGTAAGTGGTCACAGATAGTCACTGTTGTGAGTGCCCTGAGGACAACAAGTCGGCCTCCCCAAGGCTGTCTCTAGTTAATATGTCTTGTCCCAACCAGAACATGCACAGCTGCACTTTGTTGACCCAACTTCACTGGAAGAGCAAGGTGCTTTATACTTCAGTGGGGAAATCCTGATGCCAGTGAAATAAAGAAGAGTTCTGATGTGGTTTTCTCTGGAGACAGAATTTCATACTTTGCCATGGTGCTCTGAATGACATTCAGCTGCATTAGTAAATCTGAGTTGCAAATGTGGAGCTCAAGGATTTTGGACTGAGAGCTGTTGTGAGGTCTACATCTGATGTTAAAGCTGAGTGTAGTCAGATATAAACAGTTAACTTAGAGTTGAAACAGTGGGCTATATTGTGGGGAAATCGATTAAATCAGTTCACTCTGTGCCTCTGAAATGAGATATCATTACGTTCAAATCTAAGAGGAAACAGCCATGTCACCTATTATGCCAAAGCCTTTTTTAAACTAGTCCTAATCTTAGCTTCCTGCTTTGTCATCATATTGCTATTCCTTCACCTGTCAGAGACCCGTGAGTCTCTGAGAACTCATTTATAGTACTGCTTCTGTGGCCTCTCCCAAACTCATTTATAGTACTTGCTCCTGTAGCTTCTCTCATACGTCTGTTATTCTTTGTGTGAAGTAGCTCCTCTTTTATTTCAATCATTCCAGAAAATTCAGCCTTTCAGGGGGGATGGAGAGGAGGGAGAATAACTTTTATTTTACTATGCTGTTTTACCATTCACCTTGTTTGTATTTTTCTTCTCAGAAAACCAAAAGGGATGTAAATAACTTTGATCAAGACTTTACACGAGAAGAACCAGTATTAACGCTAGTGGATGAGACAATTATAAAACAAATCAATCAAGAAGAATTTAAAGGGTTCTCTTATTTTGGAGAAGAGCTACTGCCATAGACAACGCTAGGCTGACAGATGAATGATGCTGCAAGAAGTGATTCTGAAGAGATCGTGAAATTACTGAGACTCAGTAGATCAAGAACTACTTCTCTTACCCTGAGCCCATATCCCCAAATAAGTATATATTTATTGGTTTTCTCCTTTTATCTTCTGACCTGAAAGCACTCTTAATTTCTGTCTCACAAAGCGATGCAAAATAATTTTGTATCAGAAAATGTAGATGTAACACACTGCCGTGTATTTGCAACTTTTCTTTTATTCCTAAGATCTCCCCAGAGGACAAAATAACATCTTTTCCATGGAAAATGAAGCCATGCTATTAAAAGTGATTTAGCAGATCACGTTCCATAATTGTCCTTATGTATTTAAGCTAAGTAGGCGAAAGCTCTTTCTGCCCAGGTGGTTACAATGAGATCTGTACTCAGATGGGGAACAAATAAGTACTATATTGGCCTTTGGTAAGCAAAGAAATCTGCCTTTGTAGAGGTGTAATCCTCAATTATGAATTTATTGTGGTGAGGTACAAACTTAAAATAATGCTATCCAGAAAAAGAAACACATCAGTTAAGACTTTCAGTGAAGTTCCTTGTACAATTTACAGAAAGCTCTTAGGAATAAGAAGAGTCACAAAGATAACTGAAATTTTATTTAAAGCAAGAAATAGATACGATAATGGATAGTTATTAAAGGGCTAAAGAATAAAAAGCCTGTAGAACTTTAACACAGCTTTATATAGGCATTTTACAGTTTTTCAGGCAATTGGGTGTACTATCCATGTTACCAAATTTAATATCCATTTAAATGAACCATTAATGTGATGGCAAGCTTGAAAATGTTTACAGTTAATTTTACATAAAAAATTAATTATAAACATTATAAATTTGCCTTTTCCATTGTAGTTAAGTTGATAAATAATTTCTTATTTATATTTATTTTCTCAGCAGTGTGTTACTTTTGCACACTTTTACAAAACCATAATACTACTGTGTTTGTTGTTTTTTATGTTTAAAATCTAAAGAAATCTGCTTTTAGAAGACACAACATAAGGCTACATGTGCATTATGTGGAAGTGTGTTAAAAAACTGAAGATCAAACATTCACAAACTGACATTATTGAAAGTTGTAAATTGAAATTTTTTTTTGTGTATGAATTGAAATGGTAACTCATGTGGACAATATTACTAATGTGAAGTTACCTCCTGTAGATATGCTAACAGTGTTATGTACTTATATTTCCAGGAGTACCCTGTGGTTTGGTTTTTGGTTGGGTTTTTTTTTTTTGTGTACATGTATCGCTGAGGTCATTTTATTATATATTTTACTGGACTGAGTGAGCGGTCATTGGAATCCATTTTAATTGTTGCACATGGATTTCCAGCTGCACAAAAATATATATACTTGTGATTGGCAAAGTGGCACTAAAGAAGCTTTTTTGCCTTTTGTACAGGTGAGATTTTGTATATAGTGTTTGCTGCAAGGCCTGTGGAATTCATTGAATATAGAGGTATCAACTGCTGCATGTTCAGGCATACTATTAAAATGTTAGTCTATGAAAGAATAATTATAATAATGTCCATGTGCAATACTCTTGTATGTGTATTGGTTCAAGTTACTGTCAAGAGAGATGAGGTTTTTGTTATAAAAGATGTAGACATATATTAAGCTATACTAAATCTCTTGTATAGTTCTCTTCAACTCTATTATGACATGATAGAGCTCAGAAAGAGAAAGGAATGTTACAAATCGTGGTGGACAAAGTGTGAATCATTGGCTTTAAGAGATAATCTTGGACTCAAGCAGATGAGCTAGTTTGTGTCAGTTTTGTGTCTGGCTGCTCATAGCCTGTTACTGATGACAACATTCAGTTCCATTTTGTTTTGTTTTTAAAACTCAGGTGTAATTATTATATAGATTCTTATGATGATTTCAAAATATTAAATATTATGAGATATCAATTAATGTGTTGTCTGGCCTACAGGTGTAATAATGGATCAAGCCTTTAGTTTAATTTAATTTATCTTCACTGATCTTTTGTACTGGGAAGAAACTAGCTTCTGGAGCTGAGTTACCAGCACAGAAACATCTTAATGATTGCATCATCTCAATGTTTAAATTTCTTTTTCTTTTAGAAATATATTGTAGAACTGCCCATCAATTTGTGTCTCGCCACTGGCTCTGTTTATTTCTCATCACGGTTAGCTTTTGACATCCAGGCAAGAACTGATCACAATGCTAAAGTGTTCTTTTCCATAGGTGAGTAGACTGACTAAGAAGACAAGTTATCGGATAGTGCACTACTGTTTGTACAACAAGAGGCCTTTACACAAAACTCTGAGCATTTATTTTGAAGGAATATGTGTCCCATAAAGCTTTTGTAAGGAAGCTATGTAGTTTGTATTCCTGTTTCTAACATGAAGATAATTAGCAAATGTTTATATTTCAAAAGGCCTCAGCACCTGCAGTGTTTGATAGGATGCTAAGAGAAAAGTGAAGGAGATAAAAACTGTTGCATGGGCAGATATTTCTTCAATATAAATAGTTAGATACTCTGCATTGGGTTTACATCAGAAGGTTTGTCTTTACCTTGAACATTTTTTAAAGATAATTCTTAAAAATGGACATTCTGTTACATTTCTGCCTGTTCTGTAAAATCTTTCCTGTTCCTTCTTTGTAAAATGAGTGCAAAATGCCAAAAAGATTATTATTAATAATAATAATTATAAAGAATCCATTGTTTCTTGTTTTTCCTCCCAAATAGACTTTATTAAAAAATGGAAACACATTTTTCTCCATAGGTGAAAAATATTTCTCTCCAAAAAAGGCTTACATTACCTCTTTTTAAATTATGTGCGGAGTAGTTCTGGCTAAATATAAAATGTATTCAGTTGGGGGGGAGGTTTTTTTTTATTGTGAGGATTTATTTGTACAGAATTTTTTCTTATGGATGTAATTTGAATCTCTTGCCATTCATTAGTGTTATTTCATCGTAAACATTATTACTGTGCCAAATGTACTGTATTCAAAAGGATGTGAATGTGTATTTGTTTCGGAACCTAATAAATACAGTGATGTTAAATCTTATTTTTTTCCCCAAAGTTTTCCTGAGTATTTCCTAAGGAGGAAGAAAGAAAGATGAAGGATTAATATCTTTTCTTCTTACATGTTGTAAAAAATACCGTGAGCTTTTCTTTTAGGAGTGGACACTTTGCAAAGGAAGGATTTGCTAACAAGAGCCTCATCTGTGAAGCACTAAACGCTCCAAGAGACACACAGGTAGCAGTGAGTGAACACTATTTATATGGGTCAATACAACATTTACCTCAAAAACACCAAGCAGGTGAGTTTAGAGACTTTTTTTGCTTAACAGCTACATACTGGTTACTGAGTTCTGACTGATGCCAGCATTCTGCTTAGCTGCATTGTTAAAACCCACTTCAGCAGGACAGTGAGATCTTACAAACATGTGAGACTGCTTTAGTCTTCAATTGGATTGATTAGAGGGATTAATAGTATGCATAAATTTAATTAATTAGGGTCCTTGATCTTATTAAATTATTTAACTTAATCCGTCAATGTGATATTGTCTGAAATTTCAATATTACATCATGTTTCAATTTGCACCTTAAATACTTTACATTTCCATTCTTAACTTCTGTTTCAGTAGATCAGCTATCAGCATACTCTGACAGTAATTCCAGTTCACAATCTCCAGTTAGTATACTTAGCTAGTAGGTATACTGCTAGCTTTAAAAAAAAAAAAAAAAAAAAAAAAAAAAAAAAAAAATCAAGAATGTTTTCTGTTCAGATTGCAGCTTTTGCATAAAGCTCCGGTTTTTTCCTTCATGCTGAGTCTTCTCAAAGTCACTGAATGTGTTTGGTGCCTAAGAGCTCTTCCAAATCTTGTGTGTTGACAGCATTAGCATAAACTTTGCCACACAGATTTTACCAGTTAAACAACTGTGTAACATTTTGCAACCTTAAAAGCATAGGAAGAACCGAATTGTCATCTTGCAAACAGTAAGCATTACTGGTCTCCGTAATACAGCATCATGTTTTCTTGTAATGCTGTAACTGATGTGTATTAAGAAAAGTTTTTATCCTTGCTGATCAGACTGCAAAATTTGGAAAGACAGCAGTCTTTTTAAGAGGAATGAGTTGCAGTCTGATTGACTGTCCATGCTGTAAATGTGGTACTAAAAATTCAGGGAGAGAGTCTCAGTATGTATCTGTCTGCTTCTGTGGCCTTCCACACAGGGGATGTTAAATCACTTTACAGTCAAAAATGGTTTTAGCCTTCCAGTAGTCTGGTCAGGTACATGAGTAAATCAGTGAGATAAGCACCTAAACAAATGGATCAAAATCAGAATAATTATCTCATAACGAATTGAAGCATTGAATAGGTGGACATATCCTAACTCAAGCTGCAGAAATTAATTTGGGTCTTCGTCTATGTATACTGTTTGAGCAAAGCAATTTTTTAATTAAAAACACATGGGGTGAACATGCCTCATCCCAGACATGAGGAGAAAATGAGAATGAGTTGGATCAGAGTGGACCTCTTAGGAACAAGAAACTTTTCATCTGAGTAACATAAATAAGGTATTGATGTAATCAGATGAAGGTGTGAGCAGCCTACTGGTTCAAACCAAACATCACTCAGGTCAAGTATCCTGCTTTTGGCACTGCTTAGAAATCAAGAAGTCAGCTTTGATTGCAGCTATAGCAGTATAAAAGTGTAACAAATAGAAAATACCTATGGAAAAACCTGAGAACAAGAAAGCATGAGATGTTCTGCTTGCAGCAGTTTGACTCCATAATGTTATCAAATATATGGTCTTCTCTTTATTATATTTAATACGTCTGAATTAACTTTCTTTTGATTAATCAGTTTTTGAACAACGTCAACTTCTGGCATGCAAAACATTCTGTGGGAAAGAGCTACACAGCTCAACTAATCATTATGTTAAAAGTGATCTCCTTTTGTTTATTCTGACCCAGTCATAATTCCATTTTATGCTGCCTGGGTCTTTCTTTGAAGGAAGATAAATAATCATTTACTATTCACCTTTTTCATGCCACTCAGAATTTTATAGGTCACTGATACATCCTTCCTCAGCCAGTTCTTTTTCAGACTGAAAAGTCTTCCCCTGTCTGCAAAATGGCTTCCTAAAGACACATCCCATATTTTTGGTCATCGATGTCACCTTTTTCTGAATCTTTTCTAGTTCTGCTGTATCCCTGTTGAAGACAGGGAGTAGAATTAGCACAGTGAAAAACCACCACAGTGTAATATTCGCTATGTGGATGTAATGTGGATTATTACAGTGACTGGTGTGTTCTGTTTTGGTTTCTGTTACATTTTTACATCTTTTTTTCTTAATCCAAGTTTATTCTCAATTATTTCAGAGGCCTTCCCAGATTAGTGTCAGTTGTAAATCTAATATGCATGCTTTCTATTAGATTCTCCAGTCATAATCAAAATGGGTTGTGTCCAGGATAGAATGAATATAGGTTAAATAGGAGTTTAAACAGTGTGAAATTCTGCCTTGTTACAGGCTTCCATTTTAGCAACAAAACTTTGATGGTTACCTTCTCCCGTATGGTTTTCTTACTGCTTTTGTACGCCCTATATATAGCTATGTTTAGACTGTCTTTCTCTAGCTTACTTATTAGAACACTGCATGCAACAAATATTTTTCCATAATCAAGATACATGACGTGCTCTACTCCCCTTCTATCAATACAGGCTCTTACTGTGTTCTTGAATATCCCTCTTTTGACACATTAGTTACAATGAAGGGGAAGAAAGATAAACGTTTTCTTAGCACATTGGGGAAATGTATATATGTGCCAAAATAGTTTCCACTCCATCTCTCCTTTTACCTCATCATTGCTGTGGAAGCAGGAGATAAGAGCAGCAGCCTGAGATGGAACACAAGCTGCCACTATAAATATTGTGAAATGATTATGCAAGACTGTCCAAAATTTGGAAAAGAATTAAAGAACTTTCACATTTGTACACAGATGTTTAATCCTTGGAAAAAAATCAGTTAGGACTAAAGTCAGTGACCTGCAGTCTGTTGCTGATTTGGGCACTGGATTGAGAACTGAATTGAGCATTGAGTACACTCGTCATCACCATCCAATACTACCCATTTGATCTAGTGTCTTACATACTACAGGAGGTAGCGTGAAGATAAGACTAAAGCTGCTAGTAGCAGCAAGAGTCAGTGCCAGGCTGATGCTCGTCTGTGCCAACACACATGCTAATTTCTCTGAACCTATTTAGACAAAATGTTACCCACAGGTGCCATAGATGGTGCTGCAAGGGAGAAAGCAAAGAACAGGAGTTCTCTTCTGACATGCACTAGCTGTTAGGTTAGTTTGGTCACCTTACGTAGCTGTACCCTTGACAACCTTTCAGGAATAGGCCAGATATTCCTTGAGTGACAATAAATACATCCCTGTTCAAACCAGATAGTGACAGTTACAGAGAGGGTGAGACTGGAATAGCAACACAAAGATGTGTGTCTAAATGTCAGAAATGTTACTTGTGCTTTTATGTAGAAAAACACAAGTACAGTTGCCTAAGCAACCTCCTGTTTTCATTGACATAAGTGGCATGGAGCTTGAGACTTCAAAATTGTGCAAAGGGATTGATACTAGTATGGCCATTTTACAAATCAAACTGAACCTAGGTGCTATGGTGATGATTTGCTTCTTATTGTGCTAGTATAAAGTCAGCAGAAGTGCTCAGAAAAGAGCATGGGTGAAGCTAGTCAGTGCTCTCACTGCCCTAGCATTTCTGAGCACGAGGTGTTTTCAAACCATGCTTCACTAAATACATGCTGGTGGTCTCATGAAAAGGCTTCATGGCTGCATGGAGTCTCTTTCATTCCTCTTTTCAGCTGCTAAGCCAAAAGACAGCCAAAAGTTGTGTGCAATCAGGTGCACTAGTTGATGCGTAAGGGAGGGGGGTTTTGGGTTTTACAATGGGACAAGCTTTTTATTGAAACATGGTCACACCCAGGCAAAGTTTGAGAACCTCTGTGTTCTAGAAAAGCTATTTACATGGTCTTTGGTACATCAAAAAAGAACATTTTCTGTTGATTTTTGGTTAATGAGCAGTGAGAAGTAGGCTAAGATATCGGGCACATGGAGGTACATTTTTCTAAATAATGATGTGGTTGATTAAGGTGAGCAGATTGAGGGTCAAAGAGATTATGCAAATCTCACTTAGGTAAATGTTTATGTTAGGGTGGGGATCATCGTCCAGTTTAGAAGCAAACTTAAGACCTTTAAACTTTACTTGTCAGAATAATGTGAAGACATTTTTTCATTGATTAGGTGATATGCTAACCCCTTACATGCTAGTGTATTGCACCTGCACTCTTATTTTCCTTCTGTAATGGACAAGAGCTGAACTTCCTAGATCCTGAATTCTTCTGTTATGAGGGCTGTTACAATGCTGCTCTACTGAAGTACAGGATTGTGTGAAATCCCTCAAGCACTGCCTCCTAGCTGCTGAACTGAGGCTCTGGGTAACCCCAAGATCAGTCCTCCTGAAGCACAGGAATCTTGCTGGAAAACTGGTTTCTAGAGCAGATTTTTCCTCACACTTTTCCAATCCCAAATACAGGGCCAACTTTAAGGGCTACATAAGCAATATTAAACCATCAGTCTTTAATACCACCAGGGAGATCTCCTTCCTCCAGAAGGAGTCAATTTACGTCCAACATCCTCTCAATGCTTCCCTGCTGAAAGCCTGTGTACCATCAGCCTTCTGAGAGGCCCATACCAAGTGGTGAACTGTCGAGATGCTCATCTCAATCACATTATCCTTTTTCTTATTTACTTGCTCAGGGAGAAAAGTAACACACCGCAGGAGCATTTTGCAGTGGATAATAATGCTGCCGCTGTGTATTTGGTTGACACACCGAGAGAGGATCTCCATCTGCAAGAATTCAGATATTAAAGCTTTACTGATGTTTTCGTTCTTGTTAATATTGCTGCCTGTGCTGGGAGAAGAGTCTGGGTGATGAAGAGTAGAGAGTATTAATTTTCATTTACTGAGCTGTCTAGCAATAATTTGAACCACCCACACAGCTGAACAAGTTGATTTCAGAGCCAGGGAGGTTATCGACACCGATAAAAAAGCAGCTGTCATATAGTTTAGACACTATGCATGGGCAAAAAACCTCCTGGTATAGCACTTATATGCAAATTGAAAGTATTTCGGTAACCTCTGACCCTGCTTGTAAACAGAAGATTCCAGGAATTCTGCTGGAAACCATACATTACTAAGGCAAAACTGTACTTAGCAATAAACATGCTTTCCTCAGTGAAAGAATCTGGAAGTGGAAGAATGCAAGACCTTGAGATGCACTGCTGACTGTGGGGAAACGGCTGAGGCCACCTCCTGCCTAACGTCTGGGTAAACACCCACCCTTGCAGAGCTCCCGGAGGAAATATGTAAACCAGACATGGCTGTGGTGCGTGAGCACTTTGTTAACACGCTATCAGGCATTCACAGGTGGCAGCTGTGCAGTGCCAGGAGTGAGTGGACCTGCAATTTGAGCTTGCTCTGGCATGAAATGGGAAGTTGTTGGAGGAATTCAAAGAACTGAGTGGAAGGATGGTTATTTTAATGGCAGCAGGAGGGCTGAGGAGCAAGTAGGTGAGAATGGGAAAGACAGACAACACAGTAGCAGTCCAAAATGAAAAATCCCCTTGGAACAGGAGAGGTTTCCAGTGATCAAAGAGAACGGTGAGATGATTGCTGAAAGGTGATCAAGAGAGAAAATGTGAATCTTAGATAGAAGCTAAGCATAGGAGGGAACAAGAAGAATTTCAAGTGGATGTCTGCTTCAAAGACATTATGCCCAAGCTACTTCTAAAGTAGTGAGTGTGGGTACCATTACCTCAGCAGTGCAGCCTCGTGTTCAAATATTTATCTGGCACCTGAGGGAGGGGACTTAACAATCAGCTGAGAACTCAATGTGGCTGCTGATTACATTGCTAGGAATAAAGAGCAACCGGGTTTAAAGCTAATCCAGGGTGTTTATACACAATTTGACCTGTACTGGAAGCACATCTAAATAAGAACCCAAAGGTTGTCATGTTCATGGAAAATACACCACATGCTCTCTTCCATCAGAATTGCCACTTGGCCGTCATCACCTTGCCAAAAATATGTTAATAAAGCTCTTGCACTCAGCTCTTTCAAGGAAAGGGCATAACTCAAATCCAGTACTGCAATGTTTTTGAAACACTGCAGGAAATCCAAGCTTTACAGCCTACGTGTTAAAAAATGTAAGGCAGATACTATGATAGGGCTTGCCCCCCACCCCCCCCAAAAAAAAACCAAAACAAAACAGAAGTGGATTGTTCTAATATAAAATAGAATAAACCTTTGTTACTGGTGTTGTATATGTCCTCACACAAGGAAAATATGTCTGTTTCTTCATGATGGAAATGTCAGTAGATGGTAGGGAAATGATCAGGTAAAGAACTATGCTACCAGTTTATGGCTATTAGCCCAGTGATATCGTGATGCTACACCAAATGGACACACAGGATTTTTTCAGTTTTGTCCTTCCTGTTTATTTAGCAATGCAAGAAAATTTTTTCATATGTCAAAGGCAATAAAGCAGTGCAACAAAACAAATAGGAGATTATAGAATTACAGAATGGATTTTGTTGGAAGAGACCATCTAGTTCCAAGCCCCCTGCCATGGGCAGGGACACCTTCCACTAGACCAGGTTGCTCAAAGCCCCGTCCAACCTGGCCTTGAACACTTCCAGGGAGGGATCAGCCAAGATATCTCTGGGCAACCTGTTCCAGTGTCTCACCACCCTCGCAGTGAAGAATATTCTTCCTTACAACTAACCTAAATCTACCCTCTTTCAGTTTAAAGCCATTACCACTTGGTCCTAATGCTACATGCTCTTGTAAAAAGTCCCTCCCCTTTCCTGTAGCCCCTTTTAGGTAGTGGAAGGCCACTATAAGGTCTCCCCGGAGCCGTCTCTTCTCCAGCTGAACAACCCCGATTCTCTCAGCCTGTCCTCATAGGAGAGGTTCTCCAGCCCTCTGATCATCTTTGTGTTCCTCCTCTGGACTCACTCGAGCAGGCCCATGTTCTTCTCATGTTGGGTGCCCCAGAGCCGGACACAGCACTCCAGGTGGTGTCTCATGAGAACAGAGTAGAGGGGGAGAATCCCCTCCCTCAACCTGCTTGGTCACACTTCTCTTGATGCTGCCCAGGATACAGTTGACTTTCTGGGCTGCAAGCACACATTGCAGGGTCATTGTTGAGCTTCTCATCAACCAACACCCCCAAGTCCTTCTCCGCAGGGCTGCTCTCAATCCACTCATCACCCAGCCTGTGTTTGTGCTTGGGATTGCCCTGACCAATGTGCAGGACCTTGAACTTGGCCTTGTTAAACTTCATGAGGTTTGCATGGGCCCTCCTCTCCAGCCTGTCCAGGTCCCTCTGGATGGTACATCCCTTCCCTCCAGTGTGTCCGCTGCCCCTCCCATCTTGGTGTCGTTGGCAAACTTGCTGAAGGTGCACTCAGTTCCAATGTCTCTGTCACTAACAAAGGTGTTAAATGGCACCAGTCCCAGCACCAACCCCTGAGGAACACCATGCTTCACTGGTTTCCACTTGGACATCGAGCTGTTGACTGCAACACCTTGAGTACAACCATCCCTATCCACTGAGTGGTCCATCCGTCGAATCCATGTTTCTCCAATTTAGATACAAGGATGTCATGTGGGACAGTGTCAAATGCTTTCCACAAATCCAGGTAGCTCTTTAACTTCCATGTAAGGATAGAAAATTATGCTAAAGCAAATATTTTCTGCATTCAGAGTATGTTTTAATTTATCAATGTTCAGGCTTCTTCTCTGAGTGATCAATTTATCAGAATAGAAAACTAGCATAATGTTACTGGTAGACCAAGCTGACAAAAGGGGTTATTTGCAAAATCTTTTTTTTTTTTTTTTTTCCCAGAAGCATTTTGTAGTTGTCATGTGCTGTGATAGTTAAGCCAGCCTGTCAGGCCATAGTGGCTGAAAGGGGGTGATCCTGTCCATCTCTCCCTACTCTCAGCTATGTCATCCCAACTTTGTGGGCACTGTGAGCTGGGATTCAAGCATGCTAGTTGTTGTACTCCATTCCTCCTCTCCTCTTACCAGTTCCCTGAAATGCTTTTATGGGAAATAGTGTACGTCAGCACCCACTCTCTTATTTACAATGTGTAGAGCCTATTTAGCACACTCCCCTGCAAAGAGGGCAGTCTCCCTTCCTGCCTACCAGAGTTTCCTGTTCACGCTGCTGGCTTTGTGCTGGCTCTGGCAATTGCCTGACCTCTTTTGAGACAATCCAGTTTGCTAATCTGTTAGGAAACAACTCACATTTTTTCATGAGTCAATTCTCTGCCACTTTAGAAGGCTGTATTAGTTCATAAAAGGGTCAGGTGCATACTGGACAACCAAAGGCAAGTTGTGTGGTTGTGGAACTGGGAATGGCAAGGTGGGAGAAAGAGGAAAGACTGTTCTTTGGAGTGGTGAGGGTGGACAGTTCATCTCAAGTCACCTTACCACTTCTTAACTAAACAGGCTCAGGAGACACCATTGCAAAGGTGAGAAATAACAAAAGGACAATCCTTGTGCTGCAGGAAACCATGCTGATGAAGCAGTGGGGTGTTGCCCTGTCTTGGAATCAGTGCTGGTCCAGTGCTGGTACAATGGATTAGAGGATGCAGTTGCTGAAAAAGTAGCAGTTCCAAGTGTGGTGATTCAAATGAGATATAAAATTAAGCTCTTGAATGGTGGATTTTAAAATAGCACTAACAAGAAAGCCCACAGTTTTCAGTGGAAGTTTGATAGGGAATTAAGATAAAATACAGAAGTTAAAATGACCCACTCCAAAAAAGTGAGGGAAGAATTGCTGGTGATTCCATTCAAGAATGTCTTGTCCTCAGGCAAGCAGTCTATGTGGCCTCCAGAGTTGAACGGGAACCACTCTTCCCACTCAGACATCAGCATCACCCTGCTGAGTATGACCTGCAGGTAGCCTTCACACTTGGACCAGAATCCAGAGTTATGCTAGGGACTGTGTGATCATAGGCACACAGTCCTGCTGCACTTACCAGACTCCAGAAGAGATCCTATGGGCCTGCAGAAATGGTACAGATCAGCACCCACTATCCTACTTGTTTTGATGTGGAAAGTAATAAATTATGGGGCTGACAGAACTATAGCATTTTAATAAAGGGGGTTTGTGGTCGTGTTATTTTTTTTTTTAACAAACAGATATTCTTGGATTTAATGCCTAGATGTATACCCCAGAGGCTCCAAGCAGATATCGTAGATCATCAGTTTCTATCTCTGCAGCAATATTCAAAAAACTGAGCGTGCTTTGTATTTCACCAAAAGAGCTGATGACCTAGCAGTTGCTTTGGTGAAACTTGCCTTTGTTTCTCTGGTTTCCATGGACTGGGATGGGGATTTACCACCCCTTTCCAAGGCATCAGCTCACAGCTCAGCTACAGCCTTGGCTAATACAATGACAGGAGGTTGGGTCCAATTGTTTAAAGCAATAGTACTGAGAGCCTGGCCTGTGAGGTGCACAGCATCATCAGGTCTCAGGAGGAAGTAGCACACTCAGATTCACTCCAGTGGAGGCATGGAAGATATAAAATTCAGTACTTCAAAGAACCCTGCAAAAATACTGAGCTATTTGCAGCCCATTCTCCTCAATAATGTGGACATTCAAAAGTTACTTATTGGATGCACCCACTCTGTTCTCTGTGTGCCTTGCTTTGGTTTTAGTCCATTTCTGGTTATTTTTCCAGTCAACCTAATTTTGTCTCTTCCCCCATCTTCCTTTTTTTTTTTTTTCTTTTTTTTTTTAATCTAGTTCATGTTAACAGCTGGAGATTGAGCTGTTGGGTGAGATTTCTTCCAATACTGGACAGTTTTACCCGTTGACCCAGTGCCTGCTGTGACTTTGGCTAAGATAATACAATTCATTCAATGCGTTCACAGCAGGAGCAGAGAATAAATTGTTTCATTACAGGAGCACAGAACAATGATGATACTACCAACTATATATAAACACAGAGCAGTAGTTACCCACCAGCCAACATTTAATGGAGATGGAAGGCTGGGTGAATTTCCTTGGCTACTGCCATCTGCCAAAATGCATCCTGAAAGAACAGACGTCCAATGTTGTGCTTTGAAAGTTCCAAAACTTGTGATCCAACTGTTGAGTTCATATCCCCCAGACTGTAAATCGCAGCTCTCCTAGCTTGCAAAATGATACCAGCTGACTGCAGGCTCAGAGTGAGCGAAAGGAGTTGCGTCAGACTCCAGAAACAGAGTGGTAATTCATCTCTGATTTGGCAAAATGTTTTAATAGGTACGAACGGTGACTGAAAGAAAATGCTGGCATTCTGCCTTGTTTTGCTACCTCACACCCCTTTTCTTCTCCACAACCCCTTTTCCTCCTTGCTTCAAAAAGTATGTATGTTAAAGGAAACAGATTTACCAAAATTACAATCCTGCATGTGAGCCAGCCAGCTTTCACGGTATTGCAGTCAATAGCATGTGCTCTTGGAACGCACCACTTTGGATATCAAAGAGAGATTTGATCGGAAGGCTAATGGGTGTTCTGAGCAGCAACATTTGTCCCTCAGTTTGCTTTGAAAGCTCTTTTCCATGTACAATAAAAGTAGCCATACACTTTTGTGCAACTGCTACCCAATACTCACAATGAGTGATTATAAGTGAAAGGAACTACTGATTCACTTAGTCATCTTCTGTCACAGATGCCCAATGACCAAACGCTAATCGACTCTTTGAAATCTTTTTCAAAGTAAGTCTATGCAAACAGGGGGGAAAAAATTACTCAAAATACTTGTGGTTTTGTCGGTAGCTGCTGTGACTACTGATCAGTCCTCTGCTGTTATTTGGAGATGAGAAATGTGTTTTGAGATTCACAGTGGAAAGAGATGAATTAGCCTTGCAAACTTACCCCTAAATTAAGAAATGCATATTGATACTGCAACTACCAATGACAAACCACATTGTGGAGATTTTGTTCTCCGATGGTACTGCACAGTGTGTAAATAAAGAACAGACTACATTAAGTCTCCTGCTAGGGTGATTCCTCAAACTTACAACCTTGAGACCAGAATGTCTCAATGACAGTGGCCCCGAGTCCTAATACGTTTGTGCTGTAAATACTCCAGAACCCTCAGAGAAGCAATTTGTTAGAGGAGGGAGCATTTCACCCCCTTTTTCCCTGCAACTTCTGGAATAAGGTCAGCACTCTGCTACCTCTCTTTTCATCTTCAGACTGTGAGATGAGGAAAATACTAATCTCTTCCCCCAGCTTGGTAGAGGATAAGAATAGCCCTGGCCCTTCGTCTCCTGTTCTTTTTAGGTGACTGGTGGCTATTTTCTTGGTGGGTTGTGCATACTATTCCCTCTGTGCTGCTGGTGAAAGCCCAGCAGCTGCTTCCTCTCACCTCTGCAGGGTTTGAGTGTCTTGGTTTTTGGCCTGCCCTGCCTTGCTCTTCTGGAGCATATGAACCACTCTCTCCTGCTCTGAGGCAGAGGGAGCCTGGGACAGGGTGAGATCAAGTATGCACTTGCTTCACAGGTGCAGGTCACTAGCAGCGTTGGGTAGGACCAGTATTTGGAGTATTGGTGATATTCCTGCACTGGGAAGAGTAAAGGAGCAGTGTGCTTGCTACAGACCTGTGAGCTCGGTTGTTTGAATAAATGAGGCCCTTAACAATGGTATTTGGACTGCAGCACTTGGAGGCATCTAGCCAGGATTTAATCATGTGTCTTCTCCAGTGTGCTGCTGGTCATGTCCCTTTTTATTTTTTCCCCTTCCTGTGCTTTTCTCTGGCCAATTGAAATTTAAAAGCTATAAAAATAATTTTTTTTACAAGGATCTAGAAATGCACAATTTTTCCTCTTATTGTAAGTTTTAATATTGCTGATATCCATCAAATTTACTTGTTACTTGACATGTCAGTGTGAATATTTACAAACAACTCTCCTGAGGATAGCTGAAGTGACAGATGATTTCATTGTTGGGTGTACAATAGGCATAAGTACAATGGAAAAGAAGGGCTGACATCTGCTATGGTGATATGTTTTCAGAACCGTGTATTGTCATCTCTTTATTTTGTGTATTATGCAATGATAATTGGGGGTGGCAAAGTGAGCATCAGTTTGGCTGCTTTGTGGTGATTCAGAGTTTCTACTCAGCAATCTATTAGTGCCTTCCAGTGTCTGACAGTGCAGTAAGTATGTTCAAATACCACATCCTTCTGTTTCTGAAGTAGTGTGCTAACTGTGCAAAGGCAGCCAAGGAACTGCTGTTGATATGAACCATACTCTAGCAGTCCTTAGTTAGGTTGACTCCAGATGCATCCATTCTGTCTGTGAAATGTCCACAGCATCATCCACCCTGGAAATATCTCAGTTTAATTTTCTGTGCCCTGTATTTTCTTTGTCCTGGTTTTCTCTCTCCCCTGAGCATGGAGTTTCTGTGATGCTTCATGCCTATACCATACCATACCAGTGAAAACTATAATACTGTAATGAACATTCAATGGCTAAACTGTAAGTGAAGAATAATCTTTACATCTCTGCTGAATTTGACTCACATTCCCCATTTGAAAACCTGCCGCACAACCAGACAGGATTGATGGGTTATAAACAACCCACTTGCAATAGTCACTTATACTCTCTGCTGATAGCCATACTTTCAAGCAGTTCAGGATCACACCAGGAGAGGGAATCTACATTTTTAGGCAACATGGTAGTTCTTGCCCTAAAGTCCATTTCTAATCTAGAAGAGAAAAGCAAAGGAAGGCATAGAGGGGCTGTAATTGCAAATGCAGATTCAAAACCAACAGCTGCAGTCAGAGCCGTCAGCACACTGCAGCACTCAATGTGCATTACATAGAACTGAGAGGGACATGGAAGATGCTACTTACAAAATGCAAGTTGATTCTCTGTGTAGAAGGTAGTCAGGGAAGAAGTTATAGCATTGGCAAGGGAATCAGATATTGGCAAAGCAAAGAGTAGGGTGGATCTTTTCACAGGAGAAAGATGACAACAAGAGAGGGGAGCTGAGTCATGAAGAACTTTCAGAGAAAAAACAAAAGAAGCTGCAGTTCCTTTTCCCTTGGTGCATGCTTCATTTTATCCACAAACACCCTGCATAGCACATCACCTGAATGTATTGTGTTCTCCAGCCAATTTCACCACCACTACCACCACCCAACAGCCTGTATGCTAAGGAAAAGTCATGTTTCTTGTTTTACGTGAAGCGACTTAATGATTTACTCATTCAGCCTGTACATATATAAAGCTGTTTTCCCTGCCTAGGGACAGCTGCTGTACTTGTATTTTTTACTGCTGGCAGCAATTCTCCCTGTGGAAGTGACCTACCTCCTGCTGCATTTGGGTCAGGGAGGTTTTTACCTCCAGACAGATCTGAAGAGGTGGGTTGGGAGGGGATGAAACCTTGCTCCTGTCCCAGGTGCAGGCTGCTAAGCAGCAGCATGGAGTTGTCAGGGCCATAACAAGGCCCAGCTGTGCCAAAGCCAGCACTGGCAGCTGGAACTAACGAGAGCCGTGGTGGCTATGACAGGCCCTGGGCAAGTCCTCTGGCCAGGTGTTTGATGCAGGGAGAGGTCTGAAGATGTGCTCCCATCCCAGTCCTGAGGTGGGTTTACATGACTGTCTACAGAAGAAATACAGGTAAGGCAGCAAGCAGTGCAGTTGATCTTTGTGGTAGTGGTGTCAGGGATGGTTTTAAGGTGGGGGAAAATATCCTTTGAGCATGTGAATACTTTGTGAAGAGGCTGGTAAAACCGGTCCTTTGTTAAGAAAGGTGACTTAATTTTGGAACCTGTCAGGAGAATTTGCTGTTTCCCTGTAAAAATTCTGCTATGTGAGGTGTGTTATTTCCTTGCTAGTGCATATAGTCTACATAAGCATTCAGGACTTGCAACACTTTTCAAATATAATACATATAAGGGTTCATGGTTGTTTGTAACTTAACTACTTCTTGTTGTAGCAGATTGAAGTTTCAGCTGGACTTCTGTTGTGCTAAATCTTGTTCACGTGCAAACTCTGTGCCTGTTTTCAGAAAAGAAAAAAAAAAATTCTAGTCATTACTGCTAAATATGAGGTTTTGTTAGGATAAAACATGGTAAAAATAAGGCATCTTACTTTATTGTTATGAAATGAATTTACTGATATGTAATGAAAGAATCTTACGTGATACTAAAACAACTTAATGTGTGAAGGCTTTGCTATGCTTATAAACTGGATATAGCTGTGGGCACTTGTAGTGAGGGACTAACTTTGGGGCTTTTACTACTTGTCTGAAAGCCTGTGAAAAGAGTAAGGAAATTAGTAGGATTGTCTGTGACAGGTCTTGGGGTGGGACAGACTGTGATTAAGACACATAAATGAAGCAGTTTTTATAATGAACTTGTCTTGGGTTGGTTGTTGTCTTCCAGTGCAGTTGCTATTAATGTGGTGTGGTAACAGTGTCCTGACCTGCTATAAGCTGGAGAATAGAAAAAAGTATATCCGCTTCAATCCTCCTTTTGCTTGTATATTTTTCTTTTTACTGCTTGAGTTTCTTCTAGAGAAAGTTTTCCCTGTATTGGCACTTGAAAAGATGTGAATGTCTCTGTGTGGGAAACCGCATGTCATAGTGACCCAGGGAACTTGTATTTTCTGTCATTGGACAGTGACAGAAAGGCCACCTGAACTGCTTTCAAACAAGGCTGAGGACAGCCCTTCTGTTGCACTAGGAAGCTGAGCACGACAGTGGGAAGACTTCTGTAACTAGCATTGCTTATTCCAGCTGCAAAAATATCTGTGAAATTGGAGCCTGTGAGAGAGGATTTACACTTATGTGGCTTGATCTCGGAGACCTTATAGATGCAGAGTCTTACAGACCAAATACTCTTACAGTTACACCGTCTCCTCTAAGTTTAACTCCCTACAAAAATGCAACAGAAAGTAAGAATAGAAGAGGCTAAAAGGCAAAGTGTCTTAAATTTCTTGGTCTATGCTGATGTAAACATTCATCTTCTTATAATGCTCTATATATCAGTTCTCTATGGGTTTTTGTGCTCATGAACCAGAAATAACTTGAAGAAATTAAGAAGTAGCTGTGTTTACTAAATGTCAAGAAACATCTCTGCTGCATGGCTTTGCTATTGTGGCAGTCTTTGAACATTTTGAAGAGTATAATGACCTATTTAACCTCTTTTTCCTTGAAGAACCCTTTTTTTCTTTCCCTCAAACTCTTTATTAATGTAAGATATAAAACACTCTAGTCCCCTAAGGTAAGGCTTCTCAAGTTTCTTAGGGAAGAAAAATCTTCAATCTTATTTCAAATGCAAACTAAATGCTTGACTAAATCTTGAATATTGCTTATATTTGCTCAACTTCATGGTTTTTGCTTGCATGAGTCAAAGGGCTTGTGAACTATCTTTTTCTCCTAGTTGTTTGGACCATCCACTGAAGTCTTTCAATCCATAGACTGAGAAATTTTCTTCTTTAGGCAGCCTAGTTTGTCTTTTGCTTTTTTTCCCATATTCTGAAATTAAAAAATTAAAACTGCAAACTGCTGTCTCAGCAATTCTTTTCGTGATACCATTTGGTGGTGGATTTTTTTTTTTAATCTTAGTTCCAAGTCACATGGTTGTGTCTCAGTGACTAAGAGCAAGGGTGGTTTTGTTTGTCGTGTGAAACACTCCTAAAAACAGTGAAGCTCATACCTAATGTTTAGAACTATAAGGAAACCATTATTTAATTATGTATTTGAACCTTTGGTTTGTTGCTTGTGGTCTTCGTTTTGCTATGTACATGCGTTTCTGAACAGGGGCCTCTTCACCCCTTTCTCCCCACCTTTGTCCATTGTTTGACTAATAAAAATATATAATTGAGAGGTAAAGTGGAGAGCAAATTTGGAGGTAGGGAGTTCTTAATAATATTTGTCTCTATTGACCCTTTGGGTAGTTCTGCAGAATAGGACTGAAGTGGCTTCAGAGGGCATGGGGGTTTGATGGGGCAGTGGTGCTCTGAGGTGTGGCAGAGAGGTTCTCTGTTCATGATTTTGGCCTGTCTTTGCCCCTTCTCTACGGGAAGCAAGAGAACTCTTGGTGTGAATAACTGACAACTTAATAGCCCAGAACTTACCATCTATGTCTTCTCTTTGTCTTTCTGTTTGGCTTTTGACCACCATTTAGGGCTGTGTGGCAGCAAGATAGACAGAGGGCAAGGTGCAGGCTGTGGGAGGAGAATGGCCATACCTTTTCCAGAGATAGCTTTCTTATCCTCCCATTCACTTTCTATTCCCCTTTTACTGGTACAGAGTTGAGCTGTGCTGGTTAGACCAGGCTCTGAATACCCCCATGTTAAAGCTAAACCTCTTAGATAAGCTGTTTTTAACCTGAGTCAGTTCTTACTTGGCTGAATGTGCAACTGCATGAGCAAATATACCAGCGTAATGTGAATGAGAGCCACAAAAGAGCAAATGAAAAAGAGTGAGGACAAGGGGCTGCTAAAGTTAGTATTGCTGCTGGGAGATGTGCCTGTCAAATCACAACACAGGTGTGTGATTACAGCAGCAGAGCAGCATGTGTTGTGCTAGAGATTCACCAAATGTGTCTCTTGAATAGGCTGGAGAGGCACCTGTCCTCCCCTGTCGAGGCTTGTTAGCATGCATAGTCAGGAACATCAGAGTTTGGTTAGCTTAATTTGGCTAGATGAAGGCAACAGTGTGTTTTACAGTCCCAAAATGTCATTGTCCTCTTAGAAATGTAGCCCTAGTGGGTAAGAGAGTGACTTCTTTTAATAACTGCTAGTTTTAAGACCAGTCAAGTTAAGAGGAAGACAAGGAAAACAAAAACAATTCAGATTCTGTGTATTCAGTAACACTTGGATACCTTGCCACTGCATGGTCTAAAATCCACCCTCAGTAATTTTCATGTGCAAGCCAAATACCTGTGACAGGTATTTTGGTGACTGAAACTGAGCACAGAGGGAGTTCAGCTCAGAATGGCCAAACACTTGATAAATATGATCCCCTTAGAGAATGGGTTGTTAAGAAATGCTGCGTTTGGGTGTATCCATAATCCTACTAGTAATGAGGTATGATCAACTAAAGCTAGAGAAGGAGCTGCAAAGAAAATTTGCTATCAGTTAAGGATCTATAAGATGAGATTCCCTTTTATGATATGGTCTATGATAGAAAAAGTGGTGGAAGCAATTCTGATCCATTTTGCAGCAGTCTGGAGGTGGGAACGCTCTCAGATAAAGTGGTGAAAACCAGTTTCTTCACATCCTTATGTTTCAGGGGCCTTCCTGCCACTGAGGAGGAAGCCCTGGGTCTCTCCTGACAGGTGTTGCCTGTTGAAATCCTGCCACTGTAGAGATAAGAGAGAATAGGACTCCAGTTAAATTATTTGAATGGGAAGCTATAGGGTCTATCCCCATACTCGATGTCCCTGTACTTCTTTTTTTTGTTTGTTTGCGTTAGTGTAGTGAGCAAGATACAAAGCCAGGACTCTTGCTTGAGTGCCCTAAACGCTGTATGAGAGATCCGGCTGTATTTTGACCCTTGCTTTCCTGACTGTATGATACTGCAGTTTCTAAAGCAGGGATAAACCCTGTGACTGTGCTCTCTTGGGAAGAAGTTTAACAGAAGCTGGATGGTGCAACTTAGGACTCTGACTTTCATCTTTAAGACCATGCAGATGCATTTTTATTTTTACTGTGTTGAAGAGTGTTAAGTGCAATCAGGACATGCCCATACCTGTTTGGACACAGGAGGCCTAGCTATCACTTAATAGTTTCTGGACTATACTGTGATTTTAGCTGGGGGTAGCCAGAATTAGGTCAGATGCAAGAGCAGAACCAGGGAAGTTTGGGCCAGACAAGAAGACGCCTGGTGTCTTCTGGCCTAAGGCTGCTGCAGAACAGTATATCTTGGATGCTTAAGGAGGGGGCTGAGGGGGGAAACCTGCATTGTAAGTTTTCCTCTCTTTTTACACTTGATGATCACTGACAGGCCCAAAACGTGTTACAGGGGCATGTACATATACAATGTATACTTTAAGGAACCAAATTTATTTTCCCGTAGAGCCCTGATTATCTCAGAAGTGTTGCACAGGGAATGTGAACAATGCAGAACTTGGTCTGTACTTTGCTAGGCTTATAGCACACAGTAATACGTTCTCCGAAATGAGGAAAGCCCTTTTCCTTTGATGGTAGAAATACAAATACCCTGTACTTGAGAGATTCACAAGTGGGGAATAAGTTATCTCCTGATGACCCATAGGTGCCCAGCTTCTACCGAAGCCAATTCGAAGTGCCTCATAGAAACTGTGTTCTGCTGATTTCTATGGAATATTTAGAAAGAGGGTTTTTGACATGAGGTCTGGAATCGTGTCATCTGCAGTAGTTCCAGAACTTTTTAATGGGACTCAACATGCTGCAGGGACATTCACATCCCTCACCAGGATTCCATCCAGCCTCTTATTTGAGCAGTGTGGTAATTGCAGTATGTATAAATGTTGAATTAATTGATTCTATAGCTAAAGAGTAGATTGAGCATTCAAATGGGTCAGATGCACAATGCTTACTCAAAGCTGTTTTTATTTACTGTTGACTCGACAGCATAAAATTATACAACTTAGAAACTTGAAATTTTGTGAAAATTAAAAAAAAAAAAACAAACCCAAAACCAAACAACAGATGCCTTGCCAGTTAGGTATGGATCTGTGTTGGTAAATGATGGAAAGTAAATAGCAAATCCTATAATGTGTGTTTGTGGTTTTGTCTCTGTTAGTCCCTGCAGCCAATTACCTTTGAATCAGGAGATAAGAGTGCACATAGTTCATGGATGTTTATAGTAAATAATGTGATATTTTGGAATGTGATACTGCAGGCAGTGCATCATTTCAACATAATCTTCATCACTATTTACTCGAGTACCTTTAGGATGCAGTAGCCTGTTAGGCCTCCAGGAGGTAGAAGACATAGGTTCATATTTAAATTCTAAATCACACAGAAGAGGAGAGGTTAAAACTCAGTCCTCAGTATCCAAGCTCAGTGCTCATTTAACCCTGGCTAATTTGGAGCCTTAATGTTTCAGATTTTCATGGAAAGGCAATCTGTTTAGACATCTATCTCCAAAGGAGAGAGTTTCCAGGGAATCGGGCACTATTTTCTGAGAATTTTTTTTTTTTTTTTTTAATATTTGTATGAAGAAGGGGGCATGTATCTAGAAGATGGCTCTTAGCTGCATCTCTGGGGTGTGTGTGAAGGAATAACAGGCTAGATGAGAATATCCAAATTCATCCCTGCTAACAGCTGTAGTTTTAACTTTCCTTAGCTCTTTCAGAATTGCCTGCATTACTGAGTTGGAGTCTTCTTAATCACGATAGAGATGAATAAGAGCAGCCTAACAGTGCAGGGCTTTGATTTCCTAGGCTTGATAAGTGTTGTCTTTTTGGACCCACAGTTCTTTCAAACAGTCTTTGCCATTACTATTTACCTCATGCAGTTATTTTCAGCTGAATTAATTGTTCAAAAGACTGTGCTGTTCTAATTTGGTGAGTGCTGATTACAACCTGTAACCCAAAATAAGTGGACAAGAGGAAAACAAATAGGCTCTTGTGAATTCCCACACAAAGATTTTGAATCGGGAAAGAAGACAGGCTGCTTATAGGTGAAAGAAGCAGAGTATTTGCAGTAGTGAGATAGCTGATGTGAAACCTTTGCTCTCGTTCCTAAGGCTTTTGGCACACAATATCATTGTGTCCCCCTCCCTTCTCCATACCATGTGGAGTGCTGTAGGGCTGTCCTCAGCTGTCTGCCTTCCTCACCAATCCTTTTGGGCAAAAATTGCCATCCTGTTTTCCCCCTGCACCCCTGAGAAAACCATTTTTAAACCATACTGAACTGATGTTAAAACAATCAACTTCAGTCATCACTAAAGAAACTTCAATAACATTCTAGCGTGTGTTAGTTCTTCAGTCTTAGTTTTTCCTGAGTTAGTACCAGCCCTTGGATAAGGATGCCCTCTTGGATCTTTAATTCAATTTTTGCTATTTAAAAAAAATAATTATCTAGATGGAGGCTGAAAGAATGAGTTAAAAACAGTCTGATCTGACCCTTCTGCAAAGAATGCATGTGTGATCTTGGCCAGCAATGCCTGCAGGTAACCGAGTGACCTAGCGCATCTCTCAGAAATTTATGTTTTTCGGCCTTGATCTGAAGATTGTTACTGCTCACCCATTTGTTGCAGCCTTGGGTAATTTGAATTTCTGGTAGCTGTTTTGCCTTTGTCTAAGAGATGGAGCCCTCTAGTTATAGCTACTCTCTTTGTATAAGTACCTGTAGATTGTGATCAAGTTAACTTTTGACCTTCTCTTTGATAAGTTAAATCCCCAAATCATCCTCACTGTGAGGCTTTGTGTCAATTCTGTGACATTTTTCTAGACAACTTTTTCTTTTTTTTTTTTTTTTTTTCTGAGGGGGGTGGGAATGGCAAAGGTTGAAATTCTTGGTAAAAGGAGCTCCTGTGTACTAACTTGTATTTCTAACATGGTGGAAGTACCATGGCCTTTTCAGTAGTCATGTGTATATGTTGGGTTATTGAGGTAGTTAAACATTAATATTATCATTTCACAAACTGAGAAACTGGAGCTGAACAGTCAAATAACTTATTCAGGGTCATGCTGTGATTCAATGATACCTGCTTCTGTCTTCTGTCTCCTCAATGTCCATTGCAGTGCTACTGCTCACATCTGGACCTTGAATGCTCCCTCCATGATGACTTTGAGATGCTAGCTGTTACCATGACATGTAAACGTGCATTTTATTATTGTAACAAATTTTTGATTTTTTTGAAGGTTGTTAAAGTTATGAAGTCTAACACTTCAAATAAAAAAATTACTATTAAGACTGTTAATTTATCACCTTTTTCATAAATTATAGTAGTATCTCATTATGTCAGTGCCTAAGCTTTAATTTTGTCTTTTTACAAATACTCCTTGCCCCGCTAAGTATACAGAACAACAGCAAAGGTGTAAGTAGCCAAGAACAGAGATGTGGTCAAAAATGTTAAAGCGAATTCAGCTTGTGATTGAAAAGTGAGTGTTACATCCTTTTTCCAAAGTTATTCTGAGCTGAGCCTTTGCTTTTGAAGTATTTTCTGTAACTAACATGGTTGGAGTTCTGTCATCAAACTGAGAAAAACCAGATGATCTGATATAAGCATATGTGTGTTTTGTTTTGCTTTTAACAAACATATCTAAATAACTTGCATTAGTTATATGTACTATTGATGCACCAGCACATATATTATTGAGACACCAAAACCTGAAGAAATGTGTGACTTAGAATAGGCTTTAGAGAAGCTTGCAAATCCAGTTGGCAGTGTCTAGAAGGAATATGAATATTCTTACCAGGTTGTGACCTTGCAAATTCCTTTATAGGGCATGTTCTTTGTTAATATCTCTGAGGCTGAGACTGTTGCATTTCAATGCATTTAAATTCCTTTCCTTTGTTTGCCCCTGGAATGCACGTTCTTAGTCACCTAGCTATTGAAGGCTTGCATGCCTTTTTGTCTCTAACTGGTCCTAGAACATTACTGTCTCCATGTCAGAAGAGGATAGATATGGCTGATAATAGTATCTATTTAACACTTTCCTCAAATAATGTCTCCTGAGTAGGAGGAACAGGCAGGCTAGAGCCGCTTTTCAGGTAGCTTTGTGAACTTCTGTGACAGTATTTCAGACCCTTGTTATAACTGCTAAGGGACAGGAGGGAAGACTAATATTTTCTTAGTTCAAAGGGCTCCAAAATGGATAATCCAGTTTATCAGAAATTCAGTTTATTCACCAAGCAGGTTGTTTTTTTGGCAGAAGCAAACATAGTTTATAAAGGCTGGCTTGTCTAATCAAGAAGCACAAGGATAGGCCGGGACAGACTTTAAAAGGACCTAGCTTATCCAACCAGTGGAGTAATATTATTTATTTTTATATGGGGTTTTACAATCGATTTTAAGGGGAAGTGAATCACGTGTTATCTGAGAATCCACCTTGGTATATATTTACGTCTTTTGGATCCTAGTAAAACATAATTCATAAATCTCTGCTGTGACACTTGCAATCAATCTGTTAAATCAGATGTTTGGTTTAAGCTACCTGGACAATTCCAAGCAATGAGAAGGAAGGGGGATGGCTTATTAACAATTTACAAAGTGCAAGAAGGATAATCTAATCAAATTACAGTAAATAGTTCAATATGTTCTCATAGTTATCTCCTATCTTGTCACTACTAGGACTAGAGTCACTAGGATTTGAGTAAAGTTGGGTTTATTATTAACCAAAGCTTATGTAAGATGTTATTGCATCTGATTCTATTTTTGCAGTTACTTGGACTCTGTCGATCTTTCAGGCACAAAATGCTGCCTGTGTAAGAGTGCTCATATGAAGCAATTGTAAGGCGCATTGACTGGGCAACAAAGTGGGGCGCTCAAGGAGGGTGGTATGGCCAGCCTGGGCTTCCTGCTAATCAAAATGGATGCCTTTGCTGTTCTGAGAGATTTTGAAGAAGCGCTGGAGGGCTTGGGGGAGGTGTAGGGCAGGATTCTACCATGTATACAGTGAGGCAGACTTGAGCTGGAAGATGGCATAAGCCCTGCCAGCAGTGCGCCACTGCCATGGCTGGGAGAGAGACCCTTTGAGGGGGGTGTCACCAAGTGTGGCAGCACCTGAGCTCAGGAGGTTGTGCAGGATCTTCATCCCATGCGTGGAGGGTGCCAGGGCAGGGTTCCCCACAGAACAGCATCGGAGCACCTCAAAAACTTGCAGATGCAGAGGAAACAGGGCAGGGTATGAAGGCTTTCCAGGCAGCTTGCTGGCCTGTGGTAGGAGGCCAGCTGTGTGGCAAAGCAGGCACCTCCTGGTGGGGTTCCCCAGCTCTGGATCTTTCCGAGGGGTTACAGGGATTCCCCAGAACAGTACCAGCCTGTGGGAGCCTGGTGGCACTGCCCTCTGTTGCACAAAGATGTATGCCCTTGTGCAATGTGTGGTTGGTGTGGAATCAATGAATTACTACTCTATGCAATGAGGTATCAGTTTGGCTTTTGGATTTTCTGAGTACCACCACTACACTGCTGATTATTTTTTTTCCTCCTTTTTTTTTTTTTTTTTTTTTTTTCTGTGAGGCATAAGTGGAAACAGGAGAGGACAGGCAGGACTGAGGGAGCCAGAGTCCCAGGATAGACATGAATGGGATTTTCTCAAGAACAAGTATAGCCCTGCCATGAATGATGGGACATGGAAATAACTCCTGCCTTTTTGCCTTGCCCACCCCCAAACTGCCTGATGTCACGGAAGTCCACCTGCTCCAGGTCAGCATGTGGCACCACAGTCCTGTTCCCCTGTACCCCCCGACCTTCCCTGCCTCCCCAAATGTTCTAGGGTGGCAGACAGGTTGGCCAGTTTGGCAGGTGAGGTTCAGGAGTTGTAAAAAAGCTGTCATATTGCCTTGTGGGGGGGAACAACAGACCCCAAATGTCCATTGCATCAAAGGATCAGGGTATGGAGATTTAAGAAAATAGCCAATATCTTCTGGCTGCTGTGAGTCAAGTATGTGGCATGGTCAAATGCGCAGCCTGCCGGAGGAGGGAAGACCTTTCTTAATGTTTTGGGTTTGCCTGCATCATGAATAGATGTGTGGAACTTCCTTAAACATTTCAATTTCTGCTACATTTTATCCCACATGAGGGTAGGGAAGGGGAACCAGAGAGGTACAAACCAGGACCTGTGGCTCCTGTGTGGAAATGCACGTTGGCTTACCGTGAGGGATCCCACTATCTCTGATCCACTTACCTGCAGGCAGCCGCTGAGCCCTGCTGATGCCAACACAGAAAGTATAGCCCTGGTGAGGTGTCCTTTACCCCAAGGGTAGCTCATGCTGCGTTTCTCTAACTGTCCACATAAGATGAACCAGGGTGAGACAATGCCCTTAGAAACCTGGAAGCTTTGCTGACTGAGGGCCCAATCTCACTTTCAAATCTGCCTTGTACCTCTCCTCAGGGTGGAAAACCTTCTGGGGCGTGAGAGCACCTCAAAGTTTCTGTGAAGCCTGAAGTACGTGTGACTGTTTTCAAGAGGAAAATTGCCAGAGCATGTAACAGCCATCTCTGACATGAAACTGCAGCAAAAAAAATGCAACTTATCTGTGCTAGTGACACAAAAGTATGTGGTAGCTTTACCAGGTTTTGTCTAAGCCAGTTCTGGGGTTTTTTTTGTGGTTCCTTAGGAGTATGGGCTGTCAGAGACCCCCAGAGCTTGGAGCTGCAGCTGTGAACCCCCATTACTACTTCTTGATGTCTGCTAGATCAGTGTGTAAGCACCTCTGGAGAAAGGTTGGCATCTTGAGGAGGGGAGGATGGGGCTGTTGTGTGAGAGTTGGTGTCTTTTACTTATCTGAGTCACAGGCTTAAACAACTGAAGGAAATAGGCTGGTTGATATATAAGCTGTTGCTAAATAGTGTTCAAAATGTGAAATCTGTCGTCTTTTCCCAGGAAAAAGGGGGGGAGAAATCTGCTTTTCATCTTTCTTCTTTATCCTGCCATAATTATAAAAACAAACAAAAAACCAAACCAAACAAACAAACTAATAAAAAAGCTTCCAGGACCTTAATTATCCCGTAATACTGCTGTGCCAAGCCACATACAAAACAGTTAAGTCAAAAGCTATTTGGGGAGGAGACGGGACGGGACAACACACTGAGAGTTTAATTGTATTTTAGGGTCATAGGATGATGGAAGGAGCTTTAGTGAATCATCCACTCCAACGTACTAATGGAAGCAGGGTCAGCTATTTTAGCTTATGAAACTAGGCTACATAAAAAAACAAAGCAAAAAACCCTTAATGTCTCCAAGTCCTGCAGTAATGGCTGAAGACCAGAGTGTAGCTCGCTCTCTATATGTGTGTATGTGCGTTTTACACAAGCTGTAATTTGTACAGAGCAACAGGCCTGTTCCTTGGGCTTTTGTTACCAGTTGTGCTCATATCTCCTCACCTCGCTCTCTGGAGCAGAGAGGGATGGGTTGGATCTGAAGAGGGACACAAACGATCTTGAAGCTCTGGCCCAGCTCCCACTCTTTGCTAGCTGGTGAAGCCATGGCAGGATCGCGTGGGCTGGCATTCTGAGGGGTGACAGAACACGTTTTCCCAAAATGCCAGTTGCAGTGGGAAAAATCCTCAAAGGCCTCTCTTGGCAGAGCAGCACCATCCACAAGGAAAGCAACTTGCTGCAAAAAGCCAAGACCTGACCCTTTGGTACCACTCAAACTCTCAGTAAAGATGAAAGGGATTTTCTGGAATAAATACAAGCAGGACAATCAAGAAAAAGATTGAAAAACTAGATTTTTTTTTTTTAATACATGCAAACCAAGGTGGCTTTCTATTAAAATCTGTCTTGCTTTTTGTTTAAAAGAAAGCAAGCCTTTTAACATTTTCCTATGGCACAGTGAATCCAAACACAACAGCAACAAGCTGGTTCATGGGAACCGGAAACTGAAACAAGCTAGAAAACAACATCCTCGGGGAGAGGGGAGCAAAAACAAAATACTGCTTTCAGGGCCTTTTCTTTTTTATTTTTATTGCTGTCGGAAACAAGTGACCTACTGCAGCCAAGTAGGCCTGGGGCTAAAATAAAAGGACCTTCAGAAGGCAACCAAAATACACAGACCAAACGACGTACTCAACATAAGTGGAATTGCTACTGTGCCGTCCATTTCCCTTACCGGTGTCTATAATTTTTATTTCTAAGGGAAAAACAAATGTAGCTGGAAGGTTTTTGTGCCTCAGTTATTGTTCCCAAAGGAAAGAAAAATTGAGCTAAATGGGAAAATAGACATGAACATGAAGTTTGTGTACAGATGGGGGGCAGGAACTGCAGAAAGATTTGATGTAAAATCCTTCTCACCAACATGAATGGAATATAATGTGTAGAAGATAAATGTTACTATATTTGTGTATCTGTGTGCCATAGAGTTGACAGATGCCAAGCTTTAGACTAAACCACAATTAGGGCTTATTTTAAGCTGGAATAAGTTGTAGGAAAGATTGCCAGTTTTCAGTAAGACATAGGTCTGAGAATTGGAAAATACTTACTAGATCACTGTCACATGTTGTTCCCACCAATATGTGACTGCCCTGTGAGACCATCCAGTAATGTGCCCATGTACATACAATTAAAAATGGACATTTGCATCAGCCAGTATTATAGACATGGGGATAACAAAAAGCTGAATTACAGGCTCTCTTGCCCCCCTGCATTTGTCTGCTCTTTCTGTGAACTTAAAAAGCCTTCAGATTCTGACAATACGATCAATAAGTTCTGACAGCTGTATTCCAATGACTTCTACATACTTAAAACAGCCTGTGTGAAATAAATTTGCAACTGAACTAATGCATGCAAAATTTGGTTTTCCCTTATCAGTTGTAACAAACTTTTTTTTTTAACCTATGAGGAAGAGCTTTCTGTATAAAATAGTAGGTCAAAATTCTAGTGAAACATTTAGATGTTTGAAATACCCTGGGTGTTACTAGTTCAAAAATCTAAGAAGGGAGATACTTTAGACTTTGAATTTGAAGAACACCAAAAAGTGTCTGTCTTCAGATCCAAAGAATCTTATTTTCTGTTATCCCAGTTTAAGCGTGCTACTCCTCAGGGCTCTCTATGATTCCAGTGACTAATCCCCCTCAAATTTGGTTGTTAATACCTGCTAATCTGGATTGATATGCAGCTGCTTTCCTCAGCTACTTATTTCACTTTCCTATGGAGTACACTTTTCCCTACCAACTTACTTTCTAGTGTCTAATTTTATCACGTGGGACTCATTTGCTTTGCATTTCTGTAAGTACCTTCAGGCTTTGGACTTCAGATGAAGGATCTCAAAAATTCCCAGGTCTGCCTCCCACTGCTGCTGGAGACTGCTCGGTCCGGCTAGATATGTTTAGCTCTTGTGAAGAAGCCTTAGTCAGTTCCTCCAACCACATAATTGTTCTGAAGCTCTTCTCCAAAATCCCTCACGGTTGTTTACATCTTTCAGATGAAAATCCTGCTGGATTGTCACTGGCCTTGCAAAGCAATGCATTTTGCCCTTTCCGATTCAAGCATTCTGAAGACTAAACTGTTTGGAGGTTGCACGTCTCGTTGCCTGCTCTCACTGCAAGACCCAAATTGGTTCTGACTGGAATTTAAATGATGCAGCTTTGCAACAGGGATGAAAGGCCCAGCTCTGAATTTCACTCTTCCATGTTACTGCGTTTTAACTAACATTTGTCAAATTATTTTCCTTCCAAACCCTGCGTATAGCTGATGTTTTCCCAGGTTTTATTCCGTTTAACTTTGTTCTCGTTCCTAACCTCTTTTTGGCTTGCTTTCTTTGGTTCATCATGTAATCTGTGGAGGGTGATTAAGATACAGTGCAAGCCTGCTTTCAATTTGGTCTTTCTTAACTTCATCCTTTTCTTGGAAGCACATCACAATGTTGCCATTGATCCCAAAGAGAGCATTTGACCACAAAAATCAGAAAAGTTGATGCAGACGGGGTCCTGACTTGTTCATATACTTCATAGCTTAACTAAACCCATTGGTTTTGATAAAGATAGATCCTTAGACAGTATTGCTCACCTAAGTGGCCATTAAAGAATTACACCGACTCAAAGTTCCTATTGTCTACATGTATTCTCATAGGAGTCCAGTTATTTTGGTTTTGTCTGCTCAGACTGAAGTTGATGAAGTCTTATTGTTCCTGTTAAACTGCAATAATTACACAACAATTGACAAACTGCTCTGTGATCTCCAGTTTCAGCAATCTAGTTGAATACGTCCCTAGTCTCAGGTATGTGACACCAGTGGTTAAAGCCAAGTATGTGATCACTGCTGTGTTAAAGGGGGGCTAAGGTGAATTGAGCTGTTACATAGCATACAGTAAACAGCTAAAAGTGAACTTGTTTACTGTGGTTTCAGTAAACTTTTACACTTGATTTGCTGTGATAGATTACCTTAAGTTTTTCACCTACTCTGCTCTCAGTTCACTCATTTAGTCATTTTTCTTTTGTGCAGAAGCACATATGAGTATCTGCTTTTTATGATAATCTAAGAAAGTGTCCAGGGTGGAAAATCCTTTAGGACCGGGAGAGAATGCAGTACAAAGCAATGAAGGCGCCAATGAACTTGTGTAAATGAAATTGTGTAAAACAACGTTGTGCTGGGTTACTGCTTGTCAGTTGGCATAGTGCATTGAGGTACAGTAAATAGTCAGCAAGCTGTCTAAATCCCTTTTGTAGTCTTAGAGGCAACACATCTACACCAGCCATTAGTAGATGATTACACCAGAAAACTCCCCCCAAAATTATTATACTACATAAAAATGCAGATTTCATGTGATAAGATCACTTTTCTAAAATCTTACTTTGAATTTCAAAAGCTTATTGTCAACCTTCTACCTTCTAAGTCCCAGGGTTTATGTGCAAGAAAATACCTTTTCTGTACCAGTATGACTGATAGGATAGTGCTGTGCCTTCTGACATGGCTGGCTCTCTTGCACTGTTCCTGTGGCTTGAAGTGTTCTCAAATAAGTTTGCGTCTCCAGAGCTGCCTGGCAAGGCAAAGGGCATCTCTTGCTCCCCTGCTCCTTTTGGACAGTCACTAGGCCAAGTGTGGAGCTGGTGGCCCAATGTGCCAGAAATTCCAGACAACCGGTGGAAAAGCAGCTAGCTAGTATGGGACTGGCTTGTAGTGGATGTAAAGTAATTTAGATTGAGATCAGGGAAGGTACAGTTCTCCCCTTGGAGACGACAGAGTTTAATGCAGTGCCTGTGGCTACTCCCATGCCCTAACACTGATCGCATTGCTAGAGAGTCTCTGCAGTTTATTTCTCCAGTGGTTTTATGAGCTAACCACACCTGCTGCTGGTTTCTACAGTACCAATTTACAAGATTGGCTGGTTTGGATGAGGAAACCCACATTTCCTGAGGTATCCCAGGGAGCTCAAAAGCCAAGATCTTAAGAAAATTAACAGAAGTGGTGATTTTTTTTTATTTTTTTTTTTTCAGCATTCCACTTTAGAGAAGGCTGTTTGTGTTTCTCTTCACGTGGTGCAGATACATACTTTCAAACATCAGGAACTTCTGGTATTGCTCTTTGTTGCACAGCTGGAATCACTAGCCAGTTGTTTGGTTTTAGTTTTGATCCCGAAATAACTTTCTGCCCTAGGAGTAATCAAGCTAGAGTCCTTGAGTGCCCTTACTCAGGTAGGCAGGAGGATGAGTGCAATAAGCAGATGCATCAGTTTTTCACCACAAAAGGGAAGAGGTCTGTCTTGCTCCTTTGCACCAGCTGCATGCTGCTTGGACTCTTTGAGATGATTCTGTCAATACCAGCACAAAATCATGTAGTACGCTTATTTTTAATTTATTTTTTCCGGGTTAGTTTCCTCCTGGTTTAATGAGCTATAGCGGCTGGTAAGAATAGTCTAATGAGCATCAGGCCTAGCACAACATAAGGCAGGAATGGGTGTGGGAAGCCAGATGTGGCAATACTTTTCACATGTGATGTGCAGTTAGATCAGCTTATTCGGTTACCTGGAGCTGCAGTACTTAAGTGGTGGGGTAAGAGGTCAGGAGGAAGAGCTCCTGCTCCACACCATGTCAAGCCCCTCTGGGCCTCCAGTCAACTGCTGGACCATTCCTGTGCTGGCTGTGCAGCTCTCCTAAAGTGCTAAAAAGTGTTACAAAAACTCTTCTTGGTGAGAGATAGGAGAGTGGCAGATTTTTTTTAATGTTGTTTAACTCAAAGTTCTTAGGCATTCAGTTTCTTTTTTCCAAAATTACCAATAACTGTCCTGAGAGAATCGCTTTACCTACCAGATAAGTTTTATAAAAGTGTGTTTAAAAAAAAAAAAAAAAGGCATCTTGTAAGGAATTGCTGGCATAATTCTAAGAAAAATCTTTACTAATATTTGGGGATAACTGGATAAGAACCAAAAAACTTTGTACTATAATAATTGCTGTTACATGTGTGTACTCAATGAACTCAAAATACAATTTACTGTCCAAATTCTGTCATTTGAAATAGTAAAGTAATATTATTGCATATGGATTATGCACAAAAAACAGTCTAGGGTAGTGCAAGACTAAGGCTAGACATCTGGAAATTGCACAGTCAACTCATGGAAAATATACAGCTGGAAAACAATTTTAATACAGCAGCATATCCACTTGATTTTACAGCACATATTTAGCAAATGCTGAAGCATGTGAGGCTGTTGTGTAATGACTACATCCCACTTAGCTGAGCACCCTCAGAGTTCTCTTTACGTCTCTAGGATGGGCTTTGGGCATCTTGCAGGGAAAAAAAAAAAAAAAAAGGAAAAATCCTTCCTTGCAGAGGCCACAGTCTGACACCAGTGACATGCTAATAAAGGGCAGAGAGGGAAAGATACAGGAAAGGGTAAGGGTCACTGTTAAATGATGGTGTGATTACACAGTCTGGGCATGTTCACAGTTTGATGGTTAATTCTTGATTCTGCAACTTGCAGAAATCTACCCACTCACTGCAAGTTTAAACCTCAGAGGCTTTGGGGGATTCCCCAGTAGGCTGTCAGTATGATACGTTTTCCAGGGACAGATTTTCTGAAAATAATTGCTGTTGGAACCTCTACTCTCCCATTTTTTACTTTTTAGTGAAGTGATTTAATTTTTTTTCAAAAAATTGGTTTCCTTTAAAAATAATCTCCTAATCCTTTGCGTGGATTCATCCTACCAACTAGCTTCCATGTTCATCTTATCGGTGCTCAGGGTATACACTACTTAAAATTTGAAATGCTCTTGTTAAATGTAGGTATCTTGATGTCCTACCTCCTAACAGACACCCTCTCACCCAGCAGTATGCAAGGAAAGCTTTGAATTAAGACTGTCATTCTAGAGGGAGTGTTTTTCTGACAGAAAGGGAAACTGTTGGCCTATGAAAGGATTTGTCACATGGTCATGAAATATTCAGACACTTAAAGATTAATCTGCATGTGTTATCTGACAAAAAGAATCCAAGATCTAAAATTCCTTGTGCTGTTACTTACATGGTTAAACTACATGATAAGTACCTAGCACAGCCTAAGTTAGGTCCTGTTTGAAGGAGAGCTGAGTATGCTATTTGGTCTTGCTCTCTCTTAAAAAAAAATATTGTTTTCTCTTTGCCTGAAAGTGTTTCCTTTTAAATGAATGCCATAAGACTTTTTCAAAACTAGAGGGATAAGAGAATGGGAAATGACACTTGCTTTTTCATTATTGGGAATAGTAAGCAGGTAACTTCTTACAGCAACTTCCCTTAAGAAATTACAACAGTTTCCCTTAAGAAATGTCCAAAATCTCTATACAAATGAGTTGGAAATCAAGGATCCAGCTGAGTGCAAACACTGAAGTGCACACATGTTCAGGCAGGAGTCATTATGAGATTTACTGATGTACTTTAGAAGGACCATGTGCTTTACATTGAATTGGTGAGCTGGGCTTTCTAAATTCAAAATGATGTATCTTTTGACTTTTTTTGTTTGCTGTTATAACATGAAATAGTTGCCTATGAACCTGACTTAACTGGCACAGCTATATATGCTGATGCAGAGACATACATTAGCTCCTGGTTGCAGATGACCCTGAGTCTTCCTGTGAAAATGAAGAATTAGGTCTACCCAAAATGTCCCTCATATTCCTCCTTAATTGCTCTTCTCATAAAGGGATAAAGACGGTATTATCTGCTCATGTCTTTGGCTAATGATCTGGCCTAAAGTAAATACAGACAGTGTCACAGGAATGCAAAGGGCTTAGATGCTGCTGGTGGCTTGGTCAGGGACAACCCTCCTCTATCTCTGCCTGGCCACAGCCTCACTGGCCCAGTGATGACTCCTGCCGATGGGGCTCTGCTGATGAAGCACGTGTGTGGTCCTCGGAAAGCAGCAAAAGCACCACACTGCATTAAGATTTAGGGCCTCCTGTAAAGCATGTAACCTGATGGCAGCTCTTCCATCTCAAAAGTGCTGTGAAGGAAGTGTACTGGGTTGCTGTGCTAACAGTGTGAAGGACCCTGTGGAAGGACTCATTTTGCTGAGAAAAGTGAGTGGTGTTTGGATGAGCAGAGCTCTGGCCTTTATTCCTTGTGTATTCCTTGTTTTCTTGTTTCTGCTGTGTGCAATGATATGTACTTCCAAACAGGAAAACAGGCATCTTTGCTTACTGGCAAGAGATTCCCCTACATGAAAGAAACAACCCTGTGTTCTGCTGTACAGCAAATGATTAACAGCAGCCATAAGCATATCAGTTGTTCCACATCAGAACTATCAAACCTATTCTTCTGACAGCCTCATACCAGCCTTCTCTCTTTGCTGCCTGATAGTCTATCTCTTGAGTGACTGTCATAAAAGCATTAGCTATCATTTTAAAAAATAATAACAATTTAAAAGACCCTTAGATTTCACGGATCTTTTGATCTGCTGTGGGCAAGTGCCCTTAAATGACATTCTTTTGACAAATACACGTGTTAAAGATTGTTTTAAAAGTTTCATTGATCTTCTCCATGCATTGTGATCTGAAGATAATGTGAATAAAACCTTGGTTTGTCCATGGAGGAAAAATTCATGACACAGAAGACAACAAGAGTAGGAGCTGGGTTTTTATTGAGGGATGTGTATGTGCTTCCTATTTACTCTGTCATATGTTCACATGATTTAAAAAAAAAAAAACAAAAAACCACAAAGACACCAAAAAAAAAAAACCACACCAAAAACTTTTTACAGTATCAGTGCAGTTGTAAGAACTCTTGTATTTTGATGCTCTTGGAATTTGTCAATATTAATGCCAACTGGTAAGAATAAGGCTTTAAATATTCCTCAAAAGAGAGAGGCCTCTGTTTCTAAGGATCTGTGTGCACAGATGGCGTATGCAGAATGAGAAGATGTGAGCAGCTGAGGGACTCCCATACACGTGTAGGCCTCAATCCAGGGAAACAGTCAATGTAAGCATCTCTTTTACACAGCCTTCAGTTGAAATACCCCCAGCCCTGGGGTAGACTATACATGTTACCAATCATGATACTTCTCTGCATGAAGTATCTGCGTATAACTCAGTGCTAACAATGCTTTAGACTTCTGTATTTTGAAAAGGAGAAAGACCAGGATTTCCATGGGAAGCAGCCTCTCTGGCTCTACCAACTCTCTCGTACATTGTAGTATGCTTTTTTTGCTGTTCCTATGAGTGAGCCAGTGTTGATATGTCTAATAAACACAAATGAAACCTGAAATAAAACACGGGGCAAAAATAAAATGATTGGTTTGGAGCACTCTGATGGGATTTCCATTGATTTCTTGGTTTATAATCATAAACAGGTGAAGAACCATTGTACTTGTTCCGAAGGGTGCAGAGGAAGGGGATGCATGTTTGTACTGCAGTCTATGAGTATCTACATAGGATTTTTCCAGGGCAGGAAATCCAGAGCTAGTGTAAATCGATTGAGTTCATTTATCATGATGTTGCTGACTTTAAAGGAGGCACCTGGTCTACAGTAACTGAGTATCTGCATGCATTCAGTAGTCTCTTTCTTGGCAAATGAGACCCGTGCAAATAAGTAAGGAGAAAATGCTTTCCTATACTGTAACTATATACACTGGACACCTAACCCAATTTCTGCCTTTGTGTTAATGCTTTACATGCACAGAAATTTAGTCTGTGTTGCTATTGGAAGCCATTGCTCTTAGATGGAGTCTCTGTATTTATGGTATTAATTATAAAGTTGGGAATAAAGCATCACAATATAATTAATCTAAATCTCTGTCAGAATTTCTCATGATAATAAAAATCTTGTGTAAAAGCTTATCTGCTGATGGACCATACAGACTGGCAGTGCTGCTTGCCTGTGGAATTTGTGTTCCTGCAGTGTAGTACTTAGGTTTCCTATAATTCCCACTGTGGTCAACAAGAATTTTCTGACCTATTATTTTCATTTGAGAAGTGGTTAAAGCCTGTGATAGCTGCTTGTTTTCATGCTCACTGGGCAATTGTGTAAGGAAACCATCTTAAAGGTAATCCTAAATTAGAGGAGAAGTCAAAATAACAAAGGATTATTGTGATAGAACATTAATAATTTTTTTTTCTGGTTTTGGGTGTGGTTTTTTTTTTTCTAAATTAAGATTATTTAAAAAAAAAAAAAAAGTGATAGGGTGATGAGGAGAACTTGTTTTAGAAGTTGAGGACTGTAAGACACCTTGCATAGACTGAGGGCCAGTTCTTCCAGCAGAGTAACTGGTGCAATTTCTCTGGAGATTTGACCTGTTATATCTTAATGTCACCTATATTGTCCACATGTAAGCAAGAATAACTGTTTAAATATATTTTTTCCCGTATATTGGATAGGAGGATGTGTGTGACAGATGTGCAGGATAAAACAAATCAACATAATGTAAAAGATGACAGGAAATAGTTAATAATTCATCGCTTCTGCAAAGGGTGGTAAAACATGTATTTAGATGCCTGTTTGTTTCTGTTTCAGTGCTTAAAAGACAGTATCAAAATGTACTGTAAACAAGAGATAACCTCTGTGAGACAGCTGTGGTAAACTCCTTAGAATTTGTCTTACTTACTACTGGAAGAGCAGTAAAAATAATAATATCTTAAGAGACAATCAGTCCTTCTAGGAAAATGTCAATTGATAGAGAAGTCGTCCTGTTTCTAATAACTGTACTCCTTTCCACCCCCACCCCCTTTTCCCTTCTTTTTTTTTATTTTTTTAAACTGATTAAAAAATACTTCCTGGTGCAGTACAGTTGAAGAACTTGGCAGGCAGTCTGCATTTCAATGGAGCACAACTGCTGCCTTTTCTTCCCTTGGACTGTCTCAGCCCAGCTGTAGTGGCTTCCTCCCTCCCCTGGCTCTGCTCCTTCTGCATCCAGGACCAGGTGGAGTCTGTGTCTGCAGTTATTTACATCAAAGATTTAATGCTGTTCTTCTGACAAAATATTTTGGAATTTTTTCTTCCTGGTTTTCAAATATTATATATTTAAAAATAGAAATATTTATTATGGAGACAGTAGTAATATAAAGCTCCAAAGTACCTTGAATTTAAAAGAAAATAAATAGACACCCTGACTGGAAACCAAATTTTGGCACATCATAGTAATATAGAGATGTGTATCATTTTGGCCGCTACCCTCTGCGGTGACTGGTAATGGGATTAGTCATGGCTAGAACTTCATAATCAGGAGGTTTGTGGAGAAGGCACTCTGAAACCAGTTGTGAAATCTCAAAGGCCGATCTTCTCTCACTAGGAGGCAAGGTCCCTTCAGTGGTATTGACATTAAGCCCAAGTACAGCAGCCTGTTGACACACGTGGCTTTTCTTGGAAACCAGTTTTTCATTATTGTATTCTAAGGAAGAGTAAGCAATAAAGTAGGCAGGCATCTGACTGACACCCCTGACAACTCTAACCAGGCGATTTCAACTTGGTTATTCAGAAGTTGTCATAACTGCACAGGATAACCTATTTCTAGTGTTGTCCACCCCTGCTAAAAAGTAGTTCTGAACAGTAACGATGGTAAGTGCTAATGACTGGTTTTGTAACTACCATGTTGTAGCATCTGAGTAAAATCAAGAAGTCTTGCCCATACACTCCTTGTGAATTACTGAATTACTTCAGAAAGTTTGAGTGTTCATGTGTATCTGTCACAATGACATCTGACTGTTTGCTCTCTCCAACACACGCATAACCAGATTGCTTGGTATGGTCCATATTCTCCCTATGAATTGCTGCTTGGAGAATAATAAGTGAAAAAGGCTTCCTTCAATATATTTATATACTTTCAGAAAAACCAAGGTGGATTGTTGTTGCTAGTTGTATTGGAAAAGTATCTGTCCAGATCTATGATAATTGATTCAGTTGCCTTGCAGTGTTTTAGGACTGTCTTCTTGTTTCTTTTTTTTTTTTTTTTATATTGATTTGTCATTTTTTTCCTTTCTCTCCACTGTTTTATTTTCTAATTCCCAAGATTTTGCTTGTGTCATCTCTTCAAGTTTTCCTCTGAAACTGTGAGGTTTAGAAACCTTTTAAAATGAAAGCTGAGATTTTTGTGTGATTTTTGCTTTAAAAGCAACAGTAATGAGATTAATGATAAAAGTAAACTATTTTGATACTCTTGTCTTTGTAGGGTCATAGACTGAGAGAGACTTCCTGACTCACCTAAACTAATCTCTGTTGCTGCATGCAAATGTCATAAAATCTTTTTGAAAGCATACAAAGTGATCTACCTAACTATTTAGATGTTTCCTCTGAAATCCTTTTGCTACATGGCTATTTAGATTGTTACTCCTCCAGTGACTGAGCATGTGCTTCTCAGTGTGAACACTTTTTGTTGCAGAATTACTATTAGTATGGAAACTTGTGTGTATTGATCACCTTTTATAAAAGAAGAGGAATGGGATACGGTACTAGTTTGTATCTGCTGTATAGATTGGATCACTGGTGTTTAAGGGTCTGGAAAACCTCGTATCTGGTCTACACAGCCTAATAAAAACAATACCAAATTACAGTGGAAGGCTAGTCTATGACTGTTACATGTTGTAAACTCTGAAACAGGATAACAGTTTATAAATACTAAAGGAAAAGTTTTCAAACCCAGAAAATGGGTACCTACCACTAGGGAGGAGAGAAGAGATGATGCATATCTAAAAATGTTGTCTCTGTAATTACTCTTTCATCATAAGATTAATAGAAAAAAAAAAAAGTTTATGTTGATTATGTTTTAGCTGTATTCCATTTACGTAAGTTTGTGAGCACTGCTCTATACACCTTTTGCCAATTTCACACTGCTGAATCTCAACTCTACCATACTAGCTACAGGGGTTAAAAAAAAAAAAAAAAAAAAAAAAAAAAACCTCATGAGATGACCTTTCAGTTGTATGCCTGTCCTCATCAGTTATTTGTACATCTCTTCTGAGAAGCATTGCTCTAAGTCAGTGTCCAGTCATAGCTTCTCTTCCTATTAGTGAAGTTAGTTTTCACTACATAGAATCATAGAATCGTTTAGGTTGGAGAAGACCTTTAAGATCATCAAGCCCAACCATAAACCTAACACTGTCAAGTCCACCACTAAACCATGTCCCTAAGCACAACAGCTACACATCATCTGAATACGTCCAGTGTTGGTGATTCAACCGCTTCCCTGGACAGCCTGTTCCAATCCTTAATAACTCTTCTGGTAAGCAATTTTTCCTGATGTCCATTCTAAATGTCCCCTGGGGCAACTTGAGGCTGTTTCCTCTTGTCCTATCACTTGTTACTTGAGAGAAGAGACCAACACCCACCTCGCTACAACCTCCTTTCAGGTAGTTGTAGAGAGTAATAAGGTCTCCCCTGAACCTCCTTTTCTCCAGGCTAAACAACCCCAGTTCCCTCAGCTGTGCCTCATAAGATGTGTTCTCTAGAAGTCTTAGTCTCAGTTATGTCCTTCTCACCACAATTGATGACTGCCTTCTTTTTTGCAGAAGCTGTTTGATATTTGAAGGGGTTTTTATTGGTCAGCATTTCTTTACTGCTCACCCTTGAAGACCTCTGACCACTCTTAGTGATCTCTCCTAGTCTTTCTCTGGCTTTATCCAATTCTGAGTGCTGCCTTACAGAACAGATATGGTTCAACCTTACAGCTGAGTAGAGTGGCAGAAGTTTTCCATGTCTTATGAGCTGCACTCTCACATGGATGTCAGAGTACAAGGATTATCATACTGTCACAAAGTAGGAAATGCTTTGTGATCCACCCTGTAGTCTCCAAATTATTTCTTGCAGAATTTTTGCCTTGCCTCTTGTTTTTCACACTCTATCTGTACAGTCAGCTATCCTAGTAACTTGTATTTTTCTTACTGAATTTCCCTTTCTCCCCTCATTTCTCCAGGTCTACCAAAACCATCCTTCCTTTCTAATGCTATCATCTCATATACACCCACAAACTCCTCTATCTCCAGTGGATAACCACTAAAAATAAAAAGATGCATCAGTGTATTCTGTGGCTTGCCAAGCAGTACTAATTAATTTGAGATATGGCAATCATTGTTTCCTATCTAGAATGCCTGAAATTCTGTTCCAGATGAAAATTAATTTGATTGATTGGGCAAGATTTGTTGTTGGTAGATTTAAGTAACTGCTGTTATTCTCTTAGTTTCCTTCCACAGCACATTAATTATTTACCATGTAATTTTTCTAGGGATTTATTTTAAGTCTGGAAATCTTGACATCTCCTCTTTTTAACATCTCCTCTTTTTAACTACTTCACCATCCCCTGCCACCCCCATCTCACCCCTTTTTTTAGAAGTTGCCACTGAGTTTGCCTCTTCCAGTCCTCTGGTACAGCAACCGTTCCCTGTTAGTTCCGAGACAACCATTTGAGGTTCTCAGCTCACTTTAGGCCAAACTTTAAGTATTCTATGACAAACAAAATGAGAACTTTTAACTTAAGTATTTCTCTTACTGATTCTGTCTCTAATATACAGGATATGTAATCTCTGTTGCTGGTATCACTGTACCAGCAGCCTACTCTCAGCTGTCTTTTGGCAAATGCTGATGCAAAGATGTGGTCTTAAACACTTTGGCTTCCTTGGCATCGGATCAGTTGGCCGATTCGCAGTTTGAAGCCATCACTCGTGTTTTTCTTAATTCTAGTGAGACTTTTAAGAAAGTGTTGCTACGTGCTCAAAAAGCTAACTGCAGGTCGCTGCAGTAAGGAAGCTGCCCATGCAATCAAAACTAATGACTGATGCAGATCACGCTATCAACGATAGAGAACTTGCAAGAAAAGTAAATGAAAACAGTAGGGCTGTTGGTAGAGCTGTGAATGGTAGAGCCTATGTTGAAAGGGGTTTAAAAATATGAATGAAGAAAATGTTATTATTTCACCTAAATGTAAAAATGGAAGAAGCGACAGTAATGCTAAAAGGCTGAGCCTTTATATTTGTGCTCTGTATCTGAGAGGTCCACTGACATAGAAATTGCAGGATGAAATCAAAAGTGTTTCAGTATCACTCATAACAAAGGAGGGATACTAAAGAGGAATTTCTTGACTTGCATGTTGACCGGCTAAAATTATTTGTATTTGAGAGTTTTGAAAGAGCTGGCTGGATGGCGCTCTTGGGTACTGATTTCTTCCACAAGTAGCTATTTGAAACCATGGAAAAGATGAAGAAATTTGACTTAAAACTTAACATTGTAGCAGCATTTTTAGAAAGACAAATTATAGTCTTGTTCTGGGGAAGACAATGGAACAACTAATATGAAACTTGATTAAAAAATGGACAAATTAACTTAGTGCCACACAACAGGGCTGTGATGTAAAGTCACCCCGCTAACCAAAATCTTCCTGGAAGTTTTGCTTCCAGAAATCAGAGGTGTTTAAGTAATGTGTTCTGTTTCCTCTAAAATATTTCACTTGATGTCATACACTGTTTAAATTAGAAAATAGAATGACTTGGTTTAGCAGAAGATAATGACAGTATTGAAACTGTATGACTGACAGGTCTCAAAGTATAACTGTTACAAGGACAGTGTTTCAAGAAGGATTTGGCAAAGCTTAGTTCTTCACTCAACTCCAGTTACCTTTATCAGTGCTGTTGGAGTAAACAACTAGCCAACAAGTGTTTTTAGCCTGTGCTGGAAGCACAAGGCAATGAAGACTTGCAGCACCTGAAGGAAAGTGGTGGAGATGGTTGGTAAGCTGGACACTGCCAAGCTGAGACTTGCTATGCAGTTACACAGCAAAGTAAAAAAGGAAGCTGTGTTTGCAAGGTGCAAACCTGGAGTGCAGGGACTCTGACAGCAGTGTAATGATCTTTGGCTGGATAACTTACTGAACCTCAGTATCTAGTATGTTTGTAACTTTAAAGGCTAATGTGATCCTTAAATTTACGAACTGAAGAACTTCAGGCAGTATCAACAGAACTTATGCTTGCTCTGTATTTTACACAGGAGATGCTTTCATGACACTTTCAAGTTAGTCCAATGTAGAAATTGTAGGAGATCCACCTGGGAATAACTAAAAGAGCAGAAAACTGCTTGTAGTGGGACACAGGGAGAAAAAAAAACTGCCTGAAGAGTCAAGCAGAAGGGTGGAAGCTGAGTAGACTGCAGAACATGAGTATCTCCCAGGCAAAAGGGAATGAAGTTGAAAAAACTTATTGATTTTGAAAAACATGTATCATGTTGTAGGTAATAGAAGTCAGGCTATTTCAAGTTTCATGTAGGTTTTCAACTGGGAAGATAAAACATGAGAACATTTAACAAGAGTTGTGATGGATTTTTGCCAAGAAATTATCTAAAAGATACTAGAAAACTTCTCTGTGATATGCTGTTTTGTTGATTTATATCTATGGATTTATGACAACTGCATTTAACGAGTCTTTTTAAACAGAGCATTTTGAGTGAACTGTCAGTTTGAGAAAGGGAAGAAGAGTGACATGGGGAAAAAGCTATGAAGGGGGAGTCTGAGATGGGTCTATGGGAGAAGATGTAAGGAGGGATGAGAGAGGATGAGGATTTAAAGGACAGTAAGGATCTGGCATGTCATCATCAGACTCTTGCCAGACAAAAACCAGTTAGGAGAAAACACTGAGCATGTCAGATGGCAGACAAAAACTTGGAAGCCTTTCTGTCTCACCAAAAGGGGGGGAGCCCATGTGGCAATGCCTAAAGAGTGCTTTGTTTCCTCCCAGCTTGGGTGGGAGGAAGTAAACTGCTGAAAATTCCACCTGCTTCTCTGTTATTACAGAGGGGACACCTTAGAGACTCCCCAAAGTGGCAGAAGTAACTCTATTGAAGGATACTTTTACGAACATCTTCTAAAGCATGGAGATTAAAATTAACTCATCTTTCACAGGGCAAAAAATATAAATTCCAAGAGAAAAATAAACCAAAACCCATCTACAAGGCATGGAACATTTTGGTCGGTTGGAATAGTACTTCACGGTTCTCTCTTTTCCTCATCTTCTTCCTCTTCTCAGCTGAAGTTTCCATATCACAAAAAGGGTATTTCACAGCCTGCTTTCTGTTTGAAGCTAATAGGAAGCAACCATCCGTGTTTGTTTCTGGACCAAAAATCTCAGTTAGAAAGTGAAAGTTATCTCACGAGGAGAACATGTGTTAACCTCTGAGCTCAGTACTTACTAGTCCTGCTTTGATTCTGATATTTGCCAGTAATACTGCGTGCTTCATGTCGGGAGCTGAGCAGCACAACTTCCAACCTCAGTGCTTTCATCACAATACTTCATAATGTGTCTGTTATTTATTACAGAATTGTAGGAGTTTTGACATAAATTACCTTCTTATTCATCTCTTGGGAGATTAATTCTCGTATTTGTTTGCCAGGTTTTACTGGAAAGAGAGCTGAAAGTTGCTTTACAGAATAGATAGTTCAAGCTTGTCCTTCTGTTTTCATTATTTTAGGTTGCGTGGTAGGGATATCGGGTATTTTCTGGTAAAAATAACTTGGAAAATATTCAGTAATTTTAATGTGACCTAATTTTTAATTTGAGTATAAACTTCTGTTGAAGTTGGACACACTCAGACTGCAAAAATTACTGTTTCCATTGAAAAGCATCTGTTCACAAGCATCTTCTCTTCCAGAGCATTTTTAGGAGACAAAACTACAGAACATAAACAGAGAAATGAAAACTAAATAAAATCCGTAAACAAAAATATTTAGGTACAAAATAAAAGCAGTGTTAATAATGTGAACACTGAGTTAATTCAGCTTGTCGGAAAACTCTACTGAAGTCATTTATGTGCCTGTAACTATGGAAATGTGCCAGCACCCTGCGTTAAGCCAAATCATGAGTATCCAGTCAATGAAGGACTTAAAAACTTAAGTTCTTTACTGTGTTCCAGACAAATCATGGTTTATTTAAGTAGGACACGGATTCCCAGTTGTTACCTTGCCTTTGGACGTTGCTACAAATTATGAGCGTTCTTTTGTTTTTCTGGTATCGTGATACGTGTAGATTTTCCAGGGCTTTTCTGAAGTTCAGATGCATTATATGACACAGCTCAAAAAACTTTTAATAAAGCATACATCTGGATAACCGGATGAAGCTCTGACAAATCATTGTTTGGAATTGTGTTGGTTTCGAGGAAAGCTTTGATAGTCAACTGGTTCTGAGTTCAATTGTTGTGATAACAATGGGTGCTGTGATTTCAAAATCCCGATGGTTTCATTGCAAACTGATGTCAGTGGGGATTTAGGAAAATCCCAGCAGTGATCATTTAGCATAATGAAAACCTGTGATGATGATGGGAAATGTCTCACACTGACTGACGTAGATGCCTTTAATATTAATTAGGAGGGGGAAGGAGGTCCTGTTTTCAGTTTTATAATTTTCATGGGTGTTCTGTAGGACTCTTGCAGCAAAACTTCCACCCGCGTCTTTGAAAACTTAAGTGCAGTGCTCACAGTGTCTCTTGTTGTTGGCTTCTGATGCAAGGCATGTCTGGAACTTTGCTATACTTGTCTCAGAGTCGGTGACACAATTCAGGGAGAAAACCTGCTGAGCCTGTCAGGCTGGCTGAGATTTTGGGCCATACTGGCCTAACATGCTCCGCTATTTGAAAAATGTAATTGGAGGTTTTAGCTGCGTTCCCGAAGACTTGCTGTCTGAAGAGAAAAACAGTCCTAAACATTGTTCCTTCCTTTGGCTGCTGCACTTACCTTGTCTGTAGGACATATATAAAATCAATGTCAACAACTCCCATAGCTTGAGCAAACACTTCTGTTGCAACTGCTATGAAGCAGAGGGTAGAACTCTAATAAACTTGTTGGAGATAGAGATTCAGAGGTTTTAGTGCTTCTTGAAATTAAAGACAGTGTGAATCTTTGGACCAGTTCCTTTGTCACTGGTACAGAAAGAGGAAAAAACATGTGTAATAGTGTCTCAGATTCCATGCTACTGAATGAGATTTTCAGGTATTTGAAATCTGACTGTAGCTGTCTGTAGCAATGTAAATGAACCAGTGAGGGTATTTATGTAGTCCCCAGTTTTGACTTTGTGGAAATATAAGTACCTACCCTTGTTAGTGGTGCTGCTGCTTGAGTATGCAAGAATGGGATGATGAACTCTTATTTTAATGTACGTGTTGTGACCAAATTCACTACTAGATTAAATTATCTTGGGCTCATCATTAATGGTAATTTTCAGCAAGCTGTAATGGTCCTTCTTGTTTTGGGTTTGAGTCATAAAAATTAAGAGTTAAGTGCTTGGAAAATGTTAAAAGCAACTTGCAATGAAATTAAATCTATTTCTCCACAGAAATAAATGACTTGGGGTATAATAGTTGCAGTTCTCTCCTACTCTTATTTTTTCTTAGTGAAATGACACGTCTTTATAAATTATATACTACAATGTAACAAAGAGAAATGTCCCTTAGTATGCCCAGATAGGGTCATTATTGATAACAGGTGCCTCGCACAAAGCAGGCAACACATAGACGTGGAAGAAAAACACAGAGATGGCTTTGGGGAAAAGGGAGATGACTATCCAACTCCTTGTTTGTATGTCCATCATTTGTACTGTTACCAATATCTCATGTTATCTCTCCTTATGAGCCTATAAATATTTCCAGGAGCAGATCTACCTGAGAAATAAATGTTAGACCCCATGCCAAATGGAATGGTTCCCCAAAATAGAACAAGTTTTGAGATGGAAAAGAAAAAGGTGAACTTTGCCAGCACTTTAAAGTCAGGTTGCTGTAATCTCCTGGCAGCTGAAGAGGCAACTTGTGAGTAGCTCAGTTGTCTGGGCAGTGGGGGTGTGCTAGGTAGGTGGAGGCTGTCCCAGATGTCTGAGACCTGAGTTAAGCTCTTGCTCCAGGTCACTCTCTCATGGAAGTTGTGTTTTCATCTGATTTAGAGGGAGCTAAGAGAGAGTTGGTTATGGTTATCCACTATGAGTGTCTATGTCTGCCTCAGGGCAGTTAAGGTTTTAGAGTACCCAGGATACATTTGGGAGTTGCACAGCAGTACTTTTGGGTTGGGATTTCAATTACAAAGAACCTCACCCACTAAAAACTAGCCTTTCTTTAGAACAAAACAAAGAGATCTAAAAGTCCAAGAGCTCCAGCAATACTGTGTGATTATTTCAAATGATGCAGTGATAAGGAATTTATCTTTTCATTACAGTTTTCTTCTCCCAGAAAAGGTCATTCTTGACAGGGATTTGGTATTTAGTAATGCAGTGCCTGAAGAATTTTGGATTTTTCTGCAGTTTTACAATAATTTATCACCCTCTTTAGGTGACAAGTGTCCACGGGGTTAATGGGTTTGGGGGCTTTGTTAAACACTAGTAATTTAAGAATGACTCCCTTAAAACAAATACTTCTCAAGATCTTCATTAAAGTAAATTAGTCTTTGGCAAATAAAAACAAACCCAAATCTATTTGTCTGGATTAGGACTAAACCAGCATTTAGTGCTGGGATTAAGAGAGCTCATTGCTTCAATTTCATTCTAACCTGAGTTATCATTGGGATTCTGTTAGAGGAAAATTCACTGCTATACAGAAAGTCAGTGTAAGCTTGAGTATCACCCATGTGCCCTGCAAACCCTCTAGAAGTAACGGCCAGAGATGAAAAGATTTAAGAGATGTATTGCATTTGGTATTAAGGTTCCTAAAATGAAGAAGAAAAAAAAAAGTTAAAAATAAAAAAAAATCTCTTGGCTCTTTAAAAGTTCTCCAGTGAGCATGTTACACCGCCTCTAAATAAATATTGGTTGAGTGACTAAATGTTAACTACTAGGTATTGGTATCAGCTTCAGTTTTGTAAAAATCTTCAATCGTAACTTCCTATCTCTCCATTCATCTGCCACACAGTCTTTTGCTCTTGTTTGTATTGCTCCTCTTCCTTCTCTGTGATGATAACTGCTTTTTGGGGACAGGAGGTAACAAGTATTAAAACCATCACTACAAAATTTGGCTTTTAAAATCCACCCAGAGAATGGCTTCCCATCTCCTAAATGTTACTGTTTTTACTGGCTTTGACTAAAACATGCCTCTGATGATCTTCACCGTTATTTCTTTCTCAGAGCTGCTGTGAAGGAGCAGGAGGAGGCTGCAGACCTCTTCTGCCCAACATTAGCACTGACAGCTAGTGTGGGTAATATGGAGGGTGAAGTTAAAATAGCATAGGAGGTGATAATTAATGTTATCTGTATGGTGCCTAACTTCCAGAAATATTGCAAAAGAATTTCTGAAAATTAAGTGAAGGCCATATGTACTTCATACTTCATTTTCATTAAATCGGGCTATGATTGCATTATATACCAAAAAGCAGAAAGTAACAGACTATATTCCTAAATTAAACTGACCTTTAAATTAACAGAGGGTAGATTTAGATTAGATGTAAGGAAGAAACTCTTCACTGTGAGGGTGGTGAGACACTGGCACAGGTTGCCCAGAGCAGTTGACTGCCCCCTCCCTGGAAGTGTTCAAGGCCAGGCTGGACAGGGCTTTGAGCAACCTGGTCTAGTGAAAGGTGTCCCTGCCCATGGCAGGGGTATGGAACTACATGATCTTGAAGGTTACTTCCAAACCATTCTATCATTCTATGATTAAGCTGACTGCTCTTCAGTAGTTTTTAAAATATGCTGGAACCTCACACATGCCCTAAGTCTTTAAACTTCTGAATGGTTGCCCTGGCTTCCCAGCAGTTGTTTGCATTCTAGATGATGAATCAGGGTCTTGCTTAGCAAATGGGTTCAGCCTTCACTCTACATAGGCCAATAAAAAAAATGTAACTGTGAAACATAGTATTTCTAAATAGTAAGCTAATGAAGGTCAAAGGAAAAACCAGAAACAAAAGCCTCCTTCATTTAACAAGCTGGATTGCATCTGTTTTCATCTTGGTTTTGAGATTTCCCAAAATTTCAAAATGATAGTTTCCAGTATCATGATGGGAGCATTTCTGTGTACTTATTCATCATCGTTTTTCTTTCTACACCGATTCTATTGCAACACATTGCTATCTTGTCTGTTTTGCCACCTTTTCTTGGGATAGGCTTAAGACATCTCCAGTATGTCATTTTGAAAAAGGCTAAAAGATAAGCAGAGCAATTTTAAGCCTTTTAATATTTACAGGTACATTCCCAACATTTTGGCTATTATGTCTTTTTTTTTTTTTTTTTTTTTTTTTCAACGTCTGGAATGTGTCTGTAGGTAGTCAGTGCCTCAGAACGCTGGAGCTTATCTGCGAGCCTTGCTTGAAGTTGTGCATTCATTATTGGAAGCTCCCAAAGACATCATGATGTATTCCCTCGAAATTACATTTTAAACTGGCTGGTCCAGTATAGCCTATATAGAGTGTATTGCTTTCTGCCTAGGGTAGCAGGGGAAGTACTGTTATAAGTTGCTCTTAGTATCTCTTCTTGTGTAAGAGAAATATATGTTTGTGTATAAGAATCCTCTCTCTATCATGAAACTGCAGCAAGAGGCAGAGGAATCCTAAAGACTCCCCAGGTATGCTAGCTGAGGTGCTGTTTCCTACCCTGGAAAGCAGTAGGTGCCACTGTGGAGGAAGGGCACAGCTACTGATTTTGCAGAAGGTACATCTATACTAAGACACAGGTGCACACTTGTAATTATGAAAGAAGGTGTGAGTGTGGCACAAAGAACAGTGTTAGTTGGTTTGGGGTTTTTTAAGCACAATTCGGCTTTTTTTTTTTTTTTTTAACATATATCTCTATCCGAGTAGTCCCCTCTTTTTCCCGTGGACCTTTTGTGTTTTATCTAGTTTACAGATACCACTCTTTCCCTGTTAACAAATTAACCTGAAGTTTGATATTTTCCTGTCTCATTTGCTACCATGTGTAATAAGTTTCTGTGTCTGTAACTTACTCTGGTGTAAGTGAAGAATCCCGCCTCTTTCCTTCGAAGATCAGCTGTGTTGCAAGAACATTCTCCTTTCTCCCCTTCCCTTTCTCATAATGCCATTATTTGTTATTACAAGTGTCAACTTTTTGTTGTCATACTTTCTCACAGTATTGAGGAGCCAGAAAAAGAAAGAAACCATACGGGGATTATTAATGAACCTTTAACACTTCATCCTCTCAAAAATCTGTTTTTAATAGCTGCTTTTAATTTTAATAATAATGCCTCCCTTGCAAGGGATGGAGTATCCATGTTTTCTTCTGACTACTCTGCAGTGTTAATTGCTGAACAGTGTTGAACTTCTGTATGTTTTACCAATACTCTTCAGTCACTACAGGCAGCAGTAGCATGCATACATAAAACAGAGTACTAAGAACAGCTTTCACTTCACTCATGATAGCTATGTGCATTCAGACTGGTGCAAGTGCTGATTTGGATGGTTGATTACATACATATGCATATCCTGAGGGAAAAAAAAATGTAGCATAACTGGTCCTAAATCAATGGTGTGTTTCAGAATAAATGGCAGTAATCAGGAGCTTGCCTGAATCTTGTTTGGGTGATGGGGTGTTTCTGCCCGGGGAACACCAGAAGGGTGAGCTGAGCACCAGGGGCCCCAGTGTGCAGATTTCCAAACTTAGTTTAAACTTGAGGGTGGGTTGTGAAAATTACTCAGACACCACTGTTTTATTTTGGAAGTCTTCCGTTTGTTTTTTCCCTAGAGCCTAATTCAAACACGGTTAAAAAACTGGTTCCTGTAGACTTGAAGGATCCTTCAAGAACCCATCTGCTACTCTGGCAGATGTTGATGACTCTTTTCAAATACCTTATGTGAAGGTTGCTTTCAGGAAATCAAAAACTTTCTCTTCCTTATAGCATCTCTGGAATAATTCACATAGGGACAATGTGGGTTGTCATCTGTAATTTCCAGAACAGAGTGGATGACATAACCACTTGTATTTTCTCTGACCACAAAGAGTAAGGAAGCGCTGTCTGTTTTGTTGATTCTGCTGGAAACCTTGGTGGGGGAAAAAAAACAGAAGCTAACACCTGCTAAGGTCAGCTCATGAAGTTTCCTGAGCAATTTTTCCCCTTCCATGAGCTTTTCTCTGAGTTATACCTCCTAAGCTAACTTTAAAATGTAGCAAATGCAAGATAAAACATAAGGAGTAACACAGGAATACGGAAGGGAGAGTCTCCTCACAATGGTAATAGTAATCGAGAGGTCAAACTGTGTTTACTGTCAGTTTGAGGTTTTGCTTGGCTTTCCTGGCAGTTATCACCTCCTGCAAATTAAATAATGCACATTTGTAGAGTAAATGCATTCATGGTGCGGCTCCTCTTGAGGCTTCTGAGTGAGAGAAAATTCACCTTAGGGTGGATACTGCTGCTAATAAATATTGACTAACTGTGAAGGAGATCAAAGCAGTAATAAGGTGCAGTTGAGAATAAAATTATGTGATTATCTTTGCTGTTCTCCAGCAAGAAGAAACCTTTCTACGTGCCTGTAGGTGCCAGGGGATCCCGTATTGTTGCAGAATGACAGTGCTATTAAAGATGTATTTGATATTTCCCTCCCTGAATAGTCATGGGAAAGAGAGGGAATTAACAACTAAAGTAAGCTCCAGAAGACAGGCCACTTGTTTTCCTCATGGACAAAATAGGGAGCTCAGCTGCTGGAAATAATAACATAGACAACTTCAGGAACTGAAGTTGAGAGGAAGCTGTAAAATCCACTTGGTCTTGCTTGCTTCACATTTCTGATGCAGCAGCAAGACTGGTTTTGCTGGGTGTTGACCTGTGTTGAAGCCCACCAGTCTGTCTACACAGAGGAGGACAGGTGGTGGCTCTGGAGTGGCACATAGATGTGATTTCTCCTGTTGTCAAAGCACCTTCAGGCCTTGCTGGTCGAGAGAACAATAGATTTAGACTGTTAATCGACTACATTATATCCATGTAAGCACAGCCAGGAAGAGTTAGGCCAATGGGCTGGATGTGAAATATTTGAAATTACCGAGTGGTTTAGATTTAGTCAGTTTGAATGCTTTTCTTGTCTGATTTTTGAAGGCAAGTTGTTGTTTATCCAAGTGAAGTGCTTTAAGATACAGCAAGGACCATTGACATCAGCAGAGATCAATGAAGGATGAAGAGGTCTATTTAATCTAGGAAATGAGTGACTTGGGTCTTTGATCCTATTGCATTCTCTTATTCCCAGAAGGTTAAATTTAGTCCTGCATACACAAATTCTGTTTGACTAAGTTTACTTAGGTTTTAAATATTTGTGGGTTTCTTTTGTTTAGGTTCTTTTGTATAACAAGGAAAAAAACCCAACTGTTACCACATAATTAGGCTGTTGCTGTGTAAGCATGTGTAGCTCTTTTCAGACTTGAGAGCAGAATATGCAAATTCAAACTCGAATACATTTCTTTAAACATTCATATTGTATAAAAGAAATAAAACCCATTGTACACAAACCAGCCTATGAAATGACATAGGGAAATTGCTCAAATTTGAATAACCAAGAAATTAATATAGTTTGGCTCATTTTGCCTGCAGTACTTTCATTTTCCAGAAGTACGGGAAACCTGGGGCACTTTGATGCAAAGGTGCACACTTTGGTTTGAGATGTAAAAATGTAAGGCAAGCCTTAGAAAGCATGAGGGTAAGGCTACAGTTTCCACGGTTATGAAAGACAGAAAAATTCTTGTAATTCCTCGTCTAGCAAGGTTAGTTGCTTTGATGTAAAGTGAATAAAAACCAAAATGAGGTTTTTTTCACTATTTCCATGGATTTTTATCTGCGACAAACCATAGCAGGTGCTAGCATGAGCTGAGCTTTGACACTTGCAGTTCACCGTGTGCCGACAGCGAGGAGTTTCAAAAGTGCATGAGCTGCCGATATACACAGCACGACATAGAAAATAAAAATTGCAAAGCCCGATGGAGGAAGGCAGCTCCTTCAGGACCTCAGAAGCGCATCTCTTCCCCCCCTCCTTTGCTTATGCCTCTACCTTCCCCTCGGTGCCTGACCCGCACTGACACCCGCGGGGCTGGGCTCGGGCCGCGCCGCACACCGGGACCGGCTCCGTGCGGCCTCCCACAGCCCGCGCCGTCGTGCTTTTAGGTTTTTTACTTTTTTTTTTTTTTTTTTTTTTAAA
>NW_020799097.1:95413773-95422481 GCF_003259725.1 Athene cunicularia | reverse complement strand
CCGGGATGGCTTTAGTGCGCGTTATGGCCGGGCTTACCCTCCCGGTATCGGTTAGGACCTCGTTATTAGAAGTTACTTTTCAGTTGAGGAGCGGGGTTTGAAGGTAGCGCCCTTAGCAAGACGCATTTCATAATGAAAACGGTCTGGATGTAGATGACCGGCGACGTACACGCTCAGTAATTGTACCAAAGGAACGCGTTTCGGCGCATCCTGGCCGCAGCCAGCCCCAGAACCGGCCGCGTTACGGGGGGTCTCGCATCCCCCGCGACTCGTGGAGGTTTTCCTGGAGGGCTGGGAGCCAGGGGGGCGCCTGCCCGGGCGCTGCCGCTGCGAGGGGTACAGCTCGGCGTCTCCGGGTTGCCCTAGCGAACCTTCCAGAGGGGATAAAAGTAACTTAGTAGGGTTTTTTTTGTAGTTGCATCAAAGAGTACGTTTTCCTGTTGATTCTTGAGGTTGAACGTTGGAATAAAACTTGCGATCCCTAACACTGAAGTTACAGGCGAGGATTAAGAAAAGCAGCATCTAGTCGTGGCTCCAAGCCTATAAACGATCCCTGTGGATGAGTGAGGGCGCTGACATGGTGAAGGCTAAGCAAGTGAATAAAGGTCCCTGAAGTCTCATAACGGGGTATTTATTCAGTGTGGTTTATCAAGCAGGCAGTCACAAGTCTATTATTGGTTCAGGTTGCTGTTCTGACTATAGATTGTGTTCATAAACGATGTGATTTACAGACTAAGAATTTTATCTTGTTATTTGTCTACTTTCCAGCTGATGATGCACTAAACTTTAAACACTATTTTTTGGTTTTGTGTAATAGCTCCTTTTTTACTGAGTCACCCTATGACAATGTAGTAGGGGAAGTATTGTAGTATAAAGCACACATTTTCCATGTAGCTAGCCTAAGTTTATCAAACACTTAATGTATTAAGGTTAAACAATTGCCTCAAGTGTGTTTTCTACTAGGTATCAATTTTCTGTGCAGGATATAAAATATGGGTACATTTTGTGTCCTCTTGTGTTGAACAAGAGTAAAAAATTATAGTACAGCATAATGTAGTTATAAAAATGTGTTATAGTAGTTTATAGGAATGAGAAGAATAAAATAGTGTACGTATGGAAAATACACTGTATCCATTGTATCACTTCTTTTTAATGATGCATTCGTAATCTCTTCAGTTTTATTTTCAAACACGGTGAGGGATTGAGTGCTGTCTAATCTTGCAGGACAACACGCCGAAGTGCTTTGTGGAATATACTCTACAGATACAGCACAGAAACTTCACAGGACTGAAGTTTGAACGTTAATCCCGACTCTGTCACTGATTTTACATAAATCTTGTGACACTCTAATGACAATTTTCTGTCTCTCTCAGAAGTAGGCTAATTGTTATCTGGCTCATGGGATTGTTGTGTAAATTAATGTTTGTGGAAGGAGCAGGAGAGTATCAGATGAGGCATTTAAGATCGCTTGCTTGTGCCTCCCTGTCAGTGAGTCTATGTACATCCCTACTGGGATCATACCCTGTGTAGCCTATTGAAGCAAGGCTTTTTTTTCTTCTTTTTTTTTTTTTTTTTTTTTTTATTTTCCAGTACTGTTACAGATTTATTGCCTAGAGTTCAACAGTTGTTGTATTATTTGCTTGATCTCTATTCAGATATGCAGCTAGGAACTCTAACCTGACTCGCTAATAGCATTTATAAATCAATTTCAGGGAGAAAAGGTGGTGGGGCTAATCTGGTTTACCAGATTTCCAGGCAGCTCTGGAACATATGTTTAGAGGAGCAGTTCTCTTACTGTTAAACAGATGCTCTGTGGAAGATAATCTTTGATTCTTTTAATGGTCCATTTAAGTTGAAGAGCATCCTCAGGTTCTCATTTGAAGCTCTGGCTGTCAATGGAAAAGAGCAGTTGCTTTCTTTGGAACAAATGTTATAGCACTTTCAATAGGCTGATTTCTCACATTTGAAGTTAGTTCAAGATAGCGACTTGCGATTAATATTTTTTTTTTTTTTTTTTTTTTTTATAATTCTCTACACAGTCTTAAATGCAAAGTCTGATGTTTCCTAGAATGGCAGTAACTAGAAACTGGGAAAAAGAAGAGTAAAAGGGTAAAATACATTTTAGCAAAATAATAAAAGCTAATGAAAAAACATCCATGATGATCTTGCAGGAGAATGACAATTAGTAGATAGGTCCCAATTAGGGTAGTCTTATAGAATATCTTGGTGTGATTTTTAAAAATTATTAAGTCGCCAGTCACCATGTGCTTTTGAATTATTTGAGAGACATAGTTATTTTATTAGGAATGGATGGTGTGATAAATAGACGTTTTTGTTCTGAGCGGATGACAGCGTATGTTTGAGAAAAGTCTTGAAACGAGGCTCAGGACAGATCAGGTACCGCTGAGTAGAATGCATCATTTGGCTTCACCCTTCCAATTGTGTTGTTTGGGGATTTTCATGTGTGTTTTCCAGTTGTATGAAAAATAAACCAGTTTTGCAGCTCAGGGAGTTTCTGTGCTAGAGGTACCGTTTTGTGACCCTAAGGATGTGATGTTATATAAATCTGTTTAACTTCTTCTGGTCCAGATAGCAAACAAATGGGATTCCTCCCAGTTATTGACTAGGTAACTGACTGCTTTCGGTTACTGTTTCATTTTGGGCTTTAATAGATGTTGAGCCCTTCTAATGAGACACTTTGTGCCTCAATTTTGACTGACCTCTATTTCAGGAGAGTGATTCTGCCAAGCTGAGGTCACTCTTGGCTGCTCCTCCTCAGGATGAGGAAACAGTCCTGATGGCACTGCTCTCCAGAGCTCAGGTAGTTGTTTGCTCCTAATGAATGTAATTCAGATGCCAGAAAATGTGAGCATTTGGATGTACCAAAGTGTTAAACTGCAGATGAACTGCAGATTTCAGGAAAGGTACAATCCTCAGTTTTGTTCCACCCACTATGCTTTCTGTTTTAAGGTATGGCACTGTTGTCAGGTATACTACCTCTTGCCTGTTATTCTGTGACGGTGGTGAATTAGATGATCTTGTCCACCCGTTTGCCAGCTTAGGTTTCTCCTTATGTTCTTGTAAACTTTATGTACTTCAGCTGATGGAGCTTTGAACGCTTTCCTTTGCAGACTGTTGCACAGATTACTTGCCTTCATTAAAAAATTGTTCAAGTTTTGTTATTGCTCAACATCTTCCCATGCATAGCCCACCTATTTCATTTACTCCTTTTTGCTTCTATGTTAACACCTGCCTTTACAATTTTTCTTGTTTGGAGTTATCAAAAGGAAATGTAACGTCCTGAATTCATGATGAACAATGTGCTGAAATGGGCTGGTTAGCACATTTTTATGTATGTTGACTTTAAGCAGCTTGGACTTATTTTTCAGCACCAAAAATGCAGGCACTTCATAGCTTGAAGGTCGTCTGCCACTCAATACCCATCATACTTTGGTTTCGCCCTTTCTGGTTTCACTGCCCTTTCTGTATTTCCGCAACTGTGGAAAGGGCTTTTCTACCAGAGGGTGGCCCAAGGGCACATGACTGAGGAACAGCAGACGGCACATGACTGAGGAACAGCAGACTGCACATGTGCTTCGATGTCTCCCTTTGCTTGCAATGGCATGTAGCAGAGGTTGGCTGAACTCTGACTTGGTGTCCTAGCCTACTTGGGAAAGCTTGACTTCTGCTGCCCAACTGCTGTGGCTTCACCTCTATAGAGCCAAAGCATTTGAGCCTCCTGAGGCTGAATGGCTTTCACTGTGGGAGCGGTGAAGTGTGAGTGCTTCCTAGTGTGTACCATCTTCCTGAAGTTACTTGGGCTTCTGAGGATTTGTGCTTTGCGGAGATGCCACAAGGGCTGGCTCTGCTCATCTTTAGCGTTTAGGCTGAGAGCAAGTTAAAAATCTAACACCCCTTTAGTACACAGCACCTTTCTGTGTCACGTCCTTTTCACTTCATCTTCTGATGTTGGGACTTGTCTTCGTGTTTATCCTGTGTGGGTCATTGGGAATATTTCCCCTTTTAGAGGTACTCTGATAATAGGAGGTTTGGGACTAAGCTGCTCATTTAGGAGACCTATCATGAGTGTCAAAAATGGATGTCTGCATTTCTGTAATGTTTTTATGATGATGGATTCATCAACATCAAGTATTTTTGGTTTCGGGTTCCAAGTAGGAGTTGCTGTTGGGTGTGGAGGGGCCAGAACTCTTCAAGTATTGAACTTTATGCTATTATTTTCAAATAGATAACCTTTTAAAAACTGAGAATTAGGATAAACTAATTAGAGTACAGAAATGAGCAATACAAAGGCAGGTTGTATTTAAAAATAATTTGGGCATATGGAATCATTTTATTCTTCTTAAACTGTGAAATGTGATTTTGTTAATTATTTCAGTATTCATAGTGTCATGTATATCTTAGTTATAAATACCTTTACTCCTAGAGCTGTCACAAGATTGACAGAACCCTTAAATTAAGTGAAAGTGCAAGTATGGTTATTATGCAGCTGGAAAATTTTTTTCTCATTTAGCATTCTCACTCTCCATTTGCTTAAAATGCAATATAATAAAGTACTTATCTGCTGAGGATAAAAACTGCTTATATTAAAAAAAAACCCAAACTGCTTTCTTAAATTTACAAGGCTACATTTCATGGAGACTCTTTCTGAATTATGTAAAATGGGAGACTCTATTTTCCTGTGCATTTGGAAAGTAGATTAATGAAGTACAGTAAGCCAAGTGGCTGATAAATAACTAAATGTTCCAAAGTAACTAATTTAATTATGCTCTGTACTTCTTGAGCTCAAATCTAATTATGATTTTGGTTCTTTCCTCTGTGACTTTATTTAGGTCTAGGAAATATAGCTGAAACAAAGTCTACCATAATAAATTCTGATTCAATGGGCATATTTAGGTCTTAAAACAGTTAGACTTGTAATTTAATTTACTTGACTGTTATTATTATACAAAGAGTTCGGAGTTGGAATGCTTCTCTGTCCATTGCATTTATATGACACAGCAAATATTCAATATTCCATTCTATAGAAACACATCAAATGTTTTGCAAAACAAGAAGCAAAGTGCTTTAGTTGATATTTTACATCTGATCTTCAGTCAAAGAGGCGCCCTGGTCTTGACCCTTCCTCTGTGTGTGAATATGTGGAATCAGCAGTTTTGTTTGATCAGGGGAATGTTTAGGGTGTTGCCTCCAAAAAGATTTTCTGAAAAATTCATAAACTTTACACATGCTTTATGTTGGCCTATAGGTGTATGATTAATACTAGCTTATTGCAGCTTTATGAACAAGTTCTGTGCATCTGGGCAGGAGGAAAAAACCCTTTCGTATTTTTTTTCTGCTCTCAAGTGGGACAAAACCAGGATAATACAGCTCTTTAGTGTTTTTCCTTCCTAATGCAAATATGTTGAACCATCCCTGAGTTACAAATGCTCTTCATTCTGCTGTGTACATATTCATAGATTGATCTGCTTTCAAGCAAACATTAAGTAGCATATGTTTTGATCTCAAGTGTTTGTGAACTATCTGTAGAACCAAACTAACCGTTTTCCAAAAAGGTCTCAACAACTTACTGGTGTTTCCAGCAAGATACAGGAGAAGTAAATGCATGTCTAAAAATGCATCTTGCCTGTGCCTCGCTACCCCTCCAACCCCTACTTCTTGAGATCTGTCCTTAAATCCCAGCTGTGACCTACATGAATGAAAACCCCAGGCCAGAATGCGGACAGGCTATAAAGCAGGATTGTGATGGAGAGAATAACCAGACTGTGGCCATTTATGGGATTTGGCTGGGATTTGTTTGTTTGTTTTTTTACCATGTCATCAGTAAGCTTAAGAGTTACTGACCTGCCATGATCTTAAGATAACTCACAGCAGCTAATATGTCTCCTCAGCTATTTTTTCCCAGCTAGGTGTAGTGGCGATTAGGTTGCTGTTTGGTCTTGGAAACACCGTGTTCATTTTACAGTATACCAAGATGAAGGTGAGGTTAACAGAATGATGATTCCTCCATGAGCTATCTGCTTTAGTCCTTCAGATCTGTAAAATGAAGGAGGTATTTATGAAATACATGATGGGCAGATGATCTGATTTCTTACTGATCTGGGCTAGTGTCAAACCTACCTTAAGTTTCTTTGAATTGAAAAACAAAGACTTTCTGCTGCATGCTGGCATGGGGGTTAGCTCTTTCCTGCTGTGTGGAGGGTTGCACCAATGACCAATATATTACATGAAATGCCGTTTCTCACCTTCCATGCTGCTGTGCCCGTGACCAGTTTAATGTCTCAGCTGTTCCCTTGCCTTTGGCATTGGGGCTGTCCCTGGAAGCCAGAGTCATAGAACTGGGGACATGGAGTGATGGTGCATGCCTGGCCTTCGGTCTTGTTCTCTGGTGGGTTGCCGTACTCTTTTTTTTCTGCAGAAAAGTCATGAGTGCCAAGTCCTACAGTGCACTGTTTTCTGCCTCAATTATTTTCCAAAAATCTCTCATTCCCTGTTGCTTTCACCTCCTTTGCTGCAGCCTTGGCTGAACAGAAGGCTGGAGCACTACAGCATCCCTTTATATTTGGATATGAAATACCACATACATTCAATTACTTTTACAAATAACACTTTGGAGCGAATGTGACCCTCTCTTTTTGTTTCAGGAAATTGTGTTATCTAAGGAGAGGCTAAAATTAGAAGGGATATGGGGAGGGTTGTGTGTTTTGTGGTGGGGTTTTTTTTTGGTTTAGTTTTGTTGTTTGTTTTTTTTTAACTGAGCAGCTCTCCTAATGGATGAATCATGTGGGTGTAATTTATGGCACTTGATAGCAAGCAGTCTGTCTGAAGGTATATGTGCAACAAGATTACCAGGACCGTTTAGAAACTATTTGAAACTACTGAAATGTGAACTTAATCTGTTGTAAATATTTGTTACTCATCTAATATATCAAAATACATTTGGTTAGTTAGGCAAATGAAGGTAAGATATAAGGCACAAGTTTTGAACAATGGGTTACCGAGCATTGGAAAAGCTGCAGATGCAGTTGGTGGAGCGAATATTTTCTGTAAAAATAAATACTTTCTTGGAAAGTAATTTTCCAGAGCACAAGGGAAACAAGAGCTAGTGTTAGACTAAAACGAAGGGATGGGATTGAGAAATTGTCAAAACATTTGGAGACTGCTGAAATATTTTAGATTTGGCTTTATTTTAATAAACTTTTTGAATTACTGTGTTGCACTGCATTGTTAATCTAAAACTGGATGTATTAAATTTCATTTGAATGAGACTTATGTAATCTTTAGCCTCTTTTTAACTTGAAGATTTTATTATTTCTTTCTTTTCTGGTGTTTCACTCAATCATTTGTTTTCCAGATCTTCTTTGTGTTACTGAAAGCCACGAGACACATACATGAATCTGGTTCGGTGGCTTGACCTCAATCAAGTTCCTGTCTTTCTTTCAGGAAGACTCTTTTAGGTTTATCTGCTGAACCAAAATGTTAGGTATTCCTTTTACACTACTCGTGAAGCCCTCATCACTCGAGGCCTTGAACTCAAACCAGTCCCAGTCTTTCAAAAACTGCAAATGCTTAAACAGGTTACCAGGTCTGAGGAAAACATTTAGTTGGTTTTGGATTGTGTTAGGCAGGAAGCATGACTTGGTGATGACAAAGGTCTTCTCTAGCTTTGGTTGTGTGAACAGCTTTTAAAAGATAGTGGTATAATTGAAAACAGAGCAATAAAGGCCCTCCTTATGCCCTGGCCCACATCACTAGCTCCTGATATGACAAACAAGAAAGTCAAAATGTGGGAGAGATGAGAACAGTATGTTGCAGAGTTTCTAACATGGTTGTTCTTGAAGGACTGATAATTTCAGAATCACATTCTTGAAAACCTGCCTACGGATTGTGAGAGATAGAAATGTTTACCTTTCCCAGGAAAGCTGTTGCTTTAAGTTACAGTTATAATAATATCTTGAAATATATGATCCCAGGTGATACTCGCCTTTGGCCTAGTACATGCATTTCCTTTAGGTAGTCAGATTCTGAGTCCCTTAGTATACATTATTTAATACATAGAAAGTGATTTGCTGAATGACTTCAGTTTAAGAAGCCAATACAATGGCCTGAATAAGTTGCATGAAATCTGTGTCTCTTCTTTTCAAAGCTGTTGCTTATTTACAGTGTCAGAAACCTTATGAACTTTTAAATATCTTAGCACAAGAAAAATCCATTAAGAGCTGAAAATTTTGGTGCAAGTCATCTAATAGTGTTCAAAAGTTACGGTATAGTATTTTCTCTTTTATGTGCTTGTAAAATAAATATTTGCTTAAGTAATAAGCTGAAGGAAGTATGAAGTGGGATAGTTATTAGGCAGTTTTTATAAAGGTAGTGGAAGTGCTTTAAAGAACATTCCTTGTATTTTGTTTCACCATTAGCATATCTAAGGTCTTTACTGCCATAAAAAGGTACTTAAACTCTGAGTATCACAGTTGTCGTTCTCACTTGCATTTGTATGATAAACTACAAAGCAACCCTATTCAGTCATTGTGTTTGGGACATTCTCGTGGTTGGTGTTGGTCTTTTAGCCCTGTCCATTCATTCACAATTGTATCACCCTCTCTGCCAGTAAATTCTTGGTATTACTGGGTATTTGTTGTAACAATACTTCAAAGATCTTTGTGATATTAACGAATAGTAAAAAAACCTCC
>NW_020799097.1:95353343-95413723 GCF_003259725.1 Athene cunicularia | reverse complement strand
AAAAACCCCCCCCCCCCCCCCCCCACTCCCCCCCCGTATTTCTACATATGGAGAATGTTACTGGGAATGTGCCAAACTTCTGACTGTCATGCAATCTGTATCCAAAATTTGTTGCAAATACCAGAATATCTTCTGAGACTGTATGTGGTGTTGTGCCTGGTTAGATTTTTATATGCCATAAGATGAAATAACACACTTGTCAACTGGTGACAATGACAGTATCTTCAGACTCTTAGGTAATTTGAGTATTGACTTAAAGCTGATATGAAGCTTGCTTAGAACAAAAATGTTTTTTCAATGATCTATGGAATGACACCATCATACATACACATGTGAGAAGAAATTCAGCATCAAGTGGCTTTATCATGCCATGACTCTTTAGGTAGTGTTTCTCTGGAATACAAACCCAGTGACCAATTACAGCTGTACTCCAGTATTTTTTTTCTAGGGACTCAGCTGCCTCCAGTGTGTTTCAGAACCTGTGAGAGGATTGGAAAATGGTAGAAACGCTTCTGGTGTTTCTCCTGTAGGGCTTTTTCCAGGTGATTCTTCTAGGAAGGATGCGTTTGTCCAGTTCCCTGACAGGAAGAGTCTTTGGGAAGCGGTGAGCCTTTGGGAATGGCCACTGCATGTTGCCCCCACCAGGAGGGAAGAGCTGTCTTTGGAGGAGCAGCAGGGCTTTGCTTGCTGCTGGCTCTAGCTGTCCCTGGGTTTTCCCATCCCTCCTTAAAGGGAACCTCTGTTGCAAAGGAAATCCATGACGAATGTAAGCTCTTGGTTTAATTCTCCCAGTGTATCCCCATATTGACCTGGACAACCCGTTTCCCGTCATCCTTTAAGCTGACTCATGTACATCGGGAATGCAGAGCTGGAATTTGCCAACTTTTGCACGTGAGATGGATGACCTCTGCTTGCAGAGCAGGAAACCATTACCCCATCTAGCCAAGATGGTGATGCCTGGTCTTAACAAAATGTCATTACTTACATTTTAAGAAAAGGTAGACGGGGGGAGGGTGGTGGTGACCCCCTTTATTGCTTAATGCAGAACTTTTACATGCATGATTTGGGGGAAGATTTCTTGTTGGACTGGTGAAACGTAGCTTGGTTCAGCTGTGGGTGGGTTGTTTATGTGTCGCAACTTTAAGATTATCACTGTTAATAACTTCACGTTTTGCTTTTTCCCTGAAAATGATTTGAAGGATGTGTTTATTGCCATTACTAATCAGACGTATTTATGGAAACATCCTTTCCATGCTCAAGTTGTCTTAATGCTGCTACTGGCTTTTATATAACAGCAAAGCTGTATTTATGCTCCCAGTGATTCACAGAAGGGGACTATCCCGTTCACTTAGGCAAGTGCTGGCTTGAAAATGAAATAGAAGCAAGTGCAGATATCTTGAGGGAAACTTAATACTGGTGTTTCGAAACACTCATTATTTTCCATTTAAGAAAAACAACCCCCCCAACCCTACTTTTGTTTGTTAACCATGCGGCTGGCCCCAACAAAGCCTCTGGTATGGGGGACCTGGGCCAAAGCACAGCAAAGCTGAATAAAATAATGTTTTGGATTCTGTCTCTTGAGCTTGTTTGACTCTCTTGGTAGAGCGAAAGCCGTGTCTGGTTGCTGACCTGAACACTGAACAGCAGCTTCAGTAAGCAGTTCTGGCCTCTGCAGCTACTTCTCCTGTCACCTTTCCCTACCACACCCTCTCCGAAAGCCCTGCTCACATGGCCCCAACATTTTGTCCTGCTGGGGACTGGGGGCATTGGGTTGGTAATGTAGCTTGGTCAGGGTGGCTGATCTTCGTCATTACCCTCTTCCCCCAGTCTGGAAAACTGGGATGGTAGTATATCCTTCCTTCCACCCTTTGTGTGTCTTATTTATTTAGACTGTAAACTTTTTAAAGTAGGGACTTACTATTTCTATGCCTAAGACAATGCTGTAGCGATGTTGGCAAGGAGCTTGCATGATAAACCTAACTTGAAAATGCTTTAGTAGGGGGTTGTCAAATGGAAGGAGTTTGGTTATCTCTCACTCTTACATAGCCTGGTTCTTTGCTTTCTTTACTTCAGCACTCCATATTATCCCTCAATATGTAGGTTACACCCATGTGCTGACGGGTGACGTATGCCTTCATTTGCTTCACCTCTGAATTTGGTCCTCCTATCATGTAAGATCCGTGTGCAGTTTTAGAAGCCTTAAGCAATTGAGGAGATGGGGGGGTGGTGGCAGGGGATTGCAATGCCCTGAAAGAGTCTGAGAGATGATAAACCCACTTATTCTTACATATATCTTCACAAAGCAGGCAAGTGAGCAATCCATGGGGCAATAAGAATGAAAAGGAGGGTCTGACTGTCACACCAAAATCAGTCTTTTCTGCAGATGGGGAGTTCAGTAGGGTTTCAGCAGGCAATCAGTTGCTCTAAGTTTCTTTGAACTAAGAGCTGTAAGAAAGGAAGGCAGTGCTGAATTCCAGGGTTAATCTGTCATGAGTTTAGAGGTTAGTGTACGCAAGCTCCTTCACACAGACTGCATAGGCTGAAGCCTGTGGATCTTCATTCATGTTAAGGCTTTTGCGTACGGGTGGCATGGCAGTCCTGAAGAGGGAGCAGGGATGTTCTTCAGTGTAAAGAAAAGACATTGAGGAAAGCCCAACATTTTATACCGACTTTTATTGGCGGCTTTGCATGCTGTGTGTGCAGGCACTGAAGAAGATAATGCAGGAAGCCATGTTATCTGTATAGCACTGCTCCTTTCCCTTTGCTTGCCAAATCCTAGGACAACATCCCCACCCCCCAAACCTAAATGCCACCATAAACACGGTGTTCACTAAAATCCAGCTTCTCTAAATGCAAGCATGAAGTAATGAACCACAGTGACCAGCACTGTTGTTTTCTGACTTAAAAAAAAAAAAAAAAAGGAGATAGATGACAGCAAATAATGCTTATTCAAAAAGCAGGGACTTTGAAGTGCTCTTCTAGTCTGGGGAATAAAATGAGCAGGGAGCAAAGTCTGCATTGCAGGTCACAGAAAGGATTTCAGGTGCTGTTATGGCTAGTGTGGAGCAGAGGTCCACCTAAAGACAGCTGAAAGGAGGAAGAGTGTCTGCAGTGTGACCTGTTAAAACCTATCATGCCAAAGTGAAGTCATTGTAGAGCGTCCCTTCAGAGGGAGTCAATGTGATGAGTACAGTGCAAGCATAAAATGATTTCATGCTGTATTGTATAGCATTTTGAGTAGGTTACAGCCATGGAATGAGCCTACCGAGTCATTTGTCCATTGAGCTGTGAGTTCCCGTTGGTTGGGTTTCTCAGTTTCTATTTGTACCTTACTTAACAGGTTGAGTGCTCTGGCTTTTGTACCAAAATAACTCCAGCTCCAAAATCTCTGAAATCTGATAATATATCTAGAACTTTTATCAAAACGGGGTTCAGTTCCTGCCTGAGACCTCTGGGTACAGCTTTGTGAAAATACTTTTGAGGAAAATATGATATAAATTGTGTGTAGTGCGAACCTTTATCCCTCTTAAAAGGGAATTTATGTTCATTCCACTTGTGTTCTACTGCTGTTAGCTGGTGGATTAAGCAAATGAAATGGTCAAACACTTAGTAAGGTATGAGGAAAGAGAGCAGGCATCTGTTCTTATACTGTTATTTGTGTAGGAAGTCAGTTCTGATTTACAAAGTTGTAAGAAGGAAATAGTTGGTGGGCAAATCTATTTCGGTCTGCTCTGTTTTGAAAGTATTTAAGTTTGCTCACATACCAGGAGTAGTTGTAGGGCATACAGTGAAGCTGTGGAATATGAAATTACTGAACTGAAGGAAAATAAAGAGAAGGCCTCAACCTAGAGATATACTAGTTATTATGAGTCAAAACATTTCCCCCTCCACCCTGGAGAAAGTAAATACTATATTGCTTGTGGTGATAGTTTATTATAGCTTGTTGTAGCTGAATATAAACTGCGTATGGGAAGTTTGGAGAAGGATTTTGGCTGGTGAGCTACTGGGAAATGCAGTCATCAAAAGAAATTTTAATAGAAGATGAGACAGTGATTAGAAGAACTATCCTCTTCCAGCTTGTTTTCTTAAAGAATCAAGGCTTATGGTGTTACAGTCTGTCTCCACTCCTGACAGAGCTGTAAAGATCTCAAGGATATTGACTTCCTGGGAATAGGTGTTCAGAAACAGTGCTGTAATTGCTTCAGGGAAAGGCTGCAGCACAAGCACATTCCCCTGTAGAGACCAGAGACTTCCTATGGCTGAAGAAGTCACCGGGGCAGTAACTCCAGACAGGTCTATGCTTGCAGCTTGCTGTGCCACCGGTACCAGGGTCCAACAGGTTGTGCAGAGCCTGCAGAAACCTGGTTTTGCTAGTGCCCTTGTTAGCACAACGGCTCGTTGCTTTTGTAGCACGGTTCACTAGTTAATCTTTGTGGCATTTTAAAAACTCACCATGAGGTCAGGGTCGACTTAGCGCTGAGGGATATGGTGTGGTTGGGAACTGTCTGTGCTAGGTTAATGGTTGGACTAGATGATCTTCAAGGTCCTCTCTAACCTAGCTGATTCTGTGATATTTGCCTTGTTATTTGTTAGAAATAGATGCAGATAAAATGTTTGTCCTTACTGTGGGCATTTCTGAGTGTTTCAGTGTCCTTAGATCTCACTATTTTTGGATGAAGAAACTGCTGGGCAACTGTAATTAACACTAACACTTGATACTGTGAGATGTTTTAGACTGGCTGCATTAAAACCGCCAGTGTATACTTCATTCAGACCCCAGGAAGCGCAACTGGACTTCTTTCTGCTGGACAGGAATTTCTGTCTTCAGCTGGTGAAACAACTGCACTTCTGAACAGCTATAGCTCTCTACAGCTGGATCCAAAGGTCTGTTTTGGTTGGAGAGGTCCAACTGTGTGTGCGTTTGGTGTTGGTTGTCAAGTTCTTGATTAATTCTGGGCATTGTTATACTGGCTGTAACAATGAAGGCATTGTCACCACTAACATTTTCACTTTCCTGTGTTGCTGTGGTGCTCATTTAATTATTTTTGCAAAAGCTGTAGGTTATGGGAACCTTTTCATGTGCAAACTGTGATGAAGATGGGAATCTCTTGTTAAAAGTTGCATGTTTTCCCATAAGTGATGGTAATAATGAAAACTTTTGAAATCAGTTCATTGGTGTTGGTAGTCGGTATCTACTGGAGATCTATTATACTTTTTAGAATCACTTCCCCCAATCAAGGCAGTACTACTGTTTGGTTTTTGTTTGTATTATGTATTTGCTGGAAGGAGAGTGCTATTGTGTGTTTATTGAGGGCGATTACAAACATAAAATAGATTCTCCTGAGAATGCTTTGTCTACACTCATCACAATTGGTAATTGTTTTGTGTTGTGTAAGACTTTGCATGCTACGCTTTTTACTTGGCAGCGTGTGTGTGTGAACCTCAAAATGGATTCCCACCTCCAACCTTTTATCACTGATGTTTTAAAGATGAATCCTAGAACAAAGCATTAAGACTTCTCTGAACTCATGTATTGCTAGGTGATGAACGTTTGCCAGTTTAATGCAGATTTTTTTCATCCATTTTGGAAACAAAGTTTGCTGCATTTTAATGGATGTCTTCTCCAAGTAGGACCTGGATGAGGTAGTTCTCAAAAATGAAAAAAAAACCCAATTACTTTCCACATGGAAGTGGATTAAAATAGTGTAGTTGTGTGTGAGGTGGGTGTCATCTTTTTGCGCCAAGTCCACTTGCAGTGGCCATTCCAAAATGCTAAGGGAAAAGGAATCCATAACCCTCACATATCCTATTAGCAGAGTGCCTTGAGGTAGAAATGGGCAAGATGCGTGGAAAAAATGAGGCTTCTGCCAAACGTTTTCTTTGTAGGTCACTTATTGTAGTTGAAATTACAAGGCAGCGTACGAACAAGTGGTCTATTAGCAAAGCCATGAAAACAAACCATTTGCCACTTCTAACAAAAGTTGGACAAAAATATGCTCCAAATTTTAAAAATAAGTGAAGACTTGGCGAAAAATAAGACCCGGGTTTATCTGAATTTCATCAGGTACATGGCGTCCTGGACCGTAGCCCACTGGCAAAAACATGGGGAGTGTTATCCTTTGCAGCACAGGGAATGTTCTTGCTGAATTTGGCGCCAATGACCGAGCTTTGCTTGTTAGCTGAAGTTCACACAGACTCCTTGCCAGGCCTGCCCAGAATGCTGTCTCCTCTGACTTCCTGTGGTCTTGCATAATATTTCCTTGCTTCTTGTATAACTGCGGCTTGATCTGGTCACTGCCCAGTTCATACAGTTGACTTTTTAAAAGGCCAGTCCTGCAAACGTGCGGCTGAGCCACGTCAGTGGCAGGAGATGTCCCAGCGGTGACGCTGATGGAAGCGCCCTTCCATGGGGAAACTGCTGGCGGCGAGGGCGTGTGGCAATGCCCATACGTCTGATGGCAATAAAGTTGACTGCTGCAGCCTTGTGACAAGATAGGTGTGAGGCAGAACTTCAGATTGACTGCGCCTTTGAAACATTTTACCACTGTTGCTCTAATTTCTGTAACAAATAAAGATGTTAATAAGGAGGGGGGAAGGCAGCACCAGGGCCAGTGTAGCAGTGAATGAGCACATTTTCAGAGCACTGTGAAATTCTCATTATTGCTTGTAGTCATTCAGTTAAAAGTCTTTATATTTGCCTTGAAAATGTGCTCCAGGCATCCTGAGTATTACATTTTAAGACAAGGATAGCAAGTCAAGGTATTTAAGAAAGTAATATTTTCATTCTGCTGATGTTTAATGCTTCCACACAAGTTGTTTCTGCAATTATCTGCTGTTACAATGTGCATTAATTTTGTATTACTGTTGCAGCAAGTTGTATGTCTTAATGTTTACTGTTTATTAGCCTGGATTATTTGTATATATGTTTTAGAAGTGAATTTTATAGCAGTTTGTGCCATGTAGCTCTGCATTAAAATTGATCACTTTTTAAATACTTGTGTTTGTGCGTGTATGTATACATATAACACTGCACATAATTACAGAGCTTTGTCATTTTCAGAAAGGCAGTTGCTTTCTAGGAGCCCCTTGCTAAACACAGTTTTCAAACTGTTACTCATGTTCTTTGGCAACCCCATTCCTGGCATGATTTTTGAAAAGTTGAAGAGCAAAGATTACAAAATAGTCACTTCAGTGTGTTTGTAAACTTACTAGATAGACTTTACTGATTTGTGTGTTAATAGTTCTCAGATCTTGTATGATATTCCAGTTAAATGCTATCTGCTGTGGAGAAAAAGAAGAATCGTTTTAAGGGAAAACATCAGAATTGACTTAGTCATCACAGTTGTGTGAGATTTTGTCATCTAATTCCGTCATCTCTTCCATGAATCCAGGTTATCCAGTTGTCATAGTAACTTTGACATCAAAAAGTTCCTGCTGCCTACACATGACTTCTTGCAACACTCTTTTCATCTGATTAGTTTAATGGAAAATACACTTTTACTGGTTAGCGTGTATTATCAGGGAAGCTTTTCTGGTCATTTAAAACTGGTTTATTGCCTTGTATTCTTAGGATCAGCATTTTAATGGCTACAGTCTAGCTAATATAATGCTTGGAGAATTGTCAAAATAATATAGCGGTGATACTACTGACATCTAGCAGACCATTTTATAGTATTGTGAATACCACTACTTTGGGGAGGCTTGTATAAATATACTGAAATTTGGCAGATGGATGCTAAGCCAGAGTTCCTAGTATGTTTTGACCATACAGCTCTAGCTGCATGGATGCTAAATAAACCAGGTTCACCTCAGCATGTTTTTGCTGGTGATGGAGAAGCTGCTTGATGTGCCTGTAACCAAACTAGTTTCTCGCTGATGATTTTGGAGTCCTAGATGAGCCATACAAATATGCTTTGCATGGTACAAGTTGATTGATGATGGGTTGACCCTGAGATTAAGGTAAAAGTGTAAGAATTACAAAAGATGTTGGGTTGAGCATTGTTTAGCCAGCTAGAGAACACAGTACACAGTCAATAAAGAGAGATTTCCCCTCTAAATGGAAGCAATTAGAGATAAATTTTAGGATCTGACAGTCTGTTTCTTTTAAAAAGTATTTGTTCCTCCTGCAGTTTGAAGAGATTTCAGAAAAAAATGTTTTGGTTTATAAAGTTACAGAGTCGGAAATTTACTCAGCATATAGAATAACGAGGTTTAGAAACTCTTGTTCAGAACAGATGGGCAGAGCCTTAGTATGTGTATTAGCAATGTTAGAGAGGCACTCATGCCCTTTGAATCCAAATGTAGCTGTGTTGGAGAGGTCCACAGACATATGGGCATGTTCTTCCTGTTTTGTTTTTTTTTTTCCTTTTTTCTAGTCTTTGATTATCTAGAAATGTGCAAATGGGTGCTGCAGAAGATGTAAGGGTTTAATCCTCAGCCACACAGGCAGACATGTACTTGCTGCATTCAGTGGGAGTTTTGTCTGAATAAACAGTTTGGGATTATGCACTTGTATACGTGTCTAAATATGGATCTTGGTCAAGTAAACAAGCATGTAGCTGCACGCAGTAATCTACTTTCGAAGGGGGGAACACCCTGCATCGCTTCTGTGGCTGAGTACATGGCCATGTCTTGAGCGTCATGCGAGCTCATGTTAAGGATGCTGATCGCCAATCCACATGTGCCTCATGGCAGGAGGGCAGCACTAGATATCTCTGAGGGGTATAGCAGCCTCCGTCACTCGGCTTTTGGTGCAGTGAGATACCACTCTTCTTTGAAGGACATGTTAGAGCAGATACACACTTTCAAAATGCCTGTGCTCACAGATAAAGGCAGGAGGGAGCAGCTGGGTGTTTTCAGCCCTACATGTCTACCCCTTCCTGAGGCTGAAGACCTTGCTCAGTGTTTCTTAGGCTGAACTTTTACAGGAACAAGAATAAACTTCTTATCTAAGGGAGAGACTGTGTAAAGATGGACTAGAAACACCAGAAATGGGATTATGCTTACGGTGGCAAAGAGCATTAGAGCGTTTTTCACAAGCTGCATTCTGCATCTGGCAAAGTGGGTGACATCTGCAAACCTCTTCATAGGCGTGCAGAGCAGAAAGGGACGTACTCCTGACTTTATATTTAGATACTCTTCATATGGGTACTGCAGTTGAGAAGGAGTTGCTGATATCTGTTTTATTTAATTTCTTCTTACCATTTTGATTTTTTGAATGGCACTTCCCCAGAGGCTGTAGTCTGTCAGCAGGGAAAGCCAAACCTGTGATGTCACCGCAAAACGCGCCACATCTCATGCTGTAATTAGGGAGCTGTGCACATGAGGGAATGCTGTAGGTGTGCAATAACAATTCTATTGTATACTATAAATCTGGTCTTGCTGAGTACAGAAGACCTTGAGACTTTTGGAACAGCTTTTCCTACTGGCTGAAGTAGTAATTCAGTATACTTAGGCTCTTAGAGGATAGATCTAATAACAGCAATTAGTACATTTGTATGTTTAAGTATGCTTAAAAAGCCTAAATGGATGCAGTTTGAAAAAGTGAAATGACAGGACTGTAAAATTAACATTAAACCCAACATATGCTATGGTGAGGAAGTGTAGTTTTAGCCATACTACAAAAAATAGGGATCTGAAAAGCTCTCTGGTTGTCAGACCTGCCAGATCAAGCAGAAGTGAATTGTAAATATTACTGTTGCTTATGGTGCATTGTTTTTTGTTTGCTTTTTTTTTTTAAAATGTTAGGGAGTGATGGAGGTGGGTGGGTATGGAATAAAAATTACAAAAATGCACCTTTTTGAAACGTCAACCAAAAAGTCCCAGAAAGAATGATGACACCTTGCTTCAGTTTCACAAAACAGCAAAAAAAATTGTTTCCTTTAATAAGTGAAGACAGAAACATTTTTGAGACAAAGGTAAAGAAAAGCTTAATGCAATGGGAACACTAACAGAGGTTGAGAGGTACAATTTTCTTTTGCTGGTGCTAGTGGTCCTGCAGCCTTGGTGAGGTCTTTTGGGTGGACGTGGCATATGCAGCAGCAATGATGCCTGAGGGCTGGGAAGGGACAAGAGGGCTCTGCCCTTTCTGCGGAGCCCTGGTCACCAACATGAATTTCTCCCTAGGACGCTGCTGTACTTTACCTGCTACATGAGAGGGCCGGCAGGACAGGACCATGAGCTGTGAAGAAAGCTGATGAGCAGTTTCAGCTTTGAGTGTCATGCTGGCCTACCGTGGCATGTAGTTTCACAATGTTTTGCTGAGGCTTGGGTATATGCTAGACCAGTCATCAAGAGCATCTGTAGCCATTAGAGGTTTGACTGAACTGACTTTCTTGGGGATGGTGCTCAGGTGAATGTCTGTGGATGTTTCTGGAGAAGCATCGCTCTGCTTTCTGTGTCCTCCTCTAGGTGTCTGCTGATCAAAATAGGCTGATGGGAAGATGCTGGGCCACATCAACCTCTTACCTGGCCCACCAGGGCTATTCTTGTGTGTTCCTCTGTAGACAAGGGTGTACCCCAAGAGGGTAGAAAGGGTTAAAGAAGGGGCAAACCATCTTTGCCTTCACTCTATCCAAATTGTGAGCAAAACACCCTCCTGCTGATTTCAGTAACCATACATGTTTCTTGAGCAGACATCCTCATCACTGTATATCTATCACATCTATCATTAATATGTGTATGAATCAACTTTTAGTCTGAGGGTTAATAAGGGCTCTTATGAAATAAGTATTTTTGTTGCTTCTGCTTTGCTTGTTTTTCAGGAACATTAACATTTGCTACTAGCACCCATAATTATTCCATACCAGTTATTCTGCCTTTTCTCCAAATGACATGTCTTTTTTTTTTCCACAGCAAGGCACATTTTGCATACCCTTAGCACAACTCTAGCCTTGGCCTAACACTGTGGGGACTACAGAGATAAGATACTAGCCATGGCTAGCATCATCTCCTGATTAAACTGGAGCCTCGGTAGAGTGCAGAGTTACAGCCTTGGAAGGCAGAGAAAACAGCATTCAGGGCTCTTGAAAGTCTTGCTTTAAGGACTGAATAGGAATCATGAACAAACAAATTTTTGCAAGGATTATGGGGACCCTGTTGTTAATTTTTGCTGTAATTATTGAACTGCTTTCTTGTTGCTTAAAAATTGGTGCTCTCATTTGTCACTGTTCAATCAATGGAGCGAAATACTTGATAACAAATTGCAGCATGAGGAAATAGTAACACAGTCTATTTCAAGGAACATTTGAATACTGGAGACATGAAAATGAAAAAAAAAATGAAAGGTGAAGGTTAATGATTTAATAACAAGGTCCCAGGGACTGTGCCTTATGTATGGAAGACGGTAATTTGCATTTGCTTCCTGTAGGGTGACTTTGCTGAGGAACTGAGGGCATTTAGCATATGCTGATGCTGAGACTTCTATTTGTCTGTTGTTACTTGGAAAGTGTAAAGTCTGTGGGGGAGACTTGTAAGACCTTGCAGGAGAAGGAGTGAGGCACTGACAGAATGCTGGTGTAAGCAGGGAGTGATGAGGAGAGGAGATGGTGATGTCTGCTCCAAAAATCTGGGGGGGACGCCAGGGTAGCTGATGTGAGGAAATAGGCTCTCTTTAGGAGAGGAATGTTTATGTGCTAGATAGAACTGCATATACAGCAAATAGCCTTAAATATATTTTGTGGTTACTACTACTTATATACAAAGCAAAACCATAATTACAATGCTGTTCTTGTTTTTAAAGCATCATTATGTGCCAAACAAGTTGTAGATATTTGTAGGGCATGGTAATGTCAAGATCACCTGAGTATGGAAAAGGATAGGTTTATGGGTACCAATTATATTCAGTAAATCAGCTGAAGCTAAATTCTCATTCACATTGGGTTGTGAAGACTTTAACCTTCAAGTGTTTGACGGTGGCTTCTGCAGCACCTGTGTGCCCACAGCAAATGTCGTAGGGGGTGGATGGGTGGGTGGAGACGGGGCAGCTGGTGGAGCAAGACACTTGCATCCTCAGGCCCTTCGACTCTTCCCTGATCCTGGTCGGGCTGTGCAGTACGTGCAACTGCATCATTAATGTCCCTTTGTTCTTCCCCATTGCTGGATGAACAGCTTGGGGCAGAAAAATCTCCTTAAACTGAGTTTGCTGATGATGACAATGTCTTGTGAAATTCAATAGTTTCTCTTTGCCTTTTTGATCGTGCTTGTAGCTCCTTCTAGAACAATCTCCAGTATACTGACTCTTCTTTTTTTGAAGTATTTCCAAAAGTTCCAGGAAAGGTTGCTGGGGTTTGGTGTTTGGTTTTTGTTTTTTGTGGTTTGTTTGGTGGTTGTTGTTGTTGTTGTTGTTGGTTTGTTTTGTTTTGTTTTTTTAAAAATTTGATCAGTTGATCAGAGGCAGTTTTAGAAGAACAAGTCCTAACTGCAGTAGCAATGATGAATTCCTAGACACTCATTCAGCGCACTCATTCAACAGCCCTCCCTCTCCTATCAACATCCTTGCTGTTCTTTTAAGATAAATTACAGATATGGAATAGCATACAGGTCAGATGCTTAGCATAAAAGCGAAAGGCTTCAGCTTTGGCAGAGTGGCCAAGCTCCCACTGACTGTACATCCCCAGGATTCCCTTACGTTAGCCGTAGGGTATTGAACTTTCTTCTGCAGTCCAGCTTGCAGGGCTCACAATCTCAAATTACTCAGATGAATAACTGGACCTCTGCTCAAAACAAAACAAAAAAGTGAGCACCCCCAAGTCCCTTTGTAATGCTTAATAGTAGATCACTATTCATTTTAATAAATTAGAAAAAAATTATGTCTATATGTTCGCAGTAAAGGATTTATTTTGTCATCCTTTCACAGCACATTTTAAAGAGTGTAAGAAGCATTAACTTTTGCAAGCATAGGTAAAGGAACTAATTGAAAATGTGGAGATTTTGTGCTTTTGCCTGCCCTGCTTATGCGCTGTTCAATATTAATGGGACTGTATGGGATGTAAATGGCCACAGCACTTTTACTGTTATATATAAACTAAATTTGAGGAACTTTTAGTGTTTGTTATGCACAGTGAACCTCTGGGAAAGCTTCAACCTTTGACCTCTGTAGTGAGTTATGACAGGGAAGAATTGTAAGAGCTTGATTTAGACCCATCTGTGGAAAGCTGGATAAAAATATTCAACTACCATGTTCTTCCTCCTCCCCCCTCTTAGTAAAGGTCCTCTTAAAATACATTCTCTGTGACTTCATTTTTATCATTACTTTGGGAGCCCTGTAGCCAAGGCTGCTTGTAAGGAAATGATTAAATTATATTTATGTTTGTTCTTTGAAAATGCCTTGGTGGTAGTCCAGGAAGTATTTTCTTGCTCTTCCAAATTTCCATGTGCTTTAATATTAATCTATTTTCATCAATGTGACCTGCCCCAGCAATAAAATTTGTTTGTAATTGGTCATGTAATGATTGCTGAAGGGACATAAAAATGAAACTAAATTTATCTCAGGCTTTAAAAAAAACTTATTCTAAGAAAAATAAAGGTTTTACTAGAAAATGAAATGGCATTTGATGGTATCAGTGGGTAATTTGTCACAAAACTGAACAGTCATTAAAGACATTATGGCAGCAGAACTCTTTAATTTTGCTTTTACAAAGTAGAGTATTCCTTCTTTGAAATACTTTCTCACTAGCTTTTAATTTTGCATTATATGTTAATAAGTGTTTATACTTGGGTTGTGGTGGCAATTTCAGGCTGAACAACCAGTAATGACATTATTTGTTGCCTTTGAGAAAGAACCCTTTTATGTGGTCTGTATATCACAAATTAAAACTATCCCAAATATCTAGAATTAAAGAATCTTTTTTTTCTTCATGATAGCACAGGCGGTTTTCGAAGCAAGCCAGAACAGCTGGCTGTCGGTTCAGACTTTAAAATTCTGGTTTGCTAATATGGCTTTTTTGTTAAGTAAAGGTGAAAGGATATTTCATGCAAGAACAGAAGTGACTTTATTACTTAGGAGAATGGTTATTACTAATGACTAATGGCTGTTACTAATGACTCTTAGTTGCGTTTTTAGAGCAGTCAATAATATTTTGTAGTTTTTCTTGCAAAATTGTAATCAAAGCCATTATACTATTGCTTAAATGGATAGGCCACCGTTTGCCCAGAACAGCTGTGTAGTTACATTAGCTTCTATAAATAAGTTTATTCAAGATGAAAGTTATAAAGCAGTCTGTTTACCTCTGCTGAGGAAAGTAGAATGGCTGAAAACATGTCTAAAAACAGGATGAAGAGGAGCATCGGAACAACATAACATCCTCCAAGGGTTCTTTATGCATATTTAATATTTTAATCAAACACAACTTCTTTGTGGTTTTGTGGTCTTAACAAAACTGGAAGGAAGGAAGGAAGGAAGGAAGGAAGGAAGGAAGGAAGGAAGGAAGGAAGGAAGGAAGGAAAGTGCCATTTTCACTCTTCAGCTGACTGAAATGTAGTAATTTCCTTGTTTAAAATATTGATTCTCCCCAATTGCCCTGAGATGTTTTTGGAGGCAAATAGAAGTGAATGGGGAAAAAATACGAAACAGCAAAATACAGAAACTTCCATTAACTCTGTGGAGAGAATAGGAGCATTAGCATGCACTCTGTTCTCCTTTAGAAACACATATTGGTTAGATACAGAGTTTTCAGTACCATGTATGCTGAAAATGTGGTCTAAGAGCTTTAATTTACCTTCGTCTGCCAGTGTTAATGGACAGAGCAAGTGCTGGAGCTGCTGTAAAACAAATCTGTTTTCCTTTTGTCTGCTGTGCCCGATAATGAAATAAAAGCTAAATTATCACTAATAAAAGTAATTTGCAAAAAAGCAATGATAAAAATATAACATCAGAGCTTGCCATTAGCAGTTTAAATGGATAATGTTTGTTAGAGCTTGTAACCTACTTCTGTCCCCTGGTTTTTATTGTCTTCTACCCCTTCCCATGCTAGCAAGGGCCTTTTCAGTAGAGGCTTAGAGCAATGAAATTATGGGCACGCTAAGTCCTGGCAGGGGTGACTTTGTGAGGGATAACAATATTTTTTTTTTCCCTTTTTCTGTACTACAGTATTGCCAAGTCAAAGCATGTCCACAGTTTGAAGTGTGGTTATCACTACAATTTTATCCATCCCAACTTGAGGAATGTATCTGCTAATGACAAAAACTGAGAAAATTATTTATCTCATTCTGGTACTGGTAACTCTTGTAAACTTATCATGAGTGATATGATATTTACTGTGGAAGCCTTAGTTCTTGGAGTTGTGTTTAGGCAAGACTCATACTTTCCTTTCTGTCTGTCTTTCTGTATGTCTGCGTCTTTTTCTTTTATTTTTTATAAGAGAAGTTTGAAGTCATATCCTAGTTTCTGACAAAAAATTAGAAAGGGGAAGGCAAATATACAGACTTCTGAGCCCTTTGTGTTTGTGTGTGTGTGAGTGATGATTCTTGTGTGTGCATATATAAATGTGTACACACACATGCACAAACACTTAAATCTTATAATTTCCTTTTAAACGAGCCTTATCTCTCTTGAAGTTGAGTTGTCATTTTTTAAATGTTTGGAATTCAGATTACTTTTATGATAAGAAGCCAGCGTCCAGGGTAAAACATTAGCCGTAGAGTATTTGAAGGATGATTTTTTTTCTTGTAAGAGCTGGGCATGCTCATTGGTACATCTGTAGTTTGTAAAAGTATTTATTTAAAGACATTCAGTTGTGAATGACTAAATAGGGAACAACTGCTAAACTCTAGCTGCAGTACCTAAAAGTATTCTACGTTTGCAGCCTGAATGCTGCTGTACAGTGCTTGCCAGCTTGCAAATGTCAAGGACAGTTACCCTCTCACATTCGTTTGCCTCTGACCATCCTTCAAAAAACCTGCCCTTTCTCCAGCACTACTCCTCCAGCTATTGCTGCCAAGTGCTGTTTTGCTGTGTAGCTGTAATGGCTGGGATCCTTGTTGGTCCAGGCAATCTGGGAAGGCACATGAACTCCCTCTCCTTGCCCCAAAAAATAAGGCAAGGGCACCTTGAAAGCTCTGGAAACTCGTTTCATCTGTGTGGCTCTGCAGAGTATTAGCTAGAGCACACAGTGTTATTGCTGCTGGTCAGACAATTTCTTATAGGCACAGGATTATACAATGTGCAAAGCTACTATTGTTTTAATATTTTATTGTGCATGAATATCTTTATTTTTTCATGTGTAACATAGGAAAAAATATCACATGTATGAACTTTCTAAAGTACTTTTGTTGGACAAAAAATGTTTGTGTTAATCTTTTAAGTGATGCTGGTCTGTATTGTTCTACAGTTTGTGGCTAAATGCTGTTGTTATAAGCTTATAATGTTATGACACATTGAGCTTTGCTTCTGTATTATGTCCATTCCATGTGTCATGCTTTATTCCCTCTGCAGCTTCAAAGTGTTTAGGAAAAAAAGTGTACTATTAAAACCAGATAATTAAGTTCTTCCTTTGCAGTACTGTTCCAAATAGGTGAAAGTTGCCTTCAAAGATGCATTTGTGGCATAATAATTAGATATCAATATAATGATGATGATGATAATAATAATAATAATAATAATAATAATAATAATAATAATAATAATAATAATAATGCCATATTCTAAGAAAACCTAAATTTTAGTTTATGGATATAACCCCAAATTTATGGCAATAACCTGAAAGCATGGTGGTAAGGGTCTGCTTGCTGGCATAGAGTAGCAGCTGTGCTCTGGCTTTTAACAGGCAGGATGTGATGCACAAGCTGATTCTGTTCATGGTGTGTTAAATACAACTTCAGTGAAGTAAAACTTTGATGAGTAACATCAAAGCTGTATCACCATAGCTGGATAGCAAAGCGGTGTAATGCGTTGGCACCGTATTTATGTACCGGTTAACAAAAACATCAGTGAACAAAATGGAGTAGCAAAACTGATGCTTTTTTTGAAAAAAGTCCAGAGTGTGAATGCCAGTGTACAAGTAGAAATAGGGGTAACTCTGCTGTTTGTCATATTTACATACATATTTGTGATCTTGTAGGTATGAATGGATGTTGGACAAAACAGTTTTGCTGCAGAAAATGGTCCTTATTCCCTGAGGACAGAGTGAAATAGAGGGGTAGACCACAAAACTACTGAAAACAGCAGCATGAAACATTGAGAGCTTTAGGAAAGTGGTGTCTCTGCTGAAAACAGTGTAAAATGCCTATGGAGATGCACATTACTGCAGAATTAAATCCTGAGAATGGCTGGTCTCAGACTAAGCTCTTGTTTGAGCTTTCCATCCATCTTCAGGGAGGAGGTTGCAAGTGCTCAACACCTCCTGCCCTGTGATGTCAAGCATCAGAAGCATGCTAGAAAATTAGCCATTTAAAATATCTTAGGTGAGTGGTCAGACCAGAGATAAAGCATGTAAAACCTGAGATGTTTGTTTAGATAGCCATGAAAATTTTATTCAGGCCAAAATTGGAAAAGACAGTGCAAAAAGCTTTTCAGTCAATGAAATTATCTCTACTTCAAGGGAGAGTTGTTGTCATTAGGAGAGCATGGACCTTTCTGAGAAGGATTGGAGTGTTCTTTAACGTGCAGGTGCTGGCATGGGGCTCACTGGGCAGTCACAGAATCTTTGCATGGATGAGGATGGTACAAGTTGGTTGGGCAGCAGCATGGGGAAAATATTTGAGTGAACAGAAAATAGATCCTGATGTAAGGTTTATTCTAGATTTTTTTGAGGACTGAGTTGTATTTCCACAGTTGAAGTCACGTATAGTTAGATGAAGTTACCACTTAATAGAAGATATATTTTTATCCTTTCTAGAAAGTTTTTTATGTAGTAAATCATCTTTATAGTAGCTTTGTAGGGATGAGAAGTGATTCCTCTTTAAGATCATTTCTGATCTACTAAGTCCTGATACATCAGGCTGATGAAGCTAATGGATGGGCTGGGCCCTTTTATTCTTAGAAGTGTTATTCATGGAGTTAAACAGAATTAATCTTTGTCCATCTGACTGTTCTCAAAGCTTGGTTAATTAAGATGACCAGTGTTTGCGTAACTGGGATTTTAACAGAGTCCAGATGTTTCTGTATTTCAGTCACACTTGCACCTTTTACCTTGTGTGAAGCAAGACACTTAGGGTGAAAAGTTCTTCACTTCTCTCTTTATCTAATTCTGGGTCTGCACTTGGAAATATTTTCCATATTCTTGAAGTCTTTCTACGCCCATGGGAATTTTTTGGTTGTCTGCTTTCCCTTTCCTCTCCCTAAATCTGCTGACGGCGCTCCCAAATCTTTTTCCCATTTTCTGAATTGTGTTATCTACTTCCTCCAGAGATGGTTTGATAAAAATCTGGTTTCCAGTTCTCTCCATGCTTCAGGTCTCTGCATGGTAGAGAACATCATTTAATGAAGCTCTGTTAGTGGCCCTTCTTGCTTTCCTTTCTGTTTCAAATGCTCCTCAATAATTTTGTTAATTTTTCTGGAATGAAATAGAGTTGTGTTGGAAATTCTATACCATAGACTAGCTAGAAATTAATTCTTTACTGGCCTATGGAATTGTGTGAGACTTTCATTGTTTCTTGTAATAGAGTTGTAGAAAGAGTTACTTTTTTCCATGTAGACCCCTTGTTTTGTTTAAACTTACCACAAAACTGTTGTTTCTACCTACTTTATCTTTTAAATCTTTATCCTTCTCTTTTGGTAGCCAAGTAACAGAGCTGATGGAGAAATTTGGATGTTCCTTCCCTTGCCTAACAGTCACTGCCTACCAGTAGCTGGTCTGGTATAAGGAGCGTGACACGTCTCAGGAGAGTCTAAGATCAAAGTAGTTCCTGTTTATTGGCATTGACACAGGACAAGAAAACATAAAACATTTTGAAGAGCTGTGTTCTGATCTCCCATCCATGCAAGTCAGGATAACTTCATTTAAGTTCATGTGGTGAGGTGAGAATTGGTCCCAGAGAGAGGTGTGATGTGACCCCCAGAGGAGGACTTGAATAGGGGAGACAGCCTTTGTAGTGTTGTGGTCGAGTCCTTCATCTTGGACTCCCTTGTGTCCTCACTGTGTCCTCTTCCCTTGTGCTGCAAGTATCATTGTTTGGGTGGAGTTTCGGATGGTTTTCTCTCTCCTGCATGTGCTTGGGTTCCCTCTTCGTGTGTGGGGATGAATGTCAGTACTGGATCCCTGCTCTGAGTTCGAGTCTGATGGGTCAGGCATGGGACACCCCATTTCCTATGTCAAGGATGTTTTTCCCAGCGATTTTGTTGCAGTTTTGTTTTAGTACTAAAATGAGGAAGTGAGGAGCTTAACGTTTCAAGATGATAATTTAAATAGCTGCAGCTCCCGAAATCATGGGAAAGACATTCTTTGAGACTGGCTTTGCAAAGCTGTTTAGAGTCAACCCTAGATCGGAGGGTATGCTCCATGGCATGCTTCCCATGTAAAGACAGGAGAGGTCACACAGCAGTAGGCTTTGCAGCCACTGCCTGGAGCCACCCTTTGATTTTTGCTGTCCAGAGCAACTCTGTAGAAGTGTTTATGCCTGGCCAAGTTGTGTGATGGTGAGTAGTAGTGAACAGTGTAATTCTAAAAGCACTTAAGTAACAACTTGCTGTGGCTGGTACATACATAAGGCAGAAGGAGAAATAACATTTACCAGAGTAGACACAAACATTGTATTTTCTGGGAACTGGGGCAGGGGTGTGTGTGTTCGTGTGTGGGTTTTTTCTTCCCAAACCTCACAGCTTATCTTGCTTGTTTCTCTGTCTTTACTCTCCCCTCTGGCCAGACTCCAGTTTGTAATTCTGCATTCTTTCCTGCTAGCCTAAAGTTTTCTCATGTTAAATGTTTGTTTTGAATTTGCACCTTGTTTCTGCACAGAACATATCAGTGATATGCTGGTGAGGAGATTTTTCAGAATATAAAACAGAGACTGGAAGTCAAGCGATATTGGTTGTCATGCCTATGCACCCAAAATAACTTCAGACCTGTAAAAATAGGCGGTAAGAAACTAATTCTTATGGAGGGAAAACAAAATCTGGGGAAATATTTTGATAGTGAAGGTGACTGATCAATAGAGTAACCTACTAAATGTTACCATGGTTTGATTCTCCATCCCTGAAAGTTGCTTAAATTGACTGGATTGTTTTTTTAATGAAATGCTCAGATTCAAATTGTATTAATTCAAACAAATCCTGCAACCTCTGATCTCTACAGGTTAGACAAGTTGTTGGCATTCTTCCTTTCTGGGCAGACAAGGTGTGACGCTGTCATTCATCCTTCTGCCAGAGCTGTTAGTAAGACAGAGCTTCAGGGAAACATGTCTTCATTCAGGATTTTTATAAAACATGTTATAATCATAGCAAATAAAATCCCTGCATCTGCAGAGGCACAGGCCTATGCCCTACCTCCACTCTGATTCGAAGCTTAATTGAAAATATAGCAGATCACTTCCCTGTTTCTTCTGACACAGTGAGTCAGTTTTATTCACTGTACTTTCAGAAAGCTTTTGTGCAGTTTTTGCTGGTTAAAGCTAAACAACCTCTTCTCAGCTGTGGTAAATATTTATTGGTAGATAATAAAGCTTTATTTAGTATCATTCATGAAAATTGCCTATTTGATTCTTAGACAGTGATTTGAGATACTGGACCCCTCTAGGTGGAGAAACTGTGGTTGAAATGTTCACCCCTGTGGGTTTGTTCTGCTTAATGACTGTTGTTCTTTTAGAGTCCTTAGAGATTTTTCCCAATGTTTTCAAGTTTTCTTTGAAAGACTAGTGGGTGGGTCAACAGAAATTGGTGGAAGTCCATTACCTATATGAGGAAACTATAATAAGAATAGGGGGGAGGGAGAGGAAAAATTCATATTGGTGATTGTTACATACAATTGTGAATTTATTTTTGTTTTTACTTGGGAATAACATGAATAGGATGTACATAAAGGATATCTATCTAAGGCTTGTTATTTTATAAATGTACCATTGACTAAAAACTATGTTAAAACAAGTTAAATCATATTTGTACAATTTGGATTGACTCTATTACGTGTGCTGTTCCTTGCTCTTTATTACTGTTGTTTTCCATACACATTGCCTTCTAAACGTTTCTTACTCTTAAATGTATTTCACGGTAGCATATGACTGTTCCAGTAAAAGAGTTAAATATTTCTTCATGTTCTGTGTTCTGTATGAAAGGACTGGTTTGATTTTTTTCTTCTTCTGTCTATGAAGGGATTAAAATCTTTGTAACTACTCTTGGCCATAGTGGGAGGTTTTGTACAAATGTAGCTAACTATAACTGGCATACAAATACAATTCAAAAGAATAGTTTACTGCAAGAAGCAATGTTACCCTATGGATTCAGCTTGTATCAACAGGGGTACACGGTGCTCCCGGTGCCTGCCTCATCCCTCTTCTGCGCTAGCATTTGGAGTAGGGTCCTGGTACAATTGTTTCTCAGAGTTCCTGTCTTTGGCCTCTGTACCTTCCTATTTTGTGTTGTCTAATGACACGATCATCAGTTTTGGCAGTGAGTGCAGCTTCTTTTATTTTTTTCCTTCCTTCTTTCTTTCTTTCTTTCTTCTTTCTTTCTTTCTGCTTCTCCTGAGAAAGCAGTCATTTTAGGAACAGTTGTGCAGTTCAGTTGATTAAGTTATTTAATTTCTGAAAGGACAGGAAGAATAAAACTTGCATTTTCCAAGAACCTCTGTAAGGAGGTACAAAGTATGTTTACAAAACAGTGTTGGTAGTTACTGCAACTCTTGGCTTCAAATGGATGACAGCACCCTCATCCCTGCCTTGGGAAGTACCATCTGTTTTGTGTAACTCTTGTGACTCCTTATGTGTGTACTGATACAGCTGCATACATTGCAGGGTGCATATCTTAGGCCTTCGTGTCAGAAATTTGGCTACTATACAGTTAGAATCAAAATAATGAAATATTGAGGTACCACACCCTGACAGATGCAAAGTTTTGATAGATGTCCAAGACCTGCCATGTTGTAATGTGTTTCTTGTTAAATAAGCTGACAATTATGAATTGTATCAAATGAAACAAAAAAGTCGAACTTTTCTGGAAGAACTGAGTTTTACCTACCTTTGTCATAAACAGAATTTATTACAGGCTCCTATCTCCTGCCCACTTGGGGACCATGATGGAGGCAAGAATCAGTCCCAATATATGCATATGTGCCTTCTTTGCATAACTTTTAAGGAGAGCAAAAGTTCCAACAGGAATAATAGCGAGATACTGATATGTTAATTTATATTTCTGAAATAAAAACCAGAAAATACAAAGAAATGTGGTCACGTGAATTTCCTTTTGTATACACACTGAATGCTTCCTAGAGTTGCTGCTTCTCATTTGTCATCATCTTTTATTTTTTTGTATAGAGTAACCATCCTTTAATTGTAGATACATAGAAGTTTAAGGAATTAGTAGGTAGTAGTAGGAAAGGAAGTGATATAGCAAGAAACACCAAAAGAGAAAGACTGCATCCAGTTATTTACTTTGTATTACAACACAGACTGCCCTTCTATCAGTTCCCTTTGAAAGTTTGTGTTTAGCAAGTAATTGTTCAGGGCAATGCGTCAGAAGAGCTAGCGACCATTTCCCCGCAGAACCAAGCCTTAATTTTTAAAATATTTTAAATACTGCAGTTGAGTGTGGAGAAGCCACCATTGTTTCTTCCTTGAGTAATGGAGTTTCGATGTCCTTCTGGCTTCTGCCACAGCAGTGGGTGCTGAGAGGCAGGTCAGCCATGAGAAGGCTCCTCAGAGTTTTGCCAGGAGCTGAAGGTGTGTGTTGGGGGATGGACAGAGAAGGCACTGATTGCCCCTGAGTTACATCATTCCAGCCTCTGATTTTAGCTGTAATTTTAGAGGAGTTGCCTAACTTTTCTGGAAGTGACTGCTGGTTTTCCAAACAGGCAGTTTAAGCTGCCTGACCCTTTGATTTTCCTTCATAGTAAGAGGAGAATACAATTTACCCCAGCTCCAGCTACTAATTTTCAATTTTTATCAACTTAAACTAGTGACAGACTTGAATACTAATGAGAGATCAATATCACAGCATGCAAAGTTATCACTATTATAGTGTACAAGTTAATTAAGATGAGGACAATTAAAGAGCTACTGTATAAAATAACAGCCTGCTGAAAAGAAAGCAGGAACTAAGAATGAGCTGTCTCCCAGGATGTTTGTAGACAAAACTCACACCCTGGAGAGCAAAAAATGTAGCCTGGCTCTCAGGATCTGTACTTGATCGTTCTTGCAGGAAGTAGAGGAAACTCTGTTACATGGAGTGATCAAAATTTAGACTCTCTGTATTGTTATTCTCAAGAATTATTATGCCCTGCTTGCCAAATAAATGGCTGTTTAATCTGTCTGTGTGGACATCCATCTTTTTACTGTGAAGGCTACAAGTCACCAAGAGATAGAGGGAAGAAACCATTCACTTCCATCATAACTGAGAGCACATTAAAATTATTAAGGTCCAAAGAGTTGGCATAATTTCATAAAGATTTTACTGCAAGAGCTGTTTTCTTAATTTTATCATTAGAAGATTTGACCCTTTGGAAGGACAAGGTACAGCTTATTAACAGGCAACAGCACAAAGTAAATTTAATGATCTTTTTTAAGCCTTCTGTAAAGGAGATGAAAACATCTTCATTTCAAACTGGTGTGTGCCACCACTGCTGTCTTTAGAGCATCCAACATGGAGACTCTGTGCTTGAAACAAAGTGACATGAAGCAGCCAAGTTTCCTTTGTAGATGCTCTGCTGTCTTTATATACTGATCTTGGGAGTAATGGTGCTGTAGAGGGCATCCCAAAGAGCAGCCCAAAGCCTTAGGAGAAGGAGGAGCTCTGTGTTCCCAAGGCTGAGGGGTTCATCTGCTTGATCTTTGCGCTATTGGAAACTTTGCTGACTGCAATGGAGACAAGCCTGTGTGAGAGCACAGCCTCCATACCTTCAAAGACTGGCCTCCAGTCTTTTATGTGCTGATTTCAGTGACCCATTTCATTATGGATTGGATTTATTGCTTCTTTTCCGTCTTGCAGCTGATTTATCTTAAATATTTTATTAGTTCTAGCTACTGTTTTGATTTGACAGAATTAGCAAATAAAAACAAAAACAGCTGAAATGCATTGTGAAAGGCTGTTCACTTATGTAGCAGTTTTTTTAATTGTGGCAGAATATTTACTTTATGATCTCTATAAATACTATCATTTATTTACCAGTCAATACTGTTTTAAACTTTGATTCCTTTACTCTGGAAAAAAATGTCTAATTGAGTCAGCTTACCTAGAGAGCCTGGAGATGCATGAGAGAAAAAGGGTGATGGGGGAGGTTTAGGTGGATGTTGATCTCTTTTCAGGGATTGGAGAACGATGACATATTGAAGGGTAGGCTGTTTATTTTCCCTGTGTTGTTTTTATGTACTGAAATATTGTCATGAAAATAGCTGGGTGGGGTGTAATGAATGTTTTCAAAGACCTTCCTTTGAAAGAGGCTTTTTTCCAGCCCTTGGTGGTCACCACCCATTTTCCTGTGCTCTGTGTGCCTCTCTCATTGTTCCTACCCACAAGGGCCTCTTGTGTGAACCTGTCAGCAAGCGTGCCAGTGTGACGAGATAAAATGTCACGGAATATTGGTCCGAGCCTGCCGAAGCACCAGGGGTTTCACCTGCAAGCATTGGTGGATATTACCCAAAGCATAACATGGCATTAGTCATAAAACTTGGATTTGTCAACAATGTTCATCGTGAGTCTCTCAACTGTTTACAGTTGAGTGAGTTTGAGGCTAAAGCCTCACATATTGAGGCTCTGAAGTTACACATACTCCTGATAGTAAAGTCATATGATGACATGTTTGTCCCTTAGGCTTGAAATAAAGCTTAATTGAAAAATTGTCCTCGTTTACCTCCAGTTGCACCATCTTGATAAATAATGCTGGTTGTAGTTTGGTATGGGCTGGGATGTGGTCAGTGCCCCATCTGAAAAATTAAGCTGGTTTTGAGTTTAACTTCTGCCCCTTCCCACCCCCCCACCCCAACCTGTAAATTGCACTTTGTTCACCTTTAGCTTTAACCAGCTGGTGAAGAGATAAAGCACATCCTTTGGTATGTGTTTTTTAGAGCAGGTAAATAGTTGAGTTATCTGAAAACAGATCTTAGCAATACCTGTTGAGCTTCTGAGCAACAATGTCTATGGAGGTCTAGATTAGCTGTCAAAACTGACTGATTACTACAAGTAATGCCACAAGATAATGATCTGTAATCTCTCAAACACAAATCATTTATAGAGATCTCGGGTTGTGCATTGTCATAACCTTATTCCTGCTGCTGCAGTGCAATTCTAGCTCTAGCTGTGCTGCAGGGACTCTTGAACACACAAGTGGAAACTAGGGAAAAGCAGAGTGGCACGTTTATTATCATTCTCTGCTGATTTGAAAGCAAGTTCAGTTTTGGCCAAAGTTGAAATGGTCCTTTTAGTTGTATTGTTTAGTGGGTTTAGTGGCAAGCAGTTTTAGTCTGCAGGTTATCTCTGAAGCTTGCTGTATCTTGGCTGGTATCAAAGACTTGATTGCCACAGGGAAGGAATCCATGATCCTGTATCTTGATGGAGCAGAGCAGTGCAAAAGCAGTCTGGGGAGGGAAGACTGAGTTTAGATGACTTTGTGCTCCACTATTCAAGATGTGACCATATGCTGGGCTGCTTGTTCCTCTCCAAATTTCCTTATTATTTGAGAAGATGGAGAAAGTATTTCACTGATCTGTTTTAAGCATGGGCTGCAGCAGCTTTACAAGGGTGATCTAGAGCTGTCTTGACCCTTTCTGTGACCGGCACTGGGGCTTGCTGAGCACATAGTGACTTGGAGAAGGCTGCTCTGCCTGAAAATTAAGTCACAAGAAAAATCTCTCTGATATTTATCCCTAATGCAGGGAATGGGTTGAAAAGGCAAAAAGGCAATGCCTCTGTCTGCTCTAACTGCTGATCAAACAGCAGCCTGGTATCTTCTCTGCACACCATGGGCATCTCATGCCTTGCTCCAGGAGCAACATATTTGGCATGTCCTCCAAGGTACCAGGCTCGTGCTGGTGTGGCGACTGCAGGACGGGCTGCACTCAGCATCATAAAATAATCCAGGACCAGATAAATGGCTGCTGAAATCCTAATAGTTATCCTTCTGGTTCAAGGTGCTCATAAAACTAGAGAAAAAATAGTAGAACATAAATCCCATAGACATTGTTTTGCTTACTGTGATTAAATTTATCAGACTCTGGTGACATATTGTGAACCTAAACGCTTTAAAAAAAAAATACGAGTGCTCCTATAGCCTCAGTAAGGTTTTCAACATCGTATTCCCAAAGTGCCATTGAATTGCTGTGGCAACTTCAGTATTCACAATGATACTTTAAATTGCAGGTGCCAAGAGTTTTTCTTTCAGTAGCTGCATTAAACACAGTTAGTGGTATAAAAAATATGCTAGTGCTATAAGCATTTTAGGTGTAATTCTTTTTGTGTCAGCACCACCTTTTTTTCAGAAATGTTCATGAAAATAAATTTTGCCAGGAATGTTCATGAAAATAAATGTAAAAAACACAAATCCACTTAATTATTAAGACAAAAGCTACCATCAGAGCTTCAGACTTGGAGACATTAGTCTTACATGTGGTTTTAAAGTTCATATGGAATTTATCCTGTCTAAAGAGCAGATGTGTTCCCCATTCAAGAAAATATATTCCTAGCTGTGTTACCCTCAGCTGTGGTGGTCCTAGGGTGACATGGACTTAGTGACTATCATAAATATGCTGAGATACACTAAAAGTTTGATATTCATTTAAGCCTCTTCTCTTGATACTCTAGTTGTAGTAGCCTAGTCCTCTATCATTGTGCCAAGCATCTTTTGAAAAGGCCTAATGAGAATGGAAATTAGTTCCTTGCTCTTAACAGGAACTCTTCCCTTGTCTGTCCCTGAGACACTCCTATTTTGGATTTTCCTGACTCTCATCTAGCCTTTGGTTTTAAACTTGGAGGGAAAAATTGCATCACGTATTGATATGGCAGTAGGTGCCAAGTTTTACTGAACTAGCAGTGATTTGGTGGGTATGTACAGAAACACAAGAAATCCCCCAATCAAACCAAAGAGTCAGTGGTGAGTTACTGTAAGGGCAGCTTTAAAGGAAGGGTGGAAGGTATTTCATTTCCTTATTTTTGTAATAGCCCTTTCTGCTAGTAGCTTTTCTTGTTACCTTCGAACTCTCATTTCCTCTATTAATGAATTCCCCATTTTGGCATCGTTTGTATTTGTTTTGTCTGTGTTCTGGGTACCATATCCCAATGTGCAGTAGCACTGCTTTAGCACTTCCCCATCAGAGCACACCACATATTTTCAAGCGATTTTTTTTCTCTCTATCCAAGAATAATTCTGTGTCCTTCCCTTTCCTATTGCTCTTGCTGGTGTGCTGAACATGGACACCTAGTGTCTTCTCAGACTTCAGAAATAATTATTTTAACTGGAAAGAGGTATAAGGAGAGTTCTGTATGGCACTATGTATGGGTTTCATTCACAGCTTTCATAGTTTGGCCCGACTTCCTGGTGAGTGAGAAAATTGCTGTTTGTAGCACTTTTTATTTACTGATGTAATTTTTATTACTTTAACGGAGGGGGTTTTCAAAAGCACAGCATGCCATCCAGAATAAACTGCTTGTCAGGTAGAATGGTTACAAATACTTTTCAAAGGAATTTTAAATCTAAGTAAGCATGACTGCTGGCTGCTTGGTTGTCTGTGCAAGCACATCGCTGGGGCTGTCAAGTGGTGTGGTTCAGAGATAGCTATGGAGTGCCTCACAGTCAGCAAAACTCCTTTTTGGATATTATCCTGGTTCAAATCACCTAGGGATTTGCTGGGCAGAAGGTAAAGCAAAATACAAAAACATGCAGAAAAAAAAATGGATTTGCTAGTTTGAAATAAATCTTTGTTATGGTCTAAGATAGTCCTGCCTGTTAAAATATTTGAGTTTTTACATATTTGAATTGAAAAATTTTTTTAATAATAAGCATCTGATCTTTTTTCATTTATCTGTACTGTAAAATGTTTTCTTATCTTTGCATCCTTAGAATGTATTTTTGTTCTGCAAGTTAGTATTTGAAGCTTTAACTCTAAACCATTTGAAATGAGCATTTACTACAGAAATTTCATGTGACAGCTTAATTAACTGTGGATTCTTGACCTTTAAAGTGCTGGAGCTAGAAACATTTAATAACCTGCCATTGGATATAAAGTAATATGCTTGTTGTTTTACTAGCTTGCATACATGGCAGTTTGAAGCAAAGTCCAAGGGTCACCAAAATCATGAAGTAAACTCAAGCGAGTCAGTCTGAACAAAGCATTCTAAGAATATGTGGCGCAGTATGTATGTATGAGTAAATGTACCAGGTTTCATGTAAGCTATTTTTATGCGAGGTGAGGATTACAGTTTCTCTAAAAGCTTCTGTAATCTGGAGCTGACAAGGTGGGAGTGTAGTTCAGTGCAATTAGTGTGCTGCCTAGGCTTAAACAAGCGTGTGTGTGTGTGTGCACAACCAAAGTTTCAACCCATATGGACTTGTTGAGAGCATCAAAACCCTGAAGCAGAAGATTGGGATCTTTGCAAGTCCCCTCCATTGGCTTAAAGGAGCCCACTGATGTCCTTGACAGAAGGGAGGATTGCTGAAGCAGACCACCCAGCACCGTCGTCAGCTGAGTGGGTACCACGGGCTTTGAGGAGGTAACTGCATGTGGGAAGGACCAGGGAGATGTATGGGTAGAGGTGGTGGGCACGGATCACTGGTGAAGTACTGGTAGGATTGGGACTGCAGAGAGCGAGTACAGTCACAGTCAGTGGAAATGGGAGCAAAATCTCAGGTCAGTCCCTGTCTGCTGAGCTGAGGAGGGTTGTGTGGGTGCCTAACCCTACTTCAGCCCAGTGAGTGACACCGTACGCCTGTGCATAAGCTCCCGTGGGGGGGTGGGGTGGTCTGTGTGTGGGGCTGATCCCCACTGTGTCTGGGTCACAGGCACCTTCTGCGAGTGCTTGGGCAGGGCAGTGGCAGCAGAGCAGCCCTGGCGCAGGCTGGCTGCCCCAGCATTTCTCCTGGCTGCTGAAGTTTGGAGTCTTCACAGCAGTGAGCGCTGGGAAGATAATCCTGAAGCTGACACAATAGTTTTGCAAGGTTATTTAAGCCAGACCAGCTATGTGGGGTGTCAGGTTTTGCCAATAAATTGCTGTGCCTGGAGTTTCCAGTCCTGCAGTGAGAGAGGCTTCAGAAAGCCAGATTATGATCTTCACCCCGGGCATGCAAGACTGTGGTCTGCAGGCATTCCCGCTAATTTCGGTGAAGATGTTCATCTCTGACAGCCCCTTGCAACACAAGAGGATAAGAATCTGGCCCCCGGGATCTGTGCAGGGTACTCCTACACCCCTTTGGATGCTTCCGGCAGGTGGGATTGTCTCCTTTGTTCCCCTGCATGGGGGATCCCTTGGGACTGGTTTGTTATTTGGGTTATGGGGAGAAGCATGGAGAGCTTTTGCTCCTGAAAATTCAGGAGCTTCACCTGAGTGGGCAAATACTTGCTAATTGCTTGACACCTTTGCTCACATGTGTTGGCCTGTAAATTCTATTTTCAGAGCACAGTCTAAACATGCCAGGAGGGAGTGGGAAACTGTGTAAACAGCCGTCCTGGGGGGTACAGTGCCACACTTGTGTTCTGTGGTGGGGAACTGCCTGTACCACCTTAAATATTTCATTCACTGTGGCCCTGGAACATCATCCAGCAGCCCTGAGAGAGTCCTTGCTGGGAAGCGACGCCTTCCTTTTCCTTCTCCTTGAGCCTCCCAACCACCCTCTGCATAGCCAAGTCCTGAATGTAGTCCCCAGGTCTCTGTTCCTCAGCTTGGTCTCCTCGTTTCCAATGGAGATTTGAGCTTTTCCATTGCTTTCTTGTAGTTTTATCGAGAACGGTCATGCTCATGCTACAATTACAATGTGAGGGTGCTTATGTGGCTGCACTAGTGGGGTCTTATCCCACTGGATCCTGGGAGTCCTGAAGGAACACGTGTCAGGGAGCTCCCAGGAGGCTTCTCCTGCAGTACCTCCAGGCCTTGCACAGGTGTGCGGGTGGATGGCTTGATTTGGGGTGGCTTTCTCCTCTCTCTCCCCTCTGCATTTGTTAAAAATCTGACACAGGTTCGTGCGAGTGAGGTTTGTGCTTATGCTTGCGTCACTTTCTCCAATCAGTGACGCACACGTGTGCTCTTTTTTTTTGCCACACAAGTGGGTGGTTTATGTGCTGGGAGGGAATGATTCATAAATTAGCTAGAGCCTGGTCCTTTTCTCTATTGCCCTAATGAGAAGAGTATTTGTGTCAGCCTTTCTTCCTGGCCTTCAAACAGGCAGGTTGTGGAGTGGTTACATTTTCACCTTCTAGCTGTGGGTAGCCCAGACTCGCCATGGGCAAAATGCTAATCCCGGGCATAAAATGGGGGTAACTGCAGAGAGATTTAATGGCCTGCCATCTGCAAACAAAAACTGTGAAAATACTGGTTTTTGCAGAATTCTGTCACTCGATGCTTTGGCGAGCAGGCCAAGTAAGCACAGAATGACTGTCTCCAACATGGACATCCCTGGGAGGAACAGCAAGCAAGCGTAGATGTCTCTCCTGCACGGGAGGACAAGTGGCACGGGGATGTCTACAGTAACAACGCAACGTGAGGCTGTGCTGAGTGAGGCAGGAACAGGAGGAAAACTGAGGTGCAGGAAGCTACAGGGGGAAATGCTTAACTAGCAAAACGTTTATTTAAAATGATAATGGGTGAGCAAGAAAGTCTTTTGAAAGCAACAAGGCAGGCCGATTCCTCCCCTTGTTTCCTGATGTGAGCAGTGTGTGATGATGTTTCTCTGCAGAGAAACCAAGAATAATGACAGTCAGAAGCAGTGTCGAGGGAAAGCATCTGCAGCACAGTGGGAAAAAAAAAAAAAATTCTCTGCTCATAGCATTAGTTATTAGAAACCTTGAGCAACCCATGGTTAATGAAACCGGCTTGTTTCATTAGCCACACTTCAAAATTGTATTTACAGAGGTTAACAAAACTAAATATTTTTCTTTGTGGCTGGAGTGGCGTCATGAGAGACCCTGTCTTATACAACCCGTTTTTACTGCATGAATTGCAACACGGCTTTGGCCTTGGTTCCCAAAGTTTCATATTTAAACGAGGAGGGGTTGGTTTTGCCCAAGTTGGTTCTAATGTGAAAACTGTGAGCTCTAGATTTAGAGCAGAGCTTGAATGTTTATGGTTCAAGTTAAATTTTCCAAGCTGCAGTTTGGAAGTTCTCGCAAATATTGCCACATAGTTTTTGTTCTGTTTGGTTTTGTTTTATTTCTACTCTGTCATTTTGTTGGTAGAATTAAAAATTGAGAAGATTTGTTCCCAGTCTGGCATCTTTATAGGCACAGTGTAGACACGTTTTTCTTTAGAGAGCAAGATGTACCTCTGAGAGGAGCATAGGTGTAAGCAGTTCACGTGGCTTTCCCATTCCCAGCACCTGCCCTGGGAGGACACAGGACATTTTGTTGTACCTTTTTGTACAGCTGTAGAAAGGAACTTCTTTTTATATGGGTAGTATGACTGACTTGGCAAGGATAAAAATAAGGAGTTAGTGTCACCTTTTGAATATCTGACCCTTTAGATTCAAATGTGGACAGATTTGTTCCAGTGATGCCCCTAAAGTCATTATCAAAGTTGTATCCTATCATTATGTACTGAAACATGTGTAGGTCTCATCCCGTGCATACCTCCTGTAACAGACACCATGTTAGAAAATATTTGCCTCAGGCAAAGTAATTGTGAAAGAGGTTTGCTGAGGGCTGATGGTGGATCTTGAGAAGATACTGTAAGCATTTATGAGGCCCCTTGCCCTGTTACCACACTCACTGGTGAGCACCTCAACGTATGCCCAGCTTCACATGTTTTGCAGCATGAGCACCCTAATGATGTGTTGTGAGCACTTGTCTGCTTTGGGTGATGATGTTGAATGCCTAACCTTGCCTGGGCCCGAGCAAACGCCTCACTGTAACTTTACTCAGTATTTAACATGCACCCTGGCTATTTTTACTTCTTCCTAATTTACAAAGCAGTTTCTATGCTAGAAGCTTTTGCAGGCAATCGAGCTCTTCTAGAATTGGTCATCTTTAGAATACGTTACAATGTATTAATACTCCTTTTCTATTTTATGCAGTTTTCATGAGACCAGCTACGATTGGAACTGTTTCTAGGATTAAGTGATGCAATTAATATTTGTTTTCATCATCATTTTCACACAAGAGGGTATATTTATTGAAATACCCTGTTTTGATAGTTTGTTGGGTTTTGGTTGATCCATTTTTAGTATGTTGGCTTATTATTTTATACTGACACTGGAAAAAGCAGGTTATAGGATGCTTCATTTTTAGGCAGCCTTGCAAATGGAGGGCTGGCACTGGTGATTCTATAAATGATTATGTAGCCACAACAGCAAAAACAGTGGGGCTGATCTCTATACCTTGTTCTGTGCTCATCCAAGCTGTGCTGTTTGCACTGGTAAAGTAATACAGGCATCTGCCTGCAATGAAATATATTCTGTGTGATGTGACTAAGGTGCAACCTCAACTCATGCAAGTGAAGGAAACTTGTAGTATCAGCAGAGTTGCATGGGGTTGAAATAGCTGATGGCTTTGAATGGATTCAGGTTCTTCATGTTCTGAAATAAGAACTGTGCTTTATAAAAGAACCTTGGAGTCAGTGAAGTTACCTCTTAAACTATTCTGTTCCAGAGCCATTATACATATAGCCTGTGTGTTTCTTGCATGTTAAATTTAGCTTTATGTACCTTGTTGGCTTAATTTTGCATACTTGTTTCATAAAATGCCTTTCCCTTCATTATTTTCTGCTCTTCTGTTCTCTACAGAATTTCAAGGAGGCTGGCTCATGTTATTTTACTCAAGAAGGAATCTATTTTCATAGACAATGGAGAGATGGTGATTTGATTAGAATAGTTTCTACAAAGGAGGGGTTTCTTGCAAGCAACAGTTTTTTCTTTCCCATTTTGTGTCCTTCATGGTCAAGGAAAGGTGGTTTTCCAGAGTAGTGTTGGACTAAGAGCTGAGACAAGTGTATATACACGCACAGTTTGATACCCTGTTACCACTTTTATTTTAATGTGGGGTACAGCCATTGAAACTCTATGACACAGCCACATGCACTCTAATTGCTCCAGCTTTAAAATGGATTGTCACCTTATTCCAAAGTATTTTTCAAGTAAATTAATTTAGACTGAACAAACAAAATGTTTATTTTTAACACTTGCTGAATCCCAGGAATAATAGTTAGCTATTTTGCTATATATACTTGCCTAAGGCAGATCTTGATCCTATTGCACTCAGTGGAGATTCAGGGTGTCCAAAGGCTGACTTATGTAAGATTAGAGCCCTTTCCAGAACTTCCAGCCCTCTCCTAATTCAATTTTAAAAGAAACAAATAGATATTAAAGTCTGGTCAGTTGATTTAAACCAGTTGACAGAATGGATTCTCTACTGAGAATATTTACTCCTGTAAATGCCTCTCTCAGGTCATGAATTGCATATGAAGAAATGCTTTTTCCTTTTTCTCCTTTACCTACCAGGAGCAGTTCTGAACGGAGGAAGGAAAAATCAAGAGATGCAGCAAGGTGCAGAAGAAGCAAAGAGACTGAAGTTTTCTATGAACTGGCACATGAACTACCCCTGCCCCACAACATCAGTTCCCACCTGGACAAGGCATCCATAATGCGCCTGGCAATCAGTTTCCTACGCACTCACAAGCTTCTCTCTTCTGGTAAGATCTGGCTGAAAGAAGTTGTCAATGCTATTTGATGGCAGCTTGGTAAGATTGTGCCTATTATTATCTGAGTACCGGTTGATAATGTGAGAACAGGACACACAAGTGCTTGTGTTGTGAGAATACAACTAGATTTAAAGATAGGTTGGTAGGGTTTTGTCATCAGAAATATGTATATTTTAAGTGGGATAGGAAAATCTGAGTTGTTAGTCATATAATATCTTCATTACCAAAATAACTGATCAGTTTTGCTTCTCTAAAAAAATCCTCTCAAAATTATTGAATGTGGTTTATTAAGCTCATTTTAAACTTTTAAGCATTTAATCAGAATTCAAACCTACATCTCAAGCTTCCATGCTGAAACAAGTAAATTTTGAATTTGGTGTGGCCACCGTGTTTGTGCCAGTGCATTCAAAAGGCAGCTGGGAAGTTCTGAAGGTCCAGTACTTCATTTGAAAGGACTAATTGTGCTATATGCTGGTAATGAGTAGTAGGTAGCTCATTTATGACAAGGTAGACTAAGATAGCTAAAGCAAACAACTTTTGAATACTCAAAATGAATGGATTCTGTGTAATCAAAATCTTGCTCATGTTGGACTAGTAGGAAATGTGAACCAGCATCATTTTCATAGCCTGTGAAAACTGATAAAATTAATAATATGCTTATTTTGCACCTATACTTCAACAATCACTTCAATGAAAATCTGTGGTTTGAGTAGCCTGTGAGATCAGTGAAAACAACTGATGTTTCTGGGGAACATTCACGTGGTGACCTATAAGTGTCAAGAATATGTTAACAAAACAATGCCTGTAATGTTTGTGAAAGGTAAACCCAAAATTTCATCTTTTCCTTCAGTACTGGCAAAACCCCCCATAAGGTCACGATTGCACTTCCTCTCTTTAGAAAAATTGAGTCATACCATAACAATTACTTTAATAAATGTTATTAGGAAGTACCTCATTTTGTGGAAGAGTATGCTGTTGTTTAGTTGTTCGTTAGTCTGAAAGATATGAGAAATTCAATTTTGTTTCTGGATGCTCTGTAATTTTTCTAGTTTTTTTCCTTTTGCTAAGACTATTGTATAAAATGTGGGTATTTTCATCTTATCTTACAGAATCTGATTTTGACGTTTACTTCTGTGGGAAAAAAAAGTTTATTTGCTGAACAGTGTTTGGAAATCATCTCTGATTTTGTCCTGTAGTTAATACTTGAAGTTGTTTAAATAGGTGAATGTTCTTAAACATACCATACACCAAGCCGATTTGTTAATAACTTTCTCATAAAATCTCAGCTTCAGCTTTTCAAATATTTATGTGACATGAACTAGAGACTGTCACAGTGTAGGAAAAGCAAACTTCTGAAGGGCTGTAACAGATGATATAAATAATAGTGTGTCTGTGAAACTTGACATGAAATAGTGTGATGCTGTCATCATAAGAAAAGCCATTTGCTCACCTGAAAGCCGCTAAATTTAAAGTGAACTTTCTCAAGTAATTTATTGGTGAGGGGAAAATCTACAGATAAACTGCTTGTTTTATTGCTTCTGTAGTGTTTAAGGCTTAGGCTCATATAATTTGGTAGTGATGACAACTCAATATATGCATATAATATTCATACATATGCATACATATATGATTTTTCTGTGACAGTGCTTGAAAAATAATATGATTCATGTATCTGATTTACATTCTCTTGAAGTACTACCAGGACCCAGCAGCTAGAAAGGAATCTGGAAGTGAAATGTTACAGTAGCAACAAGATGTGATTTAATATTCTAGGCTTTCTCTGTGTTAGTTATTTGTTTAACCTTAAATCTGATGCACCTCCCCAGTCTAAATATTGACTTGGAGTAAGCCCTCTCATTAAAATTTGTGTGTTTAGTCAAATGCAGATTTGTCCATTGCTGCATCTTTAGACACTGAAGATGTAGATAAGGATTTTAGAATCTTTAGTGCTTCTGTTCTAAGGAACTGAATTTAAGCTACTTTAAAGGGACTGGTTTTCTGGAAGAGCTGGGTATTATTTTCTGACAATGAGAATACACTGAAATGAAAGAACTCAATCCAGGAAACTAGTTTGCTTGCAAAGGCCTCATCTGCTGCTTATGTTCTTCTGGGTGTAGCTAACATTTAAATTAGCCAAGCTAAACAACAAGGCTGAAAATTTAAGCCCTGAATATTTGAAAGATAAAATTTATCAGGCACTGGAATAAAGTGGTATCAGAGAGAGAACTTTCATTATCATTAGCAGGATAATGACTTCAGAGTACTATTTCTTCCTTATGCAACTGCCCGATAGTTTAAACTTGTTGAGACCCTGAGATTCACATGTAGAGGACTGCTCTGGCCAAAGTAAGTAACAGTTTGAGAACTGTTTCTTGCTCACAGGAGACAGCGCTGTAAAATTGAATATAGGTGTTTCTGGAAGGTGAGCTTTGTTGATAAAATACCACCTTTCAGGACTGATTAACACCATTGCTGCACAATAGCTGCTTAATATAGGTAATGTTTGATGGGTGCTGTTTTCTCATCTGTTCCCTTTGTATGCCCTTTGATGGGTAAGCCTCTGGATAATGTCAGTCTTTATAAGGATACTCTCTTTCACTGGAAGGCCATCTGATTTAATTCAGAGCAATAGGTTTTTGATACCGCTTTTGGCTCACAGGTGAAGAGGTTTGCTGTTCCCCACATTTTGACAAGAGCATGGAGCATAATCAACACAGGGCTTGGGTGATGCCTGTCCACGCTCTGTTCTTGCTTGTGCTCTAGATCCTTTCTGAGCCCCAAGCAAAGCTCCCTCCGTTTCACATGCATGTTTAGCAGACCAGTTTGGCCATTGATTCTGCATTGTATTTGAGGAGCCTGATTTGACTGACAGGGAGCATGGGTGTTATGGTGTGATCTCTCACGGGTGAACCAGGAAATGGGGAGGTGGAGAACTGCAGCAAACTGAAGTAAATGCCTGCCCCAGCCCACAGACCCCCTCTTTGCTTTATGTTATCTTCACGGAAATAGTTTTGATTATTTGGGCTAGACACTTAGTGTAAACTGGAGTTAAGTGGGAGTATTTGTTCTGTCATTAATTAGGACATTAAAATAACATTTACTGCATTTATATATAGACAATGTCACTAAAATAAGCTTGCAGTGCAGCTTGAAAAATGCTTCTAAAGGTAGTAAAGAAAAAAAATACTGCTTGATTAGCATTTTTGTTATTTATTATTTATTCTATCAAAAACTACTGGTACACCAGATTTTATTTTACACTACTGCTTGTGGGCACGATTCTCCAAGGCAAACATACCTCTTCATTTCATGGCAGTTTTGCTGGGAGTGGAGAGAGCAAGGCCCTTCCCAGGACTGCATCCTCTGCTTTGTGCAAGATGATGCTCCAGATGGGATTTCAGAGATGGCTGTAGGCAACTTGCCAGCCTCAGTCCACTGGCATTGAGTGTCTCATGCCCCTTCCTATTATTCCGTGACTTGGAATAGGGCTTTTCACTTGTGTAACTCAGGCTGTTTTACTAGCTGTGTCTGAATAATGATTATTTATCTGTCAGGAAGCCAAGACCTAGGGAAGTCTATGCCTGCATTCTTCCAGCAGGTGAATGGCAGAGCCCATGAATCTGAGCCCTCATTGAGAGCTCTCCTACTATGTGCCTCCGAAAAATCCCAACTTCTGGATTGCAGGGTGCACGTCTCCTGCAGGCGCTGCAGGGCCTGAGCTTGGCCCTTGTATCCTATCATAATAGGAAATAGCTGGTTGTATATCTCAGAGTTCAAAAGGGTAAAAAATACCAAGTTTTGCTTTATAAAAGTTGCTGCTTTACTTAGTAACACATTTCCCTTTGATTTTCACAGTAGGCAGTTCTGTGTGGGAATGTTGGAAAGGAAGCCTTTAACATTTAGAAATGCAGGCTGTTCGTCTGACGGCCTGATTGAGATTAGTATCACAGGAAGCAAACTGAAACAATAGCTTTATAATACTGTTTCCATGTTGTGCACAGAACAGTACATGGTATAATTGGAATGCTAAGTAGAAATATCATTTGAGTATGATCATCTTAAATATTTTTCAAGATGTCTTAATTCTGTTGGCATAAGACATTTTGCCATCATCACATTCAAATGTTTGGGATAAATTTAGAACTGATCTTTGTTCATTTCAAGTCAAGGTTTTGCTCCCATAAAGTTCCTGAGGAAAATAGACAGTTTGATACTTAGCAGTAGTGGAGCTTTGGGATTTGGGATCTTATGTCCTTTAGTATAGTCAGAAAAACTGATAGCAGTTTTTGTCCCCTATTATTCTCTAGTATAGGTAGTAAATTAGTCTAATGCTTTCTGGGAGGTTAATAGATGACAAAAGAGAAATAACTGTCTTTTGCTAAAGAATGTCTATCTTGGATAACAGCTGACACCATGAGATTTGCTAAGGCTGCCTCAGTCTCTTTTTGTCTGAATATGAGGAAGAGAATCCACTTTAGGAAGGCTGTATAGGCTGTAGCATGAGGTGCCAATAATTTTAAAGGTTTATTTGGACCACTCTGATGCTAAAGGCATTACAGGAACCAGAACTCTTTGGTACCAGTGAGTTTCTGTGTGCCAGGACTACAGACTTTTTAGTCAGGCTAATCAAGCAAATTTTATTAGCCTTCTTTAATCCCGTCCCAAATGTGTGGTCACCCGGGTGTCTTTTCTGTGCGGAGATCCAGCAAAGGAAACTGGATGGGAGTTGCTCCTGTGCAGGCAGACAGCAGCAGAATTGGGGAGGGGACAGGGAAGCAGACGGGAAGTTGTTTGGGAGAAGAGAGGCCACGAGGAAGCCAGTGTGAAGTTGTTTCAAGGGAGGGAGACAACAGAGCCGGAAAGCCAGCAGGGAGCAGAAGGGAAAAAATAGCTTTTCTCTAGGCTTTTAAGGGAGAGGACAAACCATAGGGACAAGTGATGTGGGCATTGTTTTTGAATGTCTGGACAAGCTGCACCTAATCTCAGACCATTGTGGCATAAAACAGTGCTTTAAAAATAGCATGTCTACTTGTTTGCTTTTATTAAATTGGAAAAATAGTTTTGTGCCAACCGTGCTGATAGGAATGAGAGTGGAGCAGGGTGCTGAGTGCTTCAGCTGCTTGAAGTGATGTCCCTTTTCTGGGAAGATGTGCCAGAAGGTCCCACTGGGCTCAGGAAGCCTGGTCTGATGGGGTGCTGTGTCCTGCTGTTCAACACTGATGGCTGCAGGACTCAAAGCATCTTTTTAGGAGGAGCATCTGAATGATTTGCCTAGATACAAACTCCGCAATCAAAACAGCACTAACATAAGTGTTTTCTTTATCAAAGTTGCTTGTGTGCTTGGAGATAAGAGCCCTTCCTGCAGCTTGAAGTTTAAGAGTAGCTTTTGCCTGATGTATCTACATTGAAAGCTTTTATTGAACACACTGAAAATATCCCCTTGAACAGGATGTACTGCCCTGTCAAGACAGAAAAAAAGAAAAAGGGGAAAAAAAAATCAGTCGCTTCCCTTTAATGCAAAACAAGAAACCAGGAAGAGACAAGTCTGTCTCAAAGCTGCTCTTTCTGATGCGGGATGGAGCTGCTGTTAGATCTTTCCTAATTTTTGCCTACTAGCATCAGGCAGTTTTTACAACCCTCCTCTGGAGTGGCAGCTATAGCATGGTATCTATTATACACAACATCCATGCAACTTTCTGGTATTTATAGGATCCAGGATGAGAGACAAAGTCATGAAAATTCTGTGGTGGTGGTGGTGATGGTGTGCGCTCCAGCAGAAACCCTTTTTATCACTCTCTACCTCTGAACTAACCAAAAAGGTCCCTTTGAGTCAGATCAAAGGTGTTGAGAGGAGTATAGGCTAGGAGGTTGTTTATACCTGAGCAGTTATTTCTTGTAAGAGGAGCCTGATTTTTGAGCCTTCAGACTCGTTCCAAGAGGTTGGACTGAAGGAAATGAGCAAGCATCTACGGAAAAAGTGTTCTTAAACTTGGGAACAGTGCACATCCTGACAGTGGGAATTAATCAAAGCTTGTTTACAAGAGCTATTTTTAGCATAAAAGGTTATCATAAACACTGCAGTAAGCATTTGACATTACAGTTCAAAGTTTCTTGTTGATGAATAAGTTCTACTTTGGTGGTTAGAAAATTTTTGAAAGTAGAGCTGATTAAAAAAATACTTACCAAAATTTAATACAGACTGAGACATGGACTGAAAAATACTGTATCAAAATTTGATGCAAACTTAAGAAATACTGCCTTGGGGCAATATGAACAGCAGATGACCCATCAGACTGGGACATGGGACATAGTTGCTCTGTTCCTGGTTCTGCTGTAGCTATGACAGTTGCCCCAGAGAGGCCACTGCACTTTCCTGAGGCTCTCTGACATGTTTCAACACCTACTGGTCTCACCTAGACAGGGATTCTCCCTCCTTTATAGGCTTCCCAGTGCAACATGAGCACCATCTTGGCCAGGATCCATAAATGTAACTACAATATGAACAATAATATTACAGCACTTCATTCCACTGAATGTACTATTAATTTATAGTTAAACTGACATATTTGCAGTCCAGTCTCCCTGCTATACTGTCATGGTGCCTGAAGTGAGATACTGCCAGTAGAAGAGGGGCAATGAAAAAAGTTGTAGGAAAAAACCCCCAAGAAACGCATCCTTATTTCAAAATTTAATTAGCAGTTATTTTGAAAAGCAATGCTGATAACCCCTAAAAATCAGGGTAAACTGAGTCCACGGTTACTTTTCTTTAAGACCTGGAAAATTCTGGCAAGTCCACATTGGGTGTTGCTACCTGGATAAAGTGACCTCAGATCTACCAGAAACCAAAGGCTGAAGTTGTGCCCCTGCCTCCTCATACTAACCTCTCACTTCCATTTAGTTTCAGATTTCTCCAATATTTGAAGGTGAATTTTCTTATGCTCCAGTCCAGCCCTGAGGTACCTTAATGAAGAAAATTTAAAGCAAAGCGAAAGAGAATAGGGAGTTCTGGGAGCAGCTTGCAGCGTCCATGTCTTTATTTGTCTTCTGCAAAATAGATTCTTTCTAAAGCAAACTGAATTTTTTGCTAGTTGGCAATAACTGAATTGCTTCAGTCTCCTAATGTGTGTATATCCTCTGTGTATTAGTAGCTAGTGATTTCCACAGGAGAAAGCAAGCTGTAATGCTGTGACTGCAACCATATGAGTGACTGTTATTTATTATTCATATTGCTATCATTGTACTAAGTTACCTGATACAGGGCATACTAGGGCCGCCACAGTGATGCCCAGCATATTTCTTTGCTACGGAGTAAGGATCTTCAGGGAGCTAATGCTTCAGGGTTTTAGCACAGATGACACCTCCTGGGACTGTGTGTTCACAACCACCACAAAGAACCTGGATGCAGCAGAAGACTTGAGCGCCTTTGGTGCATCCCACAGTGCCTGGGCTTCCCTGGGTACACTGCCGGGGATGCTCATGGGGGACAGGCAAGGAATAGACAGGCAGCAGGAGCACAGTGGCCCCTGGAGGCACTTTTCTCACCTACCTTTATGTACCCAATAGTGCCTACAGTTTCAATACAGCTGCTCCAACTTTGAAACCTGATCATGCCCTATTAAGCACTACAAGAAAGCAGTATCTGCCAGCTACCCTTGCCTGCTATGGCCAGGGCTGCTAAGGAGGGGTTTACTGTGTTACCAGGGAAGCGCTGGAGGGTGTCTGCAAAACACCTTGGTGTAGTGGGTTTTGGGTCATCTGAGAGGAGGTGCACAACGGCACAAACCCTCTTCACTCCTTCCTCCCACTCCACATTACAGATGCTTCCAGCTGGACAAAGTAATAATAAAAAAAATTGAACTCTGATCCCACAAAACCCTGTAACTGAGTTCTTTAAAGCTGACTGTAAGTGCTGTGCTCAGCTAAGTAGTTAAAGGCTTGAACCTGCAGCCCTGATGTGAGTGATCCTATGTCCTCTGTGTGTGTTTGTATAAGTAATATAATTTATATACATGGAAAAGCAAACTTAATCATCTGATAATACAAGTTAAATGTTTGTCTTTCACTGTTGGAGGCATTTAAGAATACAAATGCTTTGAATAGCCTTCTTGCTTTTGAATGGTCATGTTTTGTTAATGCAAACTTAATGAACTGGGGAAAAAAATGGAAAGGAGGGTCTGGGGTTAGAGCTGAAAAGTCTCTTTTTTTTTCTCTGAATCCACACTTGGCTGATTGTCTTGGGCTATAGCCATGATCCCTGCTGAATAAACCATTTGTTTGCTTCCGGAAAAGTAAAAAAAGACCCTTGACATTCTTTACACACCAGAAACAAGCTTGGGAGCAGATGGTCACTTACCCCTTTTCTTTTTCTTTTTTTTTTTTCCCTTCCCTAAATGTCATTATGGTCAAAGTGCATACTATTCAAATGTATTGTTGTGTATTTTCTGTATTTTAAACGCTAGCCCTGATGTAATTTCCTGAAGTCAGTTGCTTTGTACTGAGGAGGAACTGGCCCCTGCATGTGTACTTAGAATTGCAGTGTAGGGACATGAAATAATAAATCCCTAGCCTGTGCTGGCCATCCCCACAGAGTGTCTTTTCTTCCCTGCTACCAAATGATTGTGTTGAGAAGCAAAGGGTGATAAACCAAGTGCTCCCAGTGGTTCTGGGGCTGAGTCCGTTTGTTCCCTTCTTTGCAGGATGGGTAATGGGCTGCTGCCAGGGAGAGATGTTGAGGAGCAGGAGGAGGGTGCAGCATCATTTTTTGTCACCACTCATCTGTTCGAAACAGCAGCTCCATGGGTTCTGCATTGCAAATGCCTACGCCTCTGTCCATCCTTAGGCACTAGCAGATGCAGTTGCAGGAGGTATATAGATCGAACTCATGCTTTAATCATAACTCATTAATACTTCAAAGTAAAAACTGCATTAGTTTGGCTCAGCCTTTTCCCTATCCAAAAAAGTACTAAACTCAAACCTCTTCTAATAATATTTTACAAAGAAATACCCCATTCCCACTTCTAGACTTCTTTCAACATGAGTATTTCAACAAGAAACATGAAAGGAAATTATGAATGTGCTGTGAAATACTTTTCTCAAGTGCTAGCAGTGTGTGTACTAGAGAACAAAAACTGTAAGCTGAAATTGCAACCAATAAAGAAGAGCAATTTTTCTCCAAGAAACTCATTTAAGAGTCCCACTGTTCTTGCGAATAAGGCTGATGCAATTGCAGCTGGAGCCTCTGGCCAGCGATATCAGTGGTGGGCCTAGCCTGGAGCTCTCTTGTGCCACCAAGGAGTGGCACAGAGAGCAGCATCGCTGCAGCTCCTCTCACATCATCGTCACTGCCTTGAGCTATAGAGCACCTTTCACCTAGATGGGGTTTACCTGTGGTCTTGCATCTTCAGCAGTGTATGGTTTGAGTTGGTTATTCTTTATTATGAGACAATAAGGGATTTTTTTTGTTGTTGGTTGCTTGCTTTTCGCCCCTGAATTCAGAGCCTTACCACTACACATATTTGCAGTGACTGATCACAAAATGTGTAGGCCAACTGACAAAGCTATAAAGATAAGCTCACCACAGCATGTCTGAGGTACACAGACCAGATGCGATATCTGTAAATAGTTTTGTAAAAAAATAATCCCAGAAGTTTCACATAAAACATGTCAAGAAATTAATGGACCAGCTCCTACACAGAAATTTTTCAATACTGATCCTCTACAAATCATCTCCTCTAGGCTTCTTATTCATGAAGCTGAGACATGCTTAGAAGTGTAGAAAGGAAAGCAAGAGTGCTGAGTGGACACTTGGGTGACTGGCATTAGGAGGAGTCGTGTCTCCTCTCCCTCCTTCCCTACCTGTGGCTTTGCCTACTTACTGCTTCTCATCACAGGAGGTGAGCAATGTGGAGCACACACAAGGAGAGCATCAGGGCTATCGGTTGTTCTCTACAGCACAGCCAAAAAGCATCAGGAAAAGGAATAACCCAAAAAAACCTTTAATAAATGTTCTACCACATCAGCACAACAGTGACATGTCTTCTCCAAAAATGTTAAGTTGCACTGGGCTTAACAATCTGCATAGGTAAACATAAGGGATGTAAGCGGGGTCTGAGGCTCTCCTCCATGTGGGACGGGAGGAGTTTAGGTGGGTGACAAAGCTGGTCAGAGTTTGGTGGAGTGGCACTTAAGAGGTTCTGATGTCTGCAGATGAAAAGAGAGGTATCAGTGGGATGGATCTGTGTTCTTCCCAGGAATACTGAGGTTTATGAGCCCTGAAAGGCCTTCAAATAAATGTTTTTTCTACTTTTTCTACTAAAGGTAGTGTTAACAGACCTCTCCATACTGAGTGGAGTGATCTGTTTAGGCACACTTCATAGGAAAAGTATTTGAATTTCTTGAAAACCTGAGGTGATGAAAATGTCTTTTGTTAGACATTTGTTAGGAATGCACAAATATACTTGCCTTCTGTACGATTTGCCCTATACTTTGTGCCTATGAGGAATATAAAGGTTGCATGTGGCCAAAAGAATGTGCACAAAGAAGATGAGCTTCAGTGTCTGGGTATGTAGGTGTTATGTACTGAAAACACATCTTGCAGAAACACGCTAAAGGTAAATAGAGGGTCTGTTGCATTTGCCAAAAGGTTTAGAAAAATATCTTTCTGGTGATAAGGACATCCTTTTTGTACACTGTGCAGACAGCTTGCTTCTAAAGGAAGGCCCCACCAGAAGGGGTTTGTGGAAAGGGAATTCTAACAGCAGAAAAATATTTTGTTGCCTTGTAACTAGATGTGCTTGTGTTGAAAAAGGCTGGCTAGGTTGCTGAAGCCTTCAGGTGCTTTTTTTTCTTCTTTTCTTAGTATGTGCTGACAATGAGAATGAACTAGAGACAGACCAGCAGATGGACAACTTGTACCTGAAAGCTTTGGAGGGATTTATTGCCGTGGTGACACAGGATGGAGACATGATCTTTTTGTCAGAGAATGTCAACAAATACATGGGTCTTACCCAGGTAACTTGTTCTCTAACACTCCTCCTGTCTTTGTAATCCAATTCCTAGAAGCGAGTCCTATGCCTAAATGCAGAAAACCAGCTGTGTGTCACTGCAAAAATACCTGGAAATAAATGTCTTATTTCTCAGGCAGGTACTCTGCACACCAGACAACAGTGGGTTTTTTTTCCCTCTCCCTTTCTATCAAGATTGTAGTGTCTTTGGTGACTGTAAACTTGCCTTCCTAGATATTTCTGTGGAGAGGAAAATGGGTGTTTATTCAACTTGTGCCTTAGACTGTGGTACAGAGGGGATAGAGCTGCTCTTTTGGGTCCCCCCTTTTCTGCCTTGTGGATTGGGGGATTTTCTCTTTGAAGGCTGAAAATAACCAGTGGTTGGTATTGTCTGTTAACTGCACTGTGCAAATCCAAGTATAGAGAATTGTTCTGGGGAGAAAAATGAAAAGTTAATGCATAGGATAAATAAAGAGAGGGTCACAGGATTTGTATCTGTGATCATCCTGTTGATGCACTTGGTTTTAGTGACCAGTTTTATCTGAATAGGCAGTATTTAAAACCAGATAAATACTATCAGTTGCTTTCATTTGGCTAAATATATTGTTACTTCTGCACAGGTGGAATTAACTGGACACAGCGTTTTTGACTTCACTCATCCTTGTGACCATGAAGAAATTCGGGAGAATCTGAGTCTGAAAAATGGTAATAACAAAGAATCACTGTTCGCTTTTTAAATAACCAAATGAAGTAATTGGCTGACAGTAGAGATCTGTTAGTTATGGTAAAGGGAATTTTGATTCCTAGAATAATCATTAACTGTTATTTAATACTTTGCAGATTTGTTTTGCCAAATATTGCTAATATATGATAGCACTTAAGAACTGTTTGTTTACTGTTTTGCTTTCAGCAAGTTAAGGCAGGCATAATGTTTTCACTTGGGCCACTTTGCAAAGATTTATGTGCTGCAAGCTAAAACATAGGTTTAAATGCTTAAAGTCCCATTTAAATTCCACTTAAAGTTTTAGGTCTCAGGTCTACAAACTGCTTTTCAGTGGTCTGTGCATCTTTGATGATCTCTGCAGATAAATTACTTGAGAATTAATCTGTTATTTCTATTGAATCCTTCATGCTTATAAATAGAAGAAATCAAGGAGCAAAACTGAGAAAACTCATTTGTCATTTTCCTTATACAGGTCCAGGCTTTGGAAAGAAAAGCAAAGAGATGTCAACTGAGCGTGACTTCTTCATGAGGATGAAATGCACCGTTACCAACAGAGGCAGAACTGTTAACCTTAAGTCTGCCACGTGGAAGGTACCATATTTTAGCTGTAATAAGTGTTCTTGATGTAAAAAGACACTTTGGCATGTAGAGAAAGTACATTCTAAGTTTGTTTCTCATTCAAAAATCATTTTTTCAGGTTTTGCACTGCACTGGACAGGTTAAAGTGTATAACACTTGCCCTCCTCACACTCTGTGTGGGTATAAAGAGCCTCTTCTCACCTGCCTTATAATAATGTGTGAGCCTATTCAGCATCCGTCGAACATCGATATCCCCCTGGACAGCAAGACCTTCCTCAGTCGCCATAGCATGGATATGAAATTTACCTACTGTGATGACAGGTAAACTCCACTGATTTTTCCTTTCTGTGGGTGTTTCTGTTTTGAACAAAACAAGCAGTCTTTCCAAATGTCCTCGTCTGTGGATCTGGTAAGCAAGGACAAGAAGTATAAAATGGTACAGCATGGACAAGAAGTACAAAATAGGCAAAATGGTACTCCCGCTGTATTTCCTCCTCCTGCTGAGTGAGAAATTCAAGTTCATTGGCAGAAGATGGGGCAACATAGAGCCATAAGCATTAACTTCTTGAGCTTTAACAAACTGAAGAGTACATGGGATTTCTGTTCTCGTTTTTTAGGGAATGTCTTAAATTACATGTCTTACGGACCTTAGTCAAGGGCTGTTATACGATTGGTTTGGCCCAGGATGCTGTTATCAGTTAGCTGGAAAGTACTTCATGCTCTAGATTAACTAAGCATTGCTAAGGCATCCAGAGCATCTGCAGTTCTGAAATGGGGTTGCAGCCTCTTGCTCAATGAAAAGCAAACAACTTTTGATGGTTATCTATCTGCTCCTGTTAGTGGTGAAATGAAGGGTAGGGGAAGATCTTGGGTCAAGCAAGGGGCTGTATCCTCCACTCCCCACACTTCCCTCTTGTGTGGAAAAAATAGAGATCACCTTAGTCTCCACCTACCTGACTTCCTCTGGGATTTCCATGGCACTTCATACAATCTACCTCTTCTCCCCGTCTGCATATCTTCCCTGTGTGTAATGGAGCCAGAGATCCCTTCCCATGAAGTGTCTTCCTGTTCCCCTCTTCCTTAGAAAGTCCTGTCTATACTACTGTGGGTTTGGTGTTGTCAGTGGGATTATACATATGCTCACGTTTTATGCAAACACTCACAGGATTGAGATTGTGGTTATTTTTTTCATCCATTAAAGGTTTTTTAAAACTTGCACTAAGCAAGATTATTATTTTAAACAATGTGATAAAGCAGCTGTATAAACTAGCAATGTTAGCAGCTGTGGATGAAAGCAAGATTACAAGTGTGAAACTTGTGACTGACCTTCTCCTGACCTCGATGAAAATTTAGCAGCGAGTGTGCTGTAACTAGAAATGTCCTCTGATGTAACCGCAACAAACCAGACTACTACTATTTTTTTTTCTTGTTACTACTTTCAGGATGACAAATACTGAGTTATCAATAGACTTCTTCTGCGGGGGAGGGGGAGCAACAATATGGTAGTGACTCATTGTTAAAAGCAATGTACCTCTGAATTACTGGGGCCAGTCAGTGGCAGGCTAGGGGAGAGTAACAGGATTTTGCTGTATTGCAGCATTCACATGTCCCTGCCAGACTTAATGCATAAGCAATTATAAATGAGAATTAGAGGGACTGATACTATCCCATTAAAGATACACATGCTTATTTTAAAAAGAATGACATATTATGCCCTGCCTTAAATACTGGGAGTTGATTTACAGGGAAAACTTTACACATGGCAGTAAAATGCAACAGCTTCCTCTGGAGGATTTAACTTGTAGGGAATTTCAGAGATTTTTCTTTAAAATCAGGCAACAAAACAGCATGTCTTTTACTATTTAGTTTTGGTTGGGATGTTTCATTTACATTTTATTGAGATTATGATAAAGCTGTAAAAAGCCAGCCAGGCCAGAGAAGGAAGAGACCTCACAAACCTTTCAGGTTCTTCCCAGCAGATTCTCCTGGCTCTTGCTTCCCTCCCGGAGGGATGTTGATTTCTCTCCAGCAGGCGACACATCTCTAGACACATAAAAATGCAGAACACTCAGCTGTTCTTATCAAATTCAGTGCTGCTAGACAAATTGCATTGAAGGAGCAGCTTATGCCAGGAATGTAAATCCAAGCTGAGGAGCAGAGGAGAAAAAGCAGCATGTGCCAGTCAGATGCCTAAACCCTTTTCAACCTACACTGGCCTTTCCGCAGTGACGCAGCAGGTTTGACAGGGCTCATTTCTCCATAAGAGTCTGTTTCTTCCCAGTTCAGCGTTGATATCCTTGAGGACAACATGCCTCCTCTAGCATGCTTCTGCAGCAATCTGAGTATACCCTTTGCATTTCATCTGATGTGGACAGGTCTGCTTCCAGGGAACATTAAGTTTTTATGAAGCATTCAGTTAAAAAACCTAGGATTTCTGAGGAAGTACCTTAATGAATGGCAGCCATGCTGGCCTTAATAATGGGACCATCCACCTTGAGTGTGAAGCTTAAGTGGGTACAAAAGAGAGCTGCCTTTGTACATGAAGCTGAAATTTATGTTTGTGGAAAATGAGGATCACATCTGTCATCTCCTTAGGAAACGGCACAGTCTCTGATTTTGCAACACGCAAAATAAAGGCTGGCTACCTTTCAGCACTTCGTAACAAAAATTAGTTGTCTAACATGAAGTGCCTTGATTCTTTTGGCTTTTCCTCAGGAGGGTACAGGACAGATGCAGTATGAAGCAGGCAAGACTGGCCATCCCTCATTTAAAATGTGGGAGATGCTAGCCCGTAAATTTTGCCTTCCAAAAATAATTTATATATGTGGGCCTATGACTTGCCAGTGGTTAGGTGACATATGTTTGTATTCTTAAAATAGCTTTTGTAAGGTGATGAGCCTGTTAAGAAAGGTTTGTGAGATATAAATAATAAAAATAGGTTGTTTTGTTAAATGCCTTATTCAGCCATTCCTGGAGAGTGATTTAAAAATGTTCCCTTGTTCCACTTAATCTTGGCTAAGTGGTTTATAGGAAGGATTATTTTAACTGTAATACAGAAATGCTGATCAGTGGTATAATTCAGTAATCCAAGTGAGGATTTAGTTCAGCTGCACAATGCTTCTGTGTTGGGGAAGATTGCCAGTAAGGGTGTTTTAGTCAGAAAAAAAAAGGCAAGTCTTGTATGAAGGCAATTTTGTTACCTTGGTGGCATAGCTGATGCTCAGCGTACCTTCTTATGTGGGGCCACGGGGGCGATGGGTAGATAGAAATAGTGGTAGCATGGTTCTATGGTGGAAAAATCTACAAAATAGAAGTGAAAATTGTATCTGAATTTGATTGAAACCCCCAAAACTACTTCAGGTGCTCCAGCACATGTAGTCTCAGCCTTTACGGTTTATAAACCATAAGCTGTGTTTTGGAGGGGACCAAGGTTTTGAAAGCAGAGGGTAACATGAGGCATTGTAAGTGGTGTTGGCTTTTCACCTTCAGCCCTGTGACCTCTCTGATGATGTGCTGGGGAAGGGAGAGGGAAGCACTTTCTGCTCTTAATTGCTGTGGGTAGCATGCCTGTGGGGAGAGAAGGATAAGGAAACAGATCTGTTCTGCATGGGGCAAGATGTGCAGGTGGCAACTCCGGAGGCTGTGTCACAAACAAGTTCCCTGGCACCAGCATGCTGAAACGTGTATGTTCTCCATTATTTTGAGGGTATGGCTTGCTTTGGGTAATTGTATGTTCCTGGTAACAAGAGACTCGAATAGTTATACTCTTTTTTTGCTTCTTCTTGATTGGAACATTCCAATGGAAGAGATGAAGAAGAAAAAGTAGTAATGGAGGTCGTATGGTGATTCAGAATAGTGTGGTGCAGGGAGGTGCAGTGCCAATAGTGTTGGTCCCAGTTAGATTTCTCCTAATACGAGTGTACATGTGGGATCCAGGCTGTGCCAAACTGAGAGGAAACTGAATTGTACTGTGTTTCCAGTTATGTCCCCGTGAAACAGAAATAAGGTGGCACAGAACCTTATATGAGGATTTAAGTCCGTTTGCCAATTGACCTATATTTGGGGAATATTTTTAAATTAGGTGAGAATGCAAATAAGCATTTGAAAGGACCTCCTGTTCCTCCATCTCTGCTCAGGGGCAAAATGCAGTATGGAGACAACAGTGAAGTGATGAAATCTGAAGCCAAAGATCTGCATTTGGCAAAACTGGCTTTTGGTATATGTCATATTTAAGAAACAAACACAACCAACTTCTTTTGTTAATAACAAAACTTTGATTTACATAGACCAAATGAGTAGGAGAGACAAGAGTCCTGGTGAAGATTTTTTATGTACTCATCTAGTTTTTTTGCCTAGCAGAGCAGATAAAACTGACCATGCCAGCCATCCCTCTGAGAAGTGGGCAGGGGTCCCAGGATGTTGCATTTTATGCAAAAATGCCACCATGAATATTTTCGAGAGAAAATGTGGGTACTTGGCAGGACTGCCATGCTGCCCTGCCACATGCTCTAGCAGGCTTGCAGGGTGCTTTACCCCAGGTATAGTGGCTGTGTTGGGTGCTTTTTTTTCCCCCCTCTGTTTTTTTAACTCATTCTGCTTTAAGTATAACTTTGTTTGTTCCCGTTAAGACCAATTTAACTTCAATAACTTGGTAACAGTTTGAATACAGAAAGACTTTGTTAAGAGATCCACGCCCTCACACACACAGTCCACACACGGCCCACGAATATACACCCAGCTATTTTTTTATGAGCAGTAAACATTGCAGCAGTCTTTCACAAAGAGCCTGACTTCTCAGTACTGATGGTTCTTAGGATTCTATTTTAACTCAAGAAATGGTATACAATAAAAAGCTTTGTGCTGCTATAAAGAGACAGAAAAGCACAATTTTAAGAAAAACCAAAACACTTGAAATAGCTCATCTCGTAGGAGACGTAGCCTTTGAAGCAGTGAGCTTTGTTTGCTTTGCCATGTCTCAGAGAGATAAAGTACAGCAAAGTTGTACAAATCTAGAAATAGTATTCAGATTGCTTGTTTCTCCATTGTGTACCTAAGCACAAAACTTTGCCTTTACTCCACATCCCAAGAAATGAGTAGATTAAGAGAAACTGAAGTAGTGCTCAAAAAGCATGTAAGGAGTGGTAGTTGGGACAGATCAGCTACTGCAGAGGGCTACTGCCTACCACTTTACCATGTTTTCTGAGATTTTGACCTCAGTGCATGATGGTGACAGCTCAGAAATTTAAGATTCCCCCAAAGGTATTTGTGTTTTCAGAAAGGAGTGGTTAATGGGAGGCTAACCAGCCTCTCAGCCTACCTGTCTTCTTCAACAAAAATTATTATTATCCTTCTAATTAGCATCAATTTTGCTTTTGCAAAGGAAACACAAAGCCTACCATGGCAGGAATGCCATCCAAAACCACCATACAGTTTGTTTTCCAATTTTGTCATTCCACAGCTTGCACAAAGAGCAATTTTCTGTCTAGTGTCTAAGCAAAAGTAAAGTCTTGTGTTCTGGACTCAGTTTTGTAAATGACCCTTTGGTCCCACAGGGCATATACATTTCTGTTACTCTCTTAGTTACATACCCCTCCGCCTCATACCTCCATAGGATGCTTTTTCCTTTGCACATAGTCCTCTGTGTACTTAGCATTTTGTATTACTAAGAGGCTCCTGTGGAAAGCATGTGGAGTTTGGAGGGTGCACCTCACTGGTGAGCCTCAAAGTGGTGCTCAGGTGAGGTCAGTGCAGAGGCCTTTGCTGAAGCACTCTCTGCCTTCTTGCCAGGTGCTGTTCAGGCTCTCGGCTGTGGCCAGTCTTCTTCCATTAAGGTCTTGGGAGAAGTCACAGGATGGGTGTGATGGAGATGGGGGTAGCTGCCCACCTTGGTCCTGGTGCGTAACATGGCGTGGAATTACAAATGTGACTTCCAGCCCTGCACTGCCTGCAGGGCCACAAGATTTTTTTAAGCTTTTCAGAGTCAGCAGCACCAGAGGAGGAATTGAAGGAGGGTGTGATCTGCCAGTTCATGCACCCAAAACCAATACTGCTAACAATTCTTGGAGAGGGGTTGTTTGTTATAAACTAGTGGTATTTTAAAATGTACCTAGCAAACATTGTCAGCCATTTTTAGGGTTGTCTGGGATGGGAGAAAGAAACATTCTATAATTTAAAAAAAAAAAATCTTTTCACTCCCAGGAGTGTTTAAAGAGAAATGTAATGAGTCTGAATGGTGGTTAACAGATTTACAGATCAGGTAAGAAGAGCACAGAATGGGCTGTTAGCTTTTTTTTTAAGTATTTAAAGTAACTTTTTAAAAATTACTCTTGATTGTTGCTAGGCGTGGGTGTAGAATTTGGCCAATGTTATGGGGTTTGTGGGTAATTCTTTGATATCTTATTTCTATATTTCTGTATACTTTTTAGTTGGTTGTAGTAAAGATATCAACCCACTACTTGCTAACTTTCATGAAAGACTACATTAGGTCTAGTTAAATTTGACATTGTCGCAGCAGGATCACACAAGTCATTGTATGCCATGGAATGACAAGAAGAGAAATTTTATAGTGAGGGCACTCGTTAGGAGCAATTTGAGAGGGGAATTATAGGACTGGAATAGAAAAATTGGTATAGAGATTGCAATTCCTATATGATAAGAGTTACAGGTCCCTCAGCCTACTGTGGTGCATATTTTTTTCTTGCAATCTCTGTTCCACTGTTGACACCCATGAAGGCTGTAGTGTGGTTTTGGATTTGCATTGGTGCTGCTGGGTACATGATGCTTCTTTTCTTTCAATTATCTTTATTTCCTTCTCCTTGCTCAACCCCCCACTACTTGGCTCTCAGCTCCCAGTAACTGGATTAAGAGTAAATCCTCAACTTCCTGAATTTTAAAAGCCTTCCCCTTGTGATTAGCTCCAAACTAACCGGGATGGTTTTATGATACTATGCCATTATATACCCAAAGGCCATAGTTTCTGTTTTTAAAGACAGTCTATTTACACTGGTCCTGGCAAAAGCCTCTGGCCACTTACACCAATGTGTCCCACTTGTGTACACCACTGTGTAAAGGCAGCAGCAACTGTATTTTGGGAGGTTTACTTTTATTAGGGCTCCTTCTCTATTCATTGTTTTCTCCTGATGGTTCAGCTCTTGAGAGCCAACTCATTTTAAGAACTTCTGCTTTTATTAAATAAGAAAAAGCAATTGTGGTTTCAGAGAAAAGTTAAAGATTTGGCTGGGGTGCAGTTTAAAAGCTCAGAGGCTTGTCAGTGAAGAGTGTCAAAAAAGCAACTCTTTCTGAAACCTGATTCAAAAATTTCCCCTTTGTCAGTCTAACTGTAAGCATAAATAATACTGTAAACATAAACCATCTTTACTCAACTAAACCATTATAAACCCAGGTTCATTCCATGGAAATCAGGACAGAGATTAGTTTTCAGAGTGACAAAAACCAAGGTGTCCCAGGGGTATGAGCTATAGTTCTGTGGAGGCGAGGGAAAAGCTGACTCAATGCCTTGGCATTCAAACCATACACAAAATAGCTCCATCTTATGTGTCTTCTGTGCTGGAGATCCAAAAGATGAATACCATGCTCTTGCTCTGTTTGTTTTTCAGTATTTACATGTCTGTCTTGTAAAGACATGCTTGTGTCTGGAGGGCTGGGCAAAGGCTGTCTGTCCTTCCAGGGAGTACAAACCTGAAGATGTGTCTCGTAAGGGTAGCATCACAACTAATCAGATGTGGTGGTGGCAAATAAAGCCATTCCGAGGGAGTTAGTTATGAGGCATAAAACCTGGGCACTACCGCTGACGGCAGTGATGTGCTGCAAGATGTGACCGCTCCTTGCAAACCTCCTGGGTTTTCAAAGTTTATGACAGCTTAGCAGTGGTTGGTAGTCGTTTCTGCTGCTGCTTGCTCTCTGCTACATTGCAGGTTGTTACTGCAGTTCAAAAACTAGGAAAAGGCATCCAGGAGTGTTGTCAACTTAGAAAACAGTAATGTTTCCTTGTTTGCCCAGATTATATGGTCTCTTTGCTTTTTACTAAGCATGTTTCTTGTAAAGTTCTGTGTGATGGTATTTCAAATTGAATTTAGGAAAAAAGAACAGTTTTCTTCCACCCTCTCATTAGAGAAAATCATCTGCACAGTTTGATGACCTATTTTCATTTATTCAGGAACTTGTGAGAAATCCTGCCTTGCCCAAATACTCAGAAAGGCTCTGAAAAAAGTCTCGGTTTTGAGATCATAGCTTGCTTTGTGTAAAATCCTACTTAGTTTGTGGATTAGTCACCCAAGTAACCTAATCCATATGCTAAAGTTCTCATATGATTGAGAAACACTAAGTAGAACTGATGTTTTTTCTTGTAACCGCTTTTAATTTCTCACCTTGCATTTTTATTTTATTGAATGCAATACCCAAAGTAGTGATTTAACCCTTTTATGTATGTTTTAAAAACGTACACATACATACTTTTAAACCTGATGGTGCCAAACACTAGCCCCTCATGTGCATTTTATTTTTAATTATGGTAGTTGGAAATTTCTGCATGTAGTGGACAGCTTGAGAACTTTGTCAGCGGTAGGTTTCCAATTGAGACCTTGTATAAAAGATACTGTGCAACAGGCCTAGGAAAATTTGCAACACATGTAATGGCTAGGAATTTTTATTCCAGTAGTAGTAAAGGGCAGTTTATTCCGAACATGGAAATATTTCAGAACGTGATCGTAAGTCCTCTACAGCTCCTAATGGATTTGAAAGTTCAGAATTTCTCATCTTGTGGTTTTAATTCTGTTAGCCTGCGATCTAGATCTGATAGCTACTCTGCACATGTAAGCATAAGGCTAAGGCGACCTGAATTTAAATTTTTTTTTTTTTTTTCTTAACCAAGAATAACAGAGTTGATTGGATACCATCCAGAGGAGCTGCTGGGCCGTTCGGCATATGAATTCTACCATGCCTTGGACTCAGAGAGTATGACCAAGAGTCACCAGAACTGTAAGTCACATTATTATTTTTCTTCATAGTTTGCACATACAGCACAGCTTGCGGGTACCTAAATAAGTAGTTGAAAATGCAAATGCACCTTGTGTGCAGATATTCTCTGAGAACAGTATTTACTCTTTGCAAGAAAGCTTATAGGTTACCGTGCTTGTCTAGCTGAAACCTGATGATGATCTTTTCAGAGGGTCTGATTTTTGCCATAATTAAAACTAAACTGGGATGGTAGAGAGGAGAATTGCTGTCTCTCTAAGGGATAATATGAGGATCAGCTGAAAAAAAAGCTGAGTTAGGCTGTACTACCCTTGTAAGAAGTGTCTTTTCTGGTGGTATTGTCCTGGTGTGCTGTTGAGCTGGGCAGGAAAAGCAGCTGTAAAGGGCAATAGGAAGAGCTTATTGCAGAGTGTTTTTGAATGTCTTCTGCTACCAAATAACTACTATCTTCCCCACCCAAAACAGATGTGCGGGGAGACTTTCTAAAAGGGATATTCAGTATACAAATAATATATACTGCTAGGAACAGCTGCTTCTTGTTGTTCTTATGCCTATGTGAACTGCCAGTTTTAGCTGGTTTTAATGTATAAAGTACCTGAATTATTCTGGGAGCAGAGATCAGATCCAAGATCTGTTACCCCTCTTCAACAGGCCACACAGTTACGCATCCTTTCTCTCTCTCACATATGGTGTCTTAAAATTATTTGATTTAAATCTTCAGTCTTTGTCCTTAGAGTTGATGCTATGGCTGGAGACACCATGGTGCACTAATGTACAAATGACATTTCCCTCCCACCTCTGGCTGTTACAACAACTGAACCTAGTGCATGGGAGAGTTCTCAGCAATGAAAACCAAAATGTTCGCTGCTGCTCTTTTTATTAAAAACAAAGCAAAGCTCCTACATTGGATTCCACAAGCTAAAAACACCCCACCTTGTAGTTACTATGATTAAGGTCTTTGTGCCTCAGGAAGAAAGCCCATGACTTAGGTCATATGTGTAGGGAATTGACCACCAAACAGAAAGTGTTTCTGTACTTCCCAGAGTAAAGTGGCAGCAAAGAATAACTGTCTGACCTTAAGGGGAAAAGGGGGAATATGTGTTAGCTCTAATGGCAAGGATTCAGGACAGCTTTGAGTTGAAATATTACTTGAAAGAATGTTTGGCAGTGATTAAAGTTGTGTGCTGTAAAACAGTGTTGGTATGAATCATCCTGTTTCCAGAGCTACTTTTTTTTTAAAAAAAAATAAAAAATCACACTGTACTCGGAGTTGTCTGGGAATGTATTTGTGAAAATTCTTTCTTAGGTAATGTGTTCATGCTTGTAACAGTGAAGATGAATTAGTGATATTCATAGATAGGATGTCTGTACCCTATCCTGGGCTATCGAGTCGTCCTGAGAAATCAGTGGGTATGCTGCACTGTTGCTTTTGAGTTGTTGTGTTGCATTTCGAAGAACTGGATGACACTGGGGAGGGAATGAAATGAGAGCTGGCAGTCTCTTTGGTAACAGGAGTAAGAGAGCAAACCCTTGCTGTTTGTCCCTATCTAGTTAATTAAATGAGACCACTGTGTTGGGACTTGTCCATGTAAAAATTTCTAGAGAGTTTCTAGCACCCATCTTGATCAGGCATTGATTGAGGTTGCACCTCACTCTAGCAATTCAATTCCCCTCACGTAGTGCAGAGCTTATGTCTAGATGCCATTTGTGCCTACTGAAAAGGGCCGCGTCCTATGAACTTTTGCTGTTGGGCTTGAGGACTGATTCAGAAGCAGAATTAAGGCAAGGGAAAGTCTAGAGGAGTGAGTTATACTAACAGAAGTGCTCAAGGCACTGCACACAGTGCACAGGTTATAAATATATAGGATGAAACTCTTCCATAATGTTTATGATGGCACAGGATAAGCAAAGACAATCTTTACTGTTGGAAGCACGGGACCAGGGTCTATGCTGTGATAAATGATGTTGCCCACAACAGAACCATGAGTTTACATCACCAGCAAATAGGACCTCTTTAGTTTTTCTAAGATAAATGCTTCCTGTGTCTTCTGGGACAGTCAGGCTTCTTACCAACTTGGAGAACCACCACAAAGGCAAAGTGACAGCAAGCTGTGACTTGTGAAAACACACATAAGCCCTCTGAATAGGAAATCCCCAGGTTTCATAATGTATGCCATTGAGATGTTGCCTAATGCACAGGGTAACCAAGCAGGTATACAGCTTACACAGAACTTTACTAGTTCTTCCTAGCAGGTAGCTATACAGAACTTCTTAGATCTTCCTGGCAATGGTCTTTCATACATGGAAATATCCACCTCAAAATTCATGTTCAGTACACTTGTATTTATTAAACAATAATTTTTATTAGAAATATGCTATGTATAAAGTCTATATTTATGCAATAATACAGTCATCAATTCTGGCAGTGCCAACCATTTAGTATTGTAAAGATTCATAGAAAATAGAGGAAGGAGGCTGAAGTTTGAAGAGAGAGAGGGAGAAAAACCTCAAATGAGTCTCTTGGATAGAAGCAGAACTCACTCCCTTTCCTTCCTTCTAATTAATAATAAATCATGCTTATTGCAGTTTCACTGTACTGCAGGGTCTTTTTTTTTTTTTTTCTTGAGGTGAAATAACAACTTCACATTCTCTTGAATATAATAGTGTTTGTGTCCTTGGCTGGAAGTTTAGTTACACATAGAATATGAAAGTCTTAATTAGTCACCATCAAATAAAAGATTAGAGTGCATTTGTCAGTATTTAGCCTGCCCAAGTTTTCACGTTATGCACACAAGATGAAAATCTCTGTTTTGTTACATAAATCTACACAGAAGATTGACTGTAGAGCTGTATTTTTCAATTCAGCAATTAATAATCTATAATCGCTTCCAATTGAGTCTTGTTGCCATTAAAGCCAATGGGGATTTTGCTGTTGACTTCAGTGGGGAGCAGAATGTCACCATCTGCAGAAATTCAATAGGTCTTCCAAATGAATCGTATTTCTCAAGTGTCTCTCAGCAATTAAAAAATAAATTTTGTGTTCAATAAAATTCATCCCGGCCTTCCCCCTTTCTCCATCCAAAGATAAGGAATATAATTGGAGCCTATTTCATTGAGCTATTACTAGTTCTGTGAAGATAAAGGTAATATATACTTTAAAAAAAAAGAGAAGTGAGAAGTTCACTCTCAAGGCAGAACCTTAAATGTAGCGTTAGTAACAAAGCAGTTACAAATGTATTAGTAATTTATGAGATTACCCCACGGAGGGTTTCTGCTGTACTTTATTATATCAGAACATGACATGCTTTGAATAATAATAATAAAAAAGATTAAAGCAGTAAAAAGCTTCTTTGTAATGTAACAGGCGCCTACACTGTGACTCTTATTGATGAGCTGATGATTAGGAAGCAGTGTAATTATGTTTCACAAGCAGAGCAGAACAGTCCAGTCACTAAAACACTTTGAAATGAAAGCCTTTTGATTTTGTTCCACCAGAAGTATTTAATCAATAAAAGTAATGTTCTACTTTGTCTAAATAAATTAAATGCAGGATGATTAAATACTCCTAGGAAGAAAACAAACAAAGTTTAGAGATAGAAGGATAAACAGCGCAACAATTATCTGCAAAACAGTTGTTGCATTTCACAGGCCTGGATTTGTACATTTGTATGGTAGAGGTGTAGCAGAGACTTGACAATAAATAGTGTCTGTTAATTGCCACAATCACAAGGAAATTTTTTGTACAAAGACTGCAGAATCAAGTTTCCAGCCTTACTGAGTCAAACTGCATTATTTTTAGGGCATTAGTTTGATGGCATACTGTCTTCATGCGTAAAATCTGTTTAAAAGGAAAGATTGCCAACGTGGTCAAAGGTTTAGCTGAGCCAGTTCCCACTTTTGTTACTCAGTGCAGCTACGTCTGCTTACAAATACAAAACTCTTATTAACACGGGTACTGCTTGCATACTCCAGCCCTAATTTTACTGCCATTGATCGACAGTATTTTTCCTCAACTGACAACTGTGAGTTGCATGACAATATTCATTGCTTTTAGGAGAAGATTTACATCTTACTTTACATCTCCAGAGTCCAAAACTCCACACTGAAAAACTCATTCTCTTTAAATATTAAGATTCAAAAAACCTGGACACTTAAATATATGCACATAACCCAAGATAATTTGCATGGAGAATCAGAGCACTTCCAGCACAGGCAGACCATAATAATTCAAATAAAACTAGTACATATCACTGCATTCAGTGTTGTCTAATGGACAGAAATAGGGATAAAAGAAATTTTCAGGAGACCCACGAAAATTTTGAGATATGCACAGCGCTGAGGATTACACGTGTGACAACTCCATGTTTAACAGAAAGAAGAAACTATCCCAAAATGCCAAGTTAGTCTTGTGTTCCCACAAACTGCTGGGGAGGCTGCCAAGAACAGCTAGCTAACGCAGCTCACTGGGATAGATACCTACATCTCAGCAGCTCCAAATATGCCAGCAAGGAGCACTGTTAGAAACCCAGACAGGGGAAAGGGAGGGAAAAGTAAGCAAAACTGATTTGGTTGGAAAGACACAGGTCATTGGCTCTGTCACAGCCACTCAGAAGTCAGGGATAACTTTGATATTAAAAAATCGGCACTGTCAGATCAAATGGTGCGTTATTACTACCATCGGGCTGTATGTTGTCACTGAGATTTCAGTCATGACAAAGCTTTGCCTCAGCATTTTCTAGAGAGCAAATACAATAAAATTTTTCTTCATATCATTTTCCCATCTGTAAGACCAGGATGAAGCTATTTCCTCATGGAAATTTCATAACAGAATGAATGTGACGTACTTGAAAGATTTCAGAAGGGAAGCACCACTGAAGGATAAAATCTTGTCACTGTTTCTTTGGCTTCAATATTGCAGTGCAAGCCTATGAACAACACTTATGTTTGTAAAATTATCCGGTCCAGCCCCTCAGTGCTGCCGCCTGGGAGGCTCCAGAAAGTGGCAAGACCAGTTCATTGATCTGCAGTGATTCTCCAAAACTCATTTAGCTTCAAGCTTTTGACTGTGTCTCCCTGGAGAAAATCCTTAATTAGAAATTTCCTTCAGCTATGCTTTTTAATCATACCTATTTCTTTATAGATTTTTTTTTTTTCTGCTATCCTCTGT
>NW_020799097.1:95302533-95353293 GCF_003259725.1 Athene cunicularia | reverse complement strand
GGGGGGGAGAGGCAGATTTCACCATTCAAACATCTAGAGCAAGTTTTAAACCCAAGTTGTACTATTGTCAGTTTATTGCTTGAGAAACACAGCCCAGTCCAAAAAAACATTTTGAGTTAAACATTATTTGATTTGTCACATGGGTCTTGGTTCCTAGGCTGCTAATTGCAGAGGAACAACACAGTTCAAGCAGAGAGAGAAATCTAATAGTTCAGCTTTACTTTTTCTTCTAGGCAAACCAGTCCCAATTACCGTCCTTAATTTTGATACTTTTTAGAGTGATATTAATTCTTCAGCCTCTCAACACCAGTGCTGTTCTAGTGCCACTTTCACTTTTATTTGTGGTGTTGATGTCTCCAGCCCCTAACTCTTACGGTTTAAATCTATAACTATCTCTTTTTATACTTTAAGATCTTTAAATTTTTTTGTGAGTATAGCTTTTAAGTCATCTGACTGTTTGACTTAACCATCACCTAAATAAGGAAACCATTAAATAGTTTCCTAGATAAATTCACTTTTCTACAGATCAGCTTGGGAGCCCAAACTGAGGCACTTCTAGAACAGGGACTCTCAATAAACATGTAGCCAGCAGGCATTATTTTGGGGGCAGGTGGGATCTTATATTGAATTTTTTAAATCCCACACTCTGATCTGAATATTCAGACCATAGACCATCTTAGGAGCTCAAATGCCAGAACTCAAAATTCCTGTCTTGAGCGGAAACTTCAAATGAACACCCACTTTTATATTTAAAATGGCTGCATTTTCCCAAAGTTAAACAACCTTGCTAACAAATGTATTAGTGCAGTTTTTTTGTAATGAAAACTCAGAGGCAGGTTTATTTAAAACAAATGTTACGTATTGTGTGTTCATGTCCTGCTGCATTATTTATATCTCTCTGCCCTCTTTTCTCAGTGTGTACAAAAGGTCAAGTAGTGACGGGCCAGTACCGTATGCTTGCCAAGCACGGTGGATACGTATGGCTGGAGACTCAGGGAACGGTGATTTACAATACGCGCAACCTACAGCCTCAGTGTATCGTCTGTGTCAACTATGTGCTGAGGTAAGTTGTACAGGACAGAAAAATCACGTCTGGATTCATGTGCTGGAAGAAATGCAATAATCAGAGGAACTTTTGAAGGGTCTATTTATTCAGTGTTGTTATTCTGAAATCAGTTTAGTCATGTTTGTTCAGTCTTGTTTATTAATGTTAGACATCAATGAAAAATGTGACATGCCCGTTCCCATACATGCTGTTGAAATACACCACAGCCTTTCTCTTCTGCAGAGTGGCTGCCGTGCTGATACAACAGAGTATAAAGCCTGCACTGAAGATTTTATTGTGTAACACAACTGCTAATGTGTTTTGGTTTTCTAATGCTGTGACAGACAGATAAAATTAAGTAGTAATTGTACTTTATGTTGCTAGGATAAGCTGTTTACCACCTCAAAACTCCAATCAGGAGTTTCGCCTCTGTTTGGCAAAACTCAAGTATTTTTGGTCCGAGATGGGGCCAAAGTAGGAAATACTCATTTGAGTGATAGTCTGGGTCATTACAGCCTCGACTACATCCCTTTAAAAAGCAGAGCAACAAAGGCCTGAGCATTCCCACAGAAGTCCTGACCACACTCTCTGCGTCATCTGAGATGGTGGTGCTCAGCAACGCTGGAACCATGCCTCGCCTGTCGAGAGCCTGGCGTGCAACCCAGAGACTCCAAAATGCTTGTACGGGCCCCAGAGTTAGAGAGTTTATACTGCCTACATTACCTGCATCTTTTTTTTTTTAGAGTGCAAAATGCCTAAAACCTATTTTCTTGTTAGTGAAATTGAGAAGAACGATGTTGTGTTCTCCATGGACCAAACAGAATCGCTCTTCAAGCCTCACCTGCTGACAATGAGCACTGCCTATGAGAGCGGCATCCCCGGGACAGAGAAGAGCAACTTCTTGTTTACTAAGTTAAAGGAGGAACCAGAGGAACTTGCTCAGCTGGCACCAACACCTGGCGATGCTATTATTTCCCTGGATTTTGGTTAGTGTTTGTATAAATAATTTTTGTGCAACAAAGAACCATGTGTGAGCCTACATTTAGAAACTTAATAGACAAGGTCTGTTTGCTGTGTGTACAATTTGGGAGTAATGGCTGTAAGAGCCCATGTGCTCACACCAGTGGAAAATTTCTGTGAATGAGAGCAGAATCAGGCTTTCTTGCTGACTAAACAACATAAAGTCTGTGCCAACTTATTGTCATGGCAACTAGGAGCAGTGTTTACTTTTAGTGAATAGCTGCAATTATATCATAACACAGCACAAGCTAAAAGCATTTATTAATATTGTTAAAACTCCATCCAGGGACACAGAAGTTTGAGGAAGCCCCTGCCTTCACCGGTGCTGTTTTGACACCAAACAAAGCATGGCCAGTAGAAGTGAAAAGCCACGCTGCTCAAGGCGAAACACTGACAATACCATCCTTTACGATGCCTCAGATTGCACCTGGCAGCAGCACTCCAAGTGCAAGCAGCAACAGTAGCTGTTCTACGGTAAGAAAGGCTTTAAGAAAAATGTATGTTATGTTTTGTATGTAAGCCCCATCAATATATATGTACATGATGTTTTTATGTTAGCAGTCCTGTATCATTGTTTATTAACAAGGCCCAATAAGCATCAATATTAAGCATCAGTAGCAAAAACATCAAATGGAAACTATAGCCTGCCTTTACATTGCACTCCTAATTTTCTCCCAGCTGTCCCTCAATAATTACTATAACCTATAAAACAACTACTAGAAGAACATGCTACCACCATTCATGGATTTAGCCTTAAGAAGCCAATGTAAAACAGCGCAGTTGCTAGCAACGTTGCCCCAGCCCCATCCTCTTTCTTTTTGTTAACTGGAAACTATAGCCTTTAGACTCAGGCTTTTGAGAGCAGCTCCATGGAGTTCCCTGCTGAAAGAATGAACGTGTTTTCAGGGTGTTGTCCCCAAGACCTAGAGCCACTCTTAGCTGGCCTTTAATAGAGGATGTCCAACCCTAAGAAAGGCTTTGAGGTATTGCTAAGCATCTCCCTTTTTGAAAAAAGTCTGTCATAGTGTACATTTCATGTTCCTGGTCTAAGATGACAAAAAAACATTTAAACCAAGAAGACATTTAGGTTCCTGTATTGGGTGCCTATGTTTTGCAGTGACAAGTAATCTTGTGTTGGAGAAGAACATGATAGAAGCAGACAGTTTTGGTTCTGAGGGCACTATATATACAGTCTGACCATTTGCTTTTCATAGGAAAGAATTGAATAGTACAGTATAAATGGCACAATGCTAAGCCAGTACTGTGGTTGTCTTGCTGCTTATACCAAATTCTTATTTCTGTGCAGCCAAGCAGCCCAGAAGATTATTACAGTTCTGTGGATGAAGATTTTAAGATTGAGGTGATTGAAAAACTTTTTGCCATGGACACAGAATCAAAAAGTCAGTGTACCTCCCAGGTAAGGATCTAGTATCTCTTTCAAAAGCCACTGCTAGTAGGTAGTACAGACGCATGCTGTAGGTGCAGATACCGTGATAGAACATGCAAACTGCATTTGCACATATACACCAAAGTTTTGATGCACAACACTAACAAAAACACGCGCTTTCAAAATGTAAAAGTAAAATGTAAAGGGTGTAAATTTCTCTCTCTAACGCTCTGAAGCAAGTGCTTTAGGGTGTCACTGTGGCAGCACTCCTAAAAAGAAAGAAATCAGCAGACAGCTTTCAGAATTTGGAAGATTCTGTAGACTGGATAAGGAATACAGGCAGCAGCAATTTATTTTTTTTAAATCTGATCTGATGACTAGTGAGTAAACATCCTTTCTAGAACAAAATATAAACAAACTAATTCTTGGAAAATGTCAAAATGAGAAAGGAATGCCCCTCATAGCACATATCTCCTTTAACTGCAAAATTAAAACTGTCATTTTGGATATATTCTTCTTGTCTTACTTCTTGGAATATTTCAGAGAGATGTGATAGTTGATTGCACATAAAGTAACATAGTCTCCATCTCCTGCATTCTAATCAGGGTGTAAGTGTGGGAATTCCCTTTATAAATAACTCTCTTATTCCTCCACTATTATAACACCGCTTCAAGTGAGCTAGTGAATAAAAGGTGTAGGCCTGATTGAACCCACCTCGCTTGAGATACTTAATTGAAATGCCTTTGTTAAGAACTTATACTTCTTTATAATTAAGAGAAAGGAACAGGAATTGCTGGCTGGCAGCTCAGACCTTACGCTCATTTCCTTCTATTAATCCTACAGAAAGTTTAGGGTGACTGGGGTCCAAATGAGGTGCCTCAGTTTGTCAGTGCAATTTTCAGACTGGGGTCTGTAGGCTGTAGTCCATGTCCTGAAGAAATTTCATCTAAGTCTGGACATAGAAACAGCAATGAAAGAAATAGAAAGAGTGAACAGGTAGGAGGAAAATGTGGATCAGGATCAAACTCAGTGCAAGATTTGACACGTGCAAACTTCAGATTTGCCAGATTCAGCATTTGCTTGGTCAGGTGTGTCCCACCACATCAACATCTTGGTGAGGAAAATGAGTGTTAGAAAAAGTGTCCCTGTCATGAGCTGACTGGTGGGCAAACACTGATTTCCCTCTCTGTTCAGCTCTGGTTAAACTCCAAAACAAATTAATTTAAATATGATTAGTCCTCTAAAGGGGGAAAAAAACCCCAAAAAGTGCAGTAGTGTCCTTCCAACTACATTTTTAAAACATTTCGCTTTTTTTGACACATTTTTTTTTATGTAGCTGGATTATGAGACAGCTGAGGTTTCTATTTTAGCATGAAAAAGCCTGAAGTTGAACTACATGCCACGTGTTGTAGTCTTGGCAGACAAGATATTCAAAGTGTAATAAAACAAGATCTACTTCAGACCACACTGATATTGCAGGCTGTGTGGAAGTGGATTTAGCAAATACTGCTTATCTGAGAGGTTTTTTTCTTATGTTTATTGTCTTACTTTGCTGATGATGATATAATGAACATGTGTGCTAGTCATAGAAATAAGACATACTTAAATAGGAGCTGGCCAGTTTCATGTAGGTAAATTTGGCATACAGTGAGTTATTTTCTTTTTAGCTTCACATCTACTGGTATTCCGTATCACACTAACTCCCACACACTGATTAACTTCTAGTTTCTTTATGAACTTACTTTATGCAGACTGACTTCAATGAACTGGACCTTGAAACCTTGGCTCCTTACATTCCTATGGATGGAGAAGATTTCCAGCTCAGCCCAATCTGCCAGGAAGAACATCCTCTCTCTGAAAGTGCACAAAATACCCAGCAGAGTCTAAGTAGCATGAGTACCATCTTCCAACCCCTCGCTTCTGCTTCACAGAATCAGTTCCTCCCAGAGAAATATTGCCCACAGCTATCAAATAAAAACATTAACCCTGGTCATGGGTCCCTGTCATCAGTGTTCTTCAAAAATATGAGTAGGTCATCGTTGCCACCATACCATGACCAAGCCAGTACTCCCCTGTCTTCAATGGGAGGAAGACCAAACACCCAGTGGCCACCTGATCCCCCATTAGAATATGTTCCTGCTAAATGGAGACTCATGGATAAATACTCAGGATCCCTATCAAGTTCCCCCTCAGGGCCACCAGTACATTCTCCAAACATGTCCATATATAAAAAAAGGTAAGAGTTTTTGAGTTATAACTATGTATTTTACTCAAAAAAATATTTGGGGGGATGAGGGGAGTCATAATCTTGAAAAATTCTTTTTCCCAGTTCAGCTGGAATGGTTGTTTTGATAAGCATCAGACTGCATCTCTGGGGAAATTAGTGTGGTGCTCTCCCAGTGGCAGTCAGTCTGGTGGAAGCAGAAGTGGGCTAATTTGTCATTGCCTGTAAGAATGCATGAATGGATTTCCTGCTGGCCAGGTAAAAATTATACCCCAGTAATTTTGCAAAGCCTGCTTGACTTTATGCAGTTTAAGAAAAATACTGAAAAGGCTTACTGGCCCAGCAGTAAGCTGGGACCCATGCATACTTTCTTACCTCACATACATTTTTTGCACAACAGAAAATAGGGGAGAGGAAGAGATGACAGTACATTTATTGTTGGCATATGTAAATACTACAACTAAGATTTAAAATTACAGGCTTTTCTTCTACAACCCTTCCTCACCTTGTTCACTTTCTTACGTATGTGAACAGTATGTGATGAGATGTAGATCAGAGTCTACAGTCCTCGAAGTTGCCTATCATAGCTAGAAGTTTCTCTGTAGCTCCTGGGTCTTCAGTGTTGGTCATGCTAAAACATTCAGGAAGTACACAAAATAGCAGTGGTCATTTTAAAATATGAAGCTGTGCAGTTTGCCTGCATTTTGCTTTCTTGGTCGCAGAAATACCAGAGTCTGCATATGCATCTGGAAAGAGAGGTTTGTCCCCAAACAGTAACCTGTGTGTTCATATTTAGTATGCAAAGGAAGGGGACCGGTGTGGCTCTCAACATCCTATCCTTAAAAATCTCATGACATTTTTATGTCTGTCTGGAGATCCCTAGAGGCTGTTTATGCTAGACTTCCATTACTCTTTGATCCCAAAAGTCAAAAGTTTCCAAACCTTGTGGTATGACTAACAAAAGGAAATAGAAACATTTGACGTTTGAGGTCTGACCACTGTCATGTGTCAAAAGACACCTTAAAATTTTTTAAATGAAAGAAGAATCTGTATAGAAGAACAAAATGGTTTCTATTTGCCTCCCTGCTCACTCATCCAGAGATCTTTTCTCTACAGGTCCCTGGATGCTTTTGGGCAACGAGGCATAGATGTAAACCCATCAAGACTTGCTCTGTCTAACAGTTTGAAACTGAAGCGACAACTGGACTATGAAGAACAAGCGTTGCGACAGCCGAGTGGGGTAATCATAAGAAATGCATCCCCTTCACAACTTTGGACTCACCATGGGCAGTGTAATTATTTGTTTTGCTTTTCTTCACATTCTAGGGAGATCCATCTGTCATTAACCCATCTCACCTAATGTGGAAAAGAATGAAATTTCTCAAAGGGGACAACTGTTCCTTGATTACAGAAAAGAAGTCTCTCAGCACAAGTGTTCTTAATGGTAAGACAAAAGAAAGAGGTTTTGCAATGTTACATATTGAAACAGAATTTTAAGACAGGTTAAAATGAAACAGGCTCTTTTAATATGAAATGTAAATAAGGTCTGTAAATATTACACTAAGCTAGAAGTAAAAAGATCAGGTTGTATCACCAAGAGCTGAACAATTTAAGGTACGTTTGATAACTACCAGATAGTTGGTTTCATGTATGTTCACACTCTTGCTTTGGAGGTAACAGAGATCAGCTTAATGGGGATGCATTTACCTCATGCTGGTCCAGGGTGTAGACATCTCAGAGCTAGAACTGATACCTTCTCTCTACGACACTGTGTTTTCTTATACAAGCATATTTTGGGTGCAATACTACTTCTAGAGCTAGTGCTGTTTGTGGACTTCCTTTGTGACAAGATGCCTATGCCATGTGATCGTCATGCTGAGGAGCAACTTTGCTTTGAATTAGTATTACCTACTATAATTATTACACTGGATTAATTAAACTATTTTCCTACTATGTAAATTAGATGAATTTGTCTGTAACTCGAGAGGTCTGAGCCAACCAATGAATCAACAGCAGCAGCAACAATCCCCCTGTGGCAGTCCCGGTGAGAATTTGAAAGCAGGAGGCTTTCCCCCCCCGTTTTACAGTTCCCATCATCAGGCCTATACTGTCCAGCCAGCTTATAAAGCATCAGGTAAGAGCTGCCAAATACACAAAGTGGAAAATGTGGTATTTGCTTCCAATACTAATTCCATGAAAGAAGAAAATTGGTTCTCTTGTTTAGTGTGAAGCTTTAATGTTTACATTTATAATACATGAGGAAAAAATATTTTTGCTCTTCATTTCAATTAATACCTTTTTACCTTAGTCATCCTCCATCCATACTCTTGTGATGGATTTGATTAAATTGTACTGAACAACTTCACTGCATCATTGATATGGGAGGTTTATAGGTTAGAGTCTTAACATGTGCCTTCTAAATGTTAAAATAAGTAATTAAAAGGGGACGTGTATACATCTATATGTCCCCTTTAATATATAAGGGGAGTGGGTGTCAATTTAGAAACTGTTGTCTACTACAGCTTTCTTCATCTGCACCAATATAATTTTTCTCAGAACAATTTAAAGTGGAGGGTGGACGTGAAAAACTGCATGTGTCCATGTGACACAACAGTTAAAGCAGAGTGATGCATAGGCTTGCTCTGAAACCCATAACTGCTGGTGGTTTGAGGCATGTTGATGTAAACACAAAATGAAATTGTAACTGGTATAAACGGAAAAGGGAGGAGAGGAGAAGAGACCTCTGACTCTCTGGTCTCAGCACCATGACTGACTTGGCTAATTTCTTCCAGGTATGACCAGTCGCCTGCTGGGGCCCTCCTTTGAACCCTACTTGTTACCAGAATTGACGAGATATGACTGTGAGGTGAACGTCCCTGTTTTGGGCAGTTCTACGCTTCTGCAGGGCAGTGAACTGCTCAGAGCACTAGACCAGGCAACCTGAGCAATCCTGCAATATTCCGTGGCCTATACTGTTCAAAACAGCTTCAGTTTTTAAATATATTTTTGCAAGTAGACAATTTCTAATACCAGTACACTTTTACAGGATTTTACTTAGATATTGAACCTGTCCACGTTACCAAATAGTGGCCTTTTGAAGTTACTCACTTTATTATTCTTACTAAAGAAATACATCTACTGTATTTTCTGTATTGCAATTAAAGTGTTGCTTAGAGAGTTTGATTACCCTCCCCTTATCTCATTACCTATAATTTATACACTGAAATTTGCTTCAAATTTCATGCTAATAAAAAGCTGTGGTATAAATGCCTCATCATGTGATACTTTGGCTGCAGTACTGCAAAGATTTATTTTTATTGCCAAAGATGAATGAAACAAATGAGATCTCCAACCACAGTTTTTTGTCGATCTGCCAAATTGAAATCCTTTAAGTCTTTCTGTTTTCCAGCATTTATTGTATTGTAACTTTAATAACTTTTGGAAAAGCATAATAAAGAAAAATCCCAGCCTTCTTCCTTCCCACCCCTTTCATTTTTACAGACTTTGTTGAAAGAAATGTGAATGGTGAACTGCAGTGTTTGTGGGTATCTGTGAAAGTTGCACGCTGTAAGCTTTTTTTCCTCAGAAGCAAGCCATGTTCTCAGCTGCCTTAACCTGGCTTAGCTCTACTGTCAAGGGAGTCCTACAGATTTACCCCAGTGGAGGATTTAGACCTGTGTTTTTGCTTGTGTTGAGGTTTCTTGTTTTGTTCTTTGTGGTTTCCTTTATTTTTTTTACACAAAACAGATTTTTTTCTTTTTTAATTTCTCTCTGGGTCAGTTAATCATCTCTTGGTACTTTTGCTATATCTAGGACACAACAACTTTAAGAGCCATTTCTGCTACAGCTAGTAATATTTGTTATGGTGTTGCTGATACTTCAGGAATCTGACCAGCATCCAGCACTAACATCTCTGATTAATGTTACCCTTTTTCATTTCATATGCTAGCTAGCAATATAATTGCAAAATTGAATTGTTAAAACTAAAAGTTAAAGTAATATTTCCCAGTATATTAAGCTAACTCAGTTATAAGTAGACACAAAGAATTAAGGATTGTGTAGTAAGTAATAAAAGGCAGGTAAGCAGTTCTGACCTTAAAATACATACAGACCTAGATATATGTTGGGATATATAATCTTGTTTCCTCCACTGGTATAAATCATCACAGCTTCATTGAAGAAAATGCAACTGAGGCCATGTACAAAAGATAACAAAGATATCATCTTTTGAGACTTCTGATTCTGCTGAAGCCTGGTTTATAAAATTGCTTTATACCATGCACTGACACTTGCAGAGAGGGAGCCTTGGATTCACAGAGCACTTCAGATTTCCCTGTGAGTCTTAACAACACATACTTAGAAAAGCTGAAGATCTTTTGTTATTGGTACATAATGTAAAAAAATATGGTAGTCCTATCTTTCAAGAGTTTATTACCAAAAATAATCTGCAACTACAGTGAAGTTATTACTGTGTGAAAAAAATATATTGTAAGCATCAAAATCTGACAACAACTGGCAATCCAGATTTGACAAATTTGCAGTAGCAAGGACTTAAAGGCTTCAAGGATTAAAGACACTTGAATACTGCTCTTCTGTTTCTTATTTGTGTAGTTTCAGCATTAAAAATGTTATACCCTAACAGTTTACTAAAAACACTCTGAAAAAATATTCCATGTCTTAATATTAATCATACTTTTTATTATAATTATTTCATAATCTATATTGCTGAATTCTTATTGACAATATTATAACTGTATGGGAACTTTAACTTGATAAGGAAATGTATTTTGACACTGATACCTTATTAAAAGTATACTGATCCTAAATTGTTTGTGACTCATTTGCTATGAATTTGTTATTTGTTGTATCATTGTAAAACAAAAGTATTTATTAAATTATTTATAGAAAATAAAGGTTTGCATTGATCTTTGAAGAATGAAAGAACAAAGAAAGAAGTTATCCATATTTGAGAGCTCGGAATTAGCCTGTCAAAGGTCTGTACCACCAACCTCTTTGTAGAGTTTACCCAGCTTTCCTCAAATGGAGAATTAATGCCCTGCAGACCACCGGTGTGAAACATGTCCTGGTGTTCAGACTGTTGCTTCCATTTCAAAAGTGTCTTTATGTCCGGGGAGCTGAGGGTGCCTCTTGTCATGCCACTCTTTTTTTTTTTTAAAAAAAAAAAAAAAAGAGAGAGAGAAAAAGGAGAGAGAGAGAAAACAAAATTAAATTGACATTATAGAGGCTGAATTTCCACAGCTCCCTATTTTTTTGTGGCAGTAGTATAAGCCATCATATTCTAGCAGTCCTGACAAGCCCATAAATAAATGGGCTTTCCCTGAGACAAGCCTCTGCCTCACCCATCCAGTCCTTTATCCCAATGCTGCTCTTAAACGTGCCAATCCTTTTCCATACAGAAATTGCCAGTTTTACCTATGTAATAACACTGATCACGCTGTAGGAGGACAGACACATTAAGAAATTCATTTCCAATGAAGTACTTAAATGGTACTGTGCGGAACCTGTTGGAGTTTAACCCGTCTGATAACTGCCTTTGAAATGTGCAGTGCCCACACAGACACTTCCTCTGAAGAACCTGCTCAAGTGGGCTATCATCACCTTTGCAGGTGTAGAAAGTAACTCCTTCCTTCTAAACCTGTTGTAATTAAGAGTGACCACACAACACGGGGCAGTGAAGAGCTAATGGTGGTACCCGCCCTGTTACCCACCCATTGATCTTCAGGGCACTTGGACAAAGACTAACAGCATGTCAGATCCTAACCCAACTGAGGGTTAAAATAAAGCCAATCATCTCTTAAATAGAGATTAACATGTTTAGATCAATTTCTAACTTTTAATGGTTGTAATCAGTAACTGCCAATACAAAATAGTGCTGCCAGGCATTATTTTTTCAGGTGTCCAAACCTAGCTTATTGTTAGCACTCCCCTTCTGAAGAGCTTCCAGCATTCACCAGTCTCCTATTCAAGTAGCTTAAGGAACATACTAGTAGTGCCTTGAGCTTTTTTTTTTTTTTTTTAAACATACTACAGCTAAACACTTCTTACATTAGTGAGTTTTAGTGTTTTTCCCTTGCATATAATGAATGTCCTGGACAGCTAAGCTCTGACATTTACATACCTGAAAAACCCAAACCCTGGCCAGAAACATAATACGTAGATTGCATCAATAACAAAGTTCTGCTGAACAGGAATTTATTACAGTGTTTTAAAATCTTTGATTTTCCACCCACCACCACCACCCCCCCCCAGTAGGCCAGAAGAAATGTTTAAAATTAAATGTACATCATCTTTCACTGCCTAAAAGCACCATTTCTTGGCATCAGATCTTGTATCACTAACAACATAGTGCTCATCCCAACTATGTTCTTCAGCACTCACCACATACTACTGAAAAATAGGGCAGTTTTGCCAAGCTCTCATGACTTGTACTGGTCTCAGTCTTTGGCTGATTTTCAGGTCTATCATATTTTTAAAATGATCAAGCCAGCGTTTCTCCTAGACCATAGATTTCATGCATGTAAGTTTCACACTGTTTATCGAACAAATAGCAATAACAAAATACTACAGGAAAGTCTCAATATCCTGGTATATATATTGTGATTACTAATAAAACTACAAAAAAAGCCCAGATAACTTGGAGCAAAGTCTAAATATCTCAGTTGAGGCACCAGCTCCTAAATTATACTGAGATCTTTGGACTGTAGGTGATTCATCATGCTTGCTTACAGCAGTAGGCAGAGCACAGGAAAACACTTGCTCTAAACACACAGCTGCTCCAGTTCTAGATAGAGAAGGTTTCATCTGCTACTTCTCCCTGAGGAGCTTCATAAAGCTATTTACAGACATGCCAGATTTTTTTAATTTTTTTTTTTTTTCAAGAGCTACAGCAGAAAAATGGAAATATCCACCTACATTTAAATAAACAGCATTATTTTCTTCTTTCCCCCTCCAACTCTCTTACTATAGACTTCTCAAGAGAGGAAGAAGCAATTTCTAAGAAAAAAGACAATCCTTAACAATATTTTCTTAGGACAACAGAATCTGTCACCTGTCCCTGTTCTGCTCCCTTAGCGCAAGCCAATACAGCACAACAGTGGCTTTTCCATTATCTGGGGGTGCACATGAGCTCACCCTCACCGACAGGGAAGGCAGGCGTGGACTCCAATTCCTTGTTGTTGCTTTTCTTAGACAACTGAAGCTACAAAAGCACCATAGGAAGGCTGTAGCAACTGGTATGTACCCCATTTTTGGGTGTTCACATTAAAAATGGTTTGAAATAAAAACAAACAAACAAACAAACAAAACCACACCACAAGAAACAAACCAAAACCCTTAGCTACTCAGTTTGGAAACACCACTGACATTTCATCTGAAATCCAGCCTGCAAGCTTTGTCAGCTTGTGATGCACCGTAGGTCTCACATGGAACATTTTCCCTGAAAAAGTCCTAAATTCCTGTAATCAAGGAGTTACTTAATTCTCTTTAGTCACACCTCTAAGTTACTAACACGCTTGAGATGTCCAATTAGGGAACTGAAGCACATGCATGAACCTGGATTGCAAAGACTACCTGCAAGCCAGCCGGCACCAGCGACTACTGCCTTTGACAGTGGTAGAAAGGACTTCTTAGACTTGGGTCACATCTCAAAAAACCCAACTCCCCTAAACTCCCCACTTTAAAAGCCTGTGTTTAGATCTTAGAATTACAGATAAATCTGGCAAGACAGATCCTCAAAGCCACCAGCACCAGAAAAACAAGAGTGAACCGCTCTCCAAGTATACTTTTTAAAATTAAATGATTTTTAAACTAATGATTCAGGGTCTAACTGGTGGTCATTGAAGCACTGGCACTTTGCAAGAAAAAGTGTGTTATGTCAACAGCTCTAGTGACTGTCTCCCCACAGCGCTAGCAAAGGCCAACAGACAGCAAACTCTTGTGGCAGAAGAAACCCACCTGAAGCGTTGCCTCCTCCCAGCATATTGGTGTCACCCTCCAGCATGTAGTTCCAGAAGGACCAAAGGTCCTAGATAAACCACAGCAACACAGGACCAGCAGCCTGACAGCTTGTTCATCCATACAACATGGAAAGTCCTTTAGTCTCTTAACAGCTGAACATGCATCTTGGCTGCAGGAAGCTACCTTTAGTTTTGATTCCTGGTCTTTCATCTAACTCCACTTTTTCCCCTAGCTCCTAGTCATAAAATCATAGAATGATTTGGGTTGGAAGGGACCCTAAACATCAACTAGTTCCAACCCCCCTGCCATGGGCAGGGACACCTTCCACTAGCCCAGGTTGCTCAAAGCCCCGTTCAGCCTGGCCTTGGACACTTCCAGGGAGGGGGCAGGCACAGCTTCTCTGGGCAACCTGTTCCAGTGCCTCACCACCCTCACAGTAAAGAATTTCTTCCTTACATCTAACCTAAATCTACCCTCAGTTTAAAGCCATTACACCTTGATCCTACTGCTACATGCCCTTGTAAAAAGTCCCTCCCCATCTTTCCTGTAGCCCCCTTTAGGTACAGGAAGGCTGCTATAAGGTCTCACCAAAGCCTTCTCTTCTCCAGGCTGAACAACCCCAACTCTCTCAGCCTGTCCTCATAAGGGAGGTGCTCCAGCCCCTGATAACCTTCATGATTCTCCTCTGGACTCGCTCAAGCAGGTTCACATCCTTCTGATGCTGGGGGCCCCAGAGCTGGACACAGCACTGCAGGTGGGGTCTCACAAGAGCAGAGTAGAGGGGGAGAATCACCTCCCTTGTCCTGCTGGCCACACTTCTCTTGATGCAGCCCAGGATACAGTTGGCTTTCTGGGCTTTGAGTGCACATTGCAGGGTCACGTTGAGCTTCTTGTCAACCAGCACCCCCAAGCCCTTCTCCGCAGGGCTGCTCTCAATCCGCTCACCACCCAGCCTGTGTTTGTGCTTGGGATTGCCCTGACCCATGACTTGGCCTTGCTGAACTTGATGAGGTTTGCACCGTCTCACCTCTCCAGCCTGTCCAGGTCCCTCTGGATGGCACATCCCTTCCCTCCAGCGCATCAACCGCACCACACAGCTTGGTGTCCTTGACAAACTTGCTGAGGGTGTGCTCAATCCCACTGTCTGCGTCACCAACAAAGATGTTAAACAGCACTGGTCCTAACACCAACCCTGGAGGAACACCACGTGCATCACTGCTCTCTACCCTGATATGGAGCCACTGACTGCAATATTTTGAGTGCGACCATCCAGCCAATTCTTTATCTACCTAGTGGCCCATCCATCAAATCCATTTCTCTCCAATTTAGAGACAAGTCTGTCATGTGGGACAGCATCAAATGCTTTGCACAAGTGCAGGTAGATGACGTCACTTGCTTTTCCCCTATCCACCAACACTGTAATCCTGTCATACAAGGCCACCACATTTGTCAGTCATGATTTGCCCTTAGTGAAGCCATGTTGGCTGTCATCAATCACCTCCTTATTTTTCAGGTGCCCTATCACAGTTTCCAGGAGGATCTGCTCCATCTTGCCAGGGATAGAGGTGAGACTGACTGACCTGTAGTTCCCCAGATCTTCCTTTTTCCCCATTTTAAAAATAGGGGTTGTTTCCCCTTTTCCTGTCAGCGTGAACTCCACCAGACTGCCACGACTCCTCAAATATGATGGATAGTGGCTTAGCCACTTCATCTGTCAGTTCCCTCAGGACCCACAGATGCATCTCATCAGGTCCCATGGACTCGTACAAACCCTACCTAGGTCTGTGGTTTCATCATTCTGGCTTCTGCCTCATGCTGCCTTCCCCTTCTCCAGCTCACCTTCCCCTCCTAACAAACCTGTTCTAACCTGGCCCATCTCCACATGTCCCTCATTGAAGGCAGAAGTTTTAGCACAGATCTGGGGACTTCCAGTATAGGTTTTCTCTGGTCATGTCCTTGCCTTGGCTGTCTGTATCAGCCAGATCCTCAGCCTTTTTGGTCCCAACCCTCAGATTCTGTGGTTATTGATCTGAGCTTATATTGAAAATCTCCAAATCCCATCCCCACTCTAGCTGCATGTCATGACAATTCTTGCCCTGACATGAAAGAAGATTTAATTCTTGAAATCAGAGGGGGATGCACTAGCTTCCTGAAAACTGCAACACTACCACCAATTCATTTCAGACACTTTCCTCAACTATTAGATGATTGTTTCCATTTACTACTCAAGCAAGTGATGGTGAAATATGGATGAAAAGGGTTCTGCTGGCTCACAGACAGTACCTCTTTCATCATCCCCTTGACACTGTGCTTCGAGCAAAATCCTAACAAATTTCAGACACACAAGTAGTTTCTCCTGCAGTTTTGGAAATGAGAGCAGAGTTGACCAGTTTCCTTGGATGGCTGAACTCTGTAAAGCCAGAACAATTTTCCCAGCCGTAAGAGGCACAGCATAGGTTTGCTCTTTTAGTTCTGTCAGAATCAGAGAGCTAACACTAGTGGGAAGAGAATCCCTATCTGTGATTACCCAAATCTTCCCCCCATACAAATAATTGCATTTTCAGGACAAAAATTAAGACTGAGGTATAGGCATGCGCATACACTTGTTAAGGCACTTTATTAAGGCTGCTACATGCTTGATGGACACCAAGTTCACTTAAGGTGAAATTTCCAAGTCCAACTTATCCCTCAGTATTTTAAGCCCTGGGCAATTTTTATGTGCTCACTCCAGAGCTTGGTTGTTCAGAACTTGGAGAACTGCAGGGTGCCCTGGAGGAGAGTGACCCACAGGGATCTCTCTGTCCAGTTATAACCCATAAGTAAGAATAACACTCCTGCAGGCAACTTAAACCTACTGGTATGTCCACCAAAGAGAGTGACAGTAAAGTGATCACAACGTCACTTCAGCAGTTTTCCAGAATAACGCTCTTTCTAAAGACATTGACAGGGACACTTTTTCCTATTTACAACTGTTTATGCAACTGAATTTTACTTTAGATTCTCTAGTGAAAAAAAAAAGCAGGAGTTTGAAAGTCTTGCTCTCTTTTTCTCAAGATGTGGTTAAAGGCCAAATCTGAGACAGAAGAGGAAAGCACAAATAAAAAAAAAAACCAAACCAAAACTGGTAAAAACGCAGACTGAAGCCCACAGCTCCCTGGCATTATAATGTAGTAGAAGTTGCATGAACTTCTAAGTGGCAAACTAAAAAATGTTGCCTCATATGATGAGCCTTACGATCAATACAAATATATGTCATTTTAATTCAGCCCCTCCTCCACACAGCGGCACCACAACAGTATTACACTGGATCAAATGAAGCATAAAATGGATGTCGTCAGCATCCATTTTTAGATACATCGCATAACATCTATTGGCTTTTTTCCTGGAAGAGCAGGCAATACTAATTGTGTCTATCGCCTTACTGCTAACATGGATAGTGCTGTCCTTAACTGTAGCCCTGAAAACACACTGGAGTTCACTGAAAGCAAACCAATATAAGTTTACTGGGAAAACAGGTTGCTCACTATTTTAACTTCAGCTGCAAACATCAAGATGAGTTTTCCTGTGCCTTGCTCAACTAGAGATGTTTGTATTTTTTAGCATATTTAGACCTTTTAACAGAGCTTGCTGTTCACAACTTCAAATTTCTTTAGTCAGTTCTTGGAGTGCACAGTACCATCTCCTTCAGGGCCATCTGATGACTGCAGAAATCTCAAAGATAATGGAGACACCAACACTATATACTTTAATTTTTGGTCAAACTCCCTCTCCCCCCTTAAAACCTCTTGTGTAGAAGAGATTCTGCTTAATGATAGGCAACATCTTAACAACTATGTGCTGGGTTTGCTCTTATCTAGCAACCCCTCTTTCTGCCGTCCCTGGATCCACAGTAAGCACCGTCTCTGCAAAGCCACCCAAGCACTCTGAAAAGTGGACAAAAACCTGGCTTTGTAACCATCAATTATATCTTAATATACCAAATAAACACTTTAACTTGTGCTTTCATTTTTAGAGTGACTTCTCCAACCTACCCCTTTACACATTCTCCCTCTCCCCATGCAAAACCAAGAAGAAAGTATCTTCAGAAATAAATGAAAGTCAGTGAAATACTTGTCTGGGTAACCAGCAGAGGAAGCAGGAACCAATGAAATATCTGGAACTCGTTTAAGTTCATTGGAAAGCCAGGGAACGTTCAAGTCAACAAGTGCTCTCATTCTTTTCTTCCTTCAACACAGTCCCTGCTGGGCAGGGTTTATTTGTGCTGAGGTTTTGTATTAGAAACACACACACTTAACTAAATATTATTTTGTTTATCCAGGATTTTTTTCTGTCCTGTTCAGTGCACAAATTCCAGAAACCTGTGCTGAAAATAATAAAGAGGGTGAAAAGTGCCTGTGCCCAGCACTCAGGAACCACAACAGGTGCCTCTGAAATTCAGACTGCCATGCCGGGCATACTCAATAGACCTGAAACTCACTCAAATCGGATCCTCTTCAAAACCTACCAAGAGAATGTTTTCCCTGGTGGGTACATTGAGACTGAATCCCAAATGAGCCACCCTGGAGAGCAGGAAACGCTCCCTCTGTCTCCTCCTGAAACATTCCCCCGGATATTTCCAAGAAAATAGAAGTGATCCTCACTCCATCCCTTCCCTTTTCCCCACATTGTTCCTTCCTTCCATGGAAATCTCTTAAATGAAGAGTATTTTGATTCTTATGGGCAAAATCATGTCCTGACTCACACCAAGGAAATAAAGCCCAAATGTCTACAAAGCCTACACTACAAACCAGTTGCTGAGGGGTGACCATTCCCAAGTCCTTGAAAAACAGGGTCTTCTGCAGCCTATGGCAGGAATTCATGCTCTCCATTGGGTGCTCCCGAGCCCAGCATGGGAGCATCCAGCAGACACTGCTGTTCCTCTAGTCGTGGGCCAGAAGTGCAGTGGCTGAACAAGCTGTTCATTTCATATGCTGCCCCCAACATAGGTCACTTAAAACCCATCTACTTAGGCTTAACATAGATAACGTGCATTCACTTACATATGGAGAAAAAAAAAAAAAAAGAAAAAAGAGCCTGGCAATGCATTACTTCCATGGCTCATGGAAATACTTTGTGGCTGTGCATAATGAAGCAACATCATGCATAGCAAAAGCTGCTTAACAGGAAATTGCCCCAGGAAGCTTTCCAAAAACCATACTTTCCACTTTGACACTACACCCCCAAGCTTCTCTGCCTAAAGGGCAACAGCATAGCACACCCGCTATGATGGTGTCCAACCCTGCTCTTTCCAGTGAGCCAAACCATAATGGCAGCAGCTTTCTAGGACCAAAAGCAGCATTGCAGGGTCCTCCAAGCACACTTGTGCTCAGCGGTGCTCACTCGCAACAGTGAATTTCACAGCAATCAGGTACCTCCTCAACTTGCTGCATCCCCCAGCCATACCCTCCCTTTCCTCGCTACCAAGATGTCAAATTCTTCCCCTGAGTGAACACCTCCAGCTTGCTTTTTCACAGCATCCAATGGCATTTAGAAATCGTTTTCCAGATGCTCTTATTGGAAATGCAGACCACGCAATTACAAAAGGAGTTCTGGGATCTTATCTGTACCACCATGACTCATCTTTGAAAGTAGTATTGCAGCAGCACAGAAACATACATTCAAATTATTTAGTTGTTCATTGTTTGGTTTTATTTTAAGTGAGCTACAGAAGAAAAAGGACACAGACAGTTGCGCAGTTATGTGCAGCACACACTGCAGTTGGACAGGCCTGGTTTTGACAGTACAAGGTGTACATAGAACTAAATCATAGAACTAAATCCATACCCAAAGAGATAAGGGCTTGTGGGACTAACCTCTGTTAAGAAAATTAGGATTAAAATTGAACTTTAAAAGGTAGTATTTTGTAGCTGTATCAGCTAACGCTAGATATAGAACACTACATTGCACCCACACCACATAGTGCCAGTAACTGAACTAATGCTGAAAAAGTAAACTTGCTCTCCTTCAGGATCTCCAGTAAAGATCCAACCAAACATGTATTTTGCAATAACCAAGGAAACATTTGTGCATTTGAAGGCAGAAGTCAGCAGGATACAAAGAGGCCTTTTTGAAAGTGATGCCGATTTGTTCTCTCCATCTTTAAAATGGAAACGAGTAGACTGTCATCCATTTCTACCCAATCATAACGTGTTCCTGTTCAACATTTCTTTCTACTGATAATTTGTTATGTTTTCAGATTTTTCTCCTCTGTTTAAAAACAACAAAAATCACCCAAGTCATTTGAACTTATTAGATTCTTAGTGTCTCCCCTTAGCAGCTACAGAAATGTAATTTACAGGCTCTAAAATGAGCTACTTTGAGAACTTAACTTTTTTAACAGCTCAGAGAAGTTGGCTGTCATCCTCTCATTTCCAAGCAGCAGTTTGTGTAGATTTCAGTACAATCAATTCATGTCTATGTCATGTTTCATTTTCATGCTTCATTTTACAAGCCCACTAATCAGACTAATGAGGTTGAATGTGAAGAAATCCCTTTGTTTCAAGCTGAACAGCCTCTGAAACCACAGCTATAAAGGTCTGTCTTTGCTTATTCAATTCTTGTTCGCAATTAATAGAAAAAAAAATAGCATTACAGAATTTTTCTGCTAAACCTTAAAGGCAGAAAGCCATCTTATTACAACGTCCCCTATAATTTACAGAAGCTCAGGCTGTATATCGATGTAAGGGAGTCACAGAGTCTTCCACTTTGTGAACATGCTTAAATAAAAATAAAATCTTATTAACTGCTTTGGTAGAGTCACAAATATGTTCCATATGTGACAAATTGGTGGCTTAAGACGGTCCAGTGAGCAAATGTCTCTCTGCAGGCAGCAAGGAGTTTGTGCTGCTCTGACCATGCTCCCGCATGGAGGAGTCCATTCCCCCCGCGCTTGGGTACAGCGTGTCTAGGGCCTTCGTAGGGGCTGGGACCTTCCTGCTTCGTTAGCTCATCTCAACCATAAATCACACGTATACAGATAATCCATGGCAGGAGACAGAAGCAGAGATGGAAATTCCCACTCAGGGATTCATTACAGAGCCGTTTCAGGCTGCAACACAAACCTGCCAGTGCTCCTCGGAGCTTTTTGTCACGAGTCAATAGGAGTACAGAGACACACACAAAGAGACTTACAAGGGAATACATGCAATTATGGGACACTGTCACAAAAGGCGACACTGTCAGCCCTCACACAACTCTGATAAAACTGAAATCGTAATCTCAAAACAGTCTCAGCTTGAATTTGCTCATTTCTTGAGTATTCTTTTTGTTTAGTATCACATACAAATCTCTATCCCACCCTTGCTGTGGAAAGCAAAGTAGCAGTCACAGTATATAAGAGTAATCAGAGAAAGGCTTATTTCTGATCTTCTAAGTGCCTAAATAGCTGCCTAGACCATCTGTTAAACAAGTGACAAGTACATTGCAGCATTAGGAGGTCACAGAGCACTCCAGCTTTAACATCAAGGTTACTATGGGTGTCACTAGACTTGCTCAGCATGAATAGATAAGGTTCAACCCTGGTTCAGATATATCTGAAAGATGCTGGATATATCTATAAAAAGGCACGGAGATAGAGTGGCTGTAAGGTTATCTTTTTTAGCCTGTAACATGATGACAGCACAAGCACAGCACCATGGTTTAAATCTGGGAAAAGGATGGCTCCCATTCAAAGCATAATGCATCTATAGGCAAAATCCAGGCAACCCATTCCCTCTTAAAGCCATAAACCAAACATGAGAAATACACTCCTGCTACAATACATCCCAGGCTACAACAGAAGCTTTAAGTCCTTCACATTTCACCTATAACATCCCGAGTTGACAGTGGGGCTTTAGGGGATTAGAGGTACCAACTGCTAAATCTCCTGTCCCCAGCCAGTCCATAGAGATGGGGTGAACATTCATCATGACACAGCAGGGACTAACACTACCTCCACTTGGGGTCTGCCTGGTTAACCTTCAGCACTTCCCTAGGGGAAAGGAGGAGCATCACTGGTGAGAAGACAGAAAAAGGCTGTTCACCTCCCGCCTTTTCCCACTCCTGGAACAAAGATGCCCATCGTGTGGCAGCACCCTCCATCTCAGGTGGAGCCTGGCTGCAGAGACAGATGTGGAAGGACCAGGGCAGAACACAGGGGCATAGGACCAGTCTGATGGCTGCTGCCACCACAGCATATATGTGTGACTATTAGCCAGAGCCTACATTCACCCACAGAAACCAAGCATTTGAAAGTGCTTTTGGTTTTCTGCTACATAGGAGACAAACTTGAGCAATTTTAACTTCCAGCTATCTTGAGTGATCCTCTGATGTTTAATTAGGAATAATTAAAGAACAAACAAAAAGCCTGAATCCTTTCATGAATACTTCATAGGTATGCACTAGTTACTTCAAACAGGAGCTTGGTTCCTCCCTTTGCACAGAAACCAAGGAAAAGCAAACTAAACTGTTAAAGAAATAGGGCAAAAAGGTGTCAGATTTCTTCCAAAACAGAGATATTTTTTGACAACAAACTGGCTAATAAGCTTAAACAAGATAACTGACTAATGACAGACAGCAATCCCCCGCAATCGGCCTCAAGAGCCAGGTATTATTAAAAATCAACATGTAGCTTTACTGAAGTCTTTAAACACTGTACTGCCTCCCAGACATGGGAAAAGAATAAAACTGCCTGAACAGCTTGTGTTTGGCATAGAAAGTGAGTTAATTAAGGAGTTGGGTTATTCCCAAAATGTGCTGTTCAAGAAGCCCCATTATACCTGTTGAACAATAGGTGGGATCCATTTTCTTTCAGCAACACTTATGTCAGATCTTAATTCAAGACTGTATCGGGTTTAACAAATACTCCCCTAAGACAAACTACCTTCTGCCTGAAAGAGGGAAGTCATTTTGCTGGGAGTACTGCATGGGGAAGCTCACTAACTAGAGCATGTGGGTGAAAAGCAGGTAACATGGCAACGCACGTTCAAGCAAGTTTAAAGGTGGAAGACGGAACATCCTTTAGAGTCATCAGGGATACGGGTGGGAGGCAATGGAAAGGGACAATGCTGCTCCTCAAAGTGAGGGAGCTCAGCCTTTACCATGCTATTACACCTCCTGACTTTTTGCTCATTTTTGGCAAAATCTGTGTTTCGTCCCTCCAGAGGCGTCTGCCCCAACCTGAAGAATGTTCCCTCTGCGCTGCCAGCTGCAACTCCCGCACCCAGCAGAGAGGGGGGCAGTCACCACCTCACAAGCATCCCCTGGGCACGCGTGGACAACAGGACAGAGTCCCACGGCTTTCGCGCAGCTGTAAGGGCAGCAAGCCACACGCGACTGGTAAATGAACAGACACGTCGCCTCTCCGGCAGATGTGGAAACAGCTTGCGGAGGCATTCCTGTGTGTGGGTGCAGCTGGTACGGGGGCTGCCCTCGCCTCCTGCCCCCACCATGCCAGCTGCACGGCCCAGCTGGGCACCCCTCCGGCCAGGGGGGCCGGCACGCACTGGCACTGGAGGGAGGGAGGGCACAGCAGTGAGGGCCAAAAAGCAGCATGGAGAGAGCAGAGGAATCAACAACAGCACCCCTGCTAGAACACTGCACCTCTTCTTAGAAAGCCTGTGTACCAGGAAGCCACGGGGACCTGTTTTCCCCCTCCATGGCCACAATAGCCTGCGGGTGCACTGAAGAGCACCAGGGCAAGAGGCAGGAGCATCAGTTTCAGCAGGAGGACTAAGAAATGGAGACCATGCCAGCCAACCTCAACAGCAGCTTTTGCCTCATTTTAGCACCAGAGGTGCAGATCTTCTGAGGGTGCTCAGGAAGGCACTCAAAGTTAGTCCTGAGGCTACATTTGGAAATGAAGAGAATATGTTGCACGGGGGGACAGCAGGTTCCTGGCTGCTGACCACAGAAGGAAGGAGGCTCTGTAGCCACACAGGGAGGAACTGAAGGTGAGGAACGAGGGTGGGAGGTAGCATCCCTTACTTCCTTGCCTCACGAGCCCATTCAGGTTTGAAGGTCTCTGGTACAGGAATTTTCTCTGCCAGCTGGTTTTCAAAGTACCTCCAAGGATGGAACCTTGAAGCCATTTCCATAGATATAAATAATCTGAAGCAAGAAAGAGGCATTTTAGTCAGGGGATGACAATGTAGCAAAGGTATTTAAATCAGCCTCTACCTCCAAGCACTTACCACTCACCAGTAATGCTTTCACAATACTGCTGTGCAGTTCTTTTTGGCTTAGCAATGTGTTACATCAGCATCACATATGAATCCTCTAGGCGATTTTTGGTCACCTCTTCATGCCCAGCCCATCTTCCCTTGCATCAACAAAAGCATCATTTCACACAAAATAATCGATAGGTCTGCTGATTGGAGCCTTCCTAACTAGAGACAAAGCATCACAGCTTCATGACAACCCTTTCCCCCTGCAATCCCACCGGAGTAGTGCTCTCCCTATTTGACAGAGCAACACTGTCTTCGGCATTTGAGTCGTGGTAAACTAAGCAATCACTAATCTTTAAGCTTCCAAATTCCAATCATAAATAGTGGCAGGGGTGAGTCCATGAGCATACTTACTAATTTAAACCACACAAACTACAGCCCGAGGCACTGATCCCCGTGGACACAATGAGATCCAGGGCAGTTATCAGACCCACCTCACAGGAGGCTAACAGACCTGCCCCTGTGAAGTTAAAACGCTGAATTTCATCTAAAGCTTTAGTCTTGCAGATGTTCCTTCACCATCTCTCAACCCAACTGCTATTCTTGCAGTTTTTAAATACTCTGGAGGAACCATCACATCTTTCTGAAAGAAAATTAGTTTTATTTGTCTTTGCACAAAATGAGCAAAGACAAATACGACTATGTCTCTCTCAGTTCCATTTCAAAACTAACAACCACACATTGCTTGGACAAGCAAAACCATTTGCAGAACAAATGATAGTCTACAGCCCACCAGCAGGAAAGGTCACATTATTATTATGGTTATTTTTCACGCTTAACCTTTCCCATCTCATTTGCTCTTCTCTTCCATGTCCTCAGACAGTGCAGGCTCATCTCAACGTGATGACATTCTGAATTCAACAGAAACATGTGAAAAGGGGGGAGTCCATTTCACTGACCTAAATGTAGGACAGGGACCTTAAAATTGTAAGGGACTCAGTTGTTAACAACCCTAGGAAAGTAAGAAATTAGAGATACCGTACTACTCTAGGATTCTGAGCTACAGCTGTTTAATAAATTTATTAAAGTTTATTCTCATTTTTTCAAAATTTTCTGCAGAGAAATTGTCAAGAAACACTACAGTATCATAAAGGGCACACACTTAGAAATAAGGGAAACACTGAAACTCCCAAAGTACCACCTCTTCCCTCAATTGCTTAGTTCTAAAAGGATGAGTTTAAAGACATAATACTTACTATGCACAAGAAAATATATAGGGTTCTACATTTTAATGGTTATAATTGGGACGGGGCAGGGAGACAGGTTCCCCCTTCACATACATTTCAGGCAAGATTTTAGACCTGAAGCAGGGTTTACACATCACAAAGTTAGTTAGTATTGGGGGAGCAAAGCTTAATACAAATGTTATGCAACACAAAAATATAGTTTAACAAGAACAATAAAAAAGGAACATGACAATATTATGTTATTTATTCTTGGAGCTTTTTGTTACATGTTCTCACCCATCCAACTCTTCTTACTTATTCCAGGGAAACACACAGCAATAATTTGTGTAGATTTTACTCTCCAATCTTTCCTCAATATAAAAACATTTTTTTTCTTGAGGTGTTCTTATTGGTTCCTAAAGGAAACATTAACATCAGCAGATCTGATCACAGACAAAGTCTACCCAATGGTTAGACAATGTTTATGCTTATGACAAAAAAAACCCATAACAGTCTAAGCCCTCTGGGATGAATAAGCAGAAAAGAGCATCTAGACCAGTGCAAGTATCATGCCACATGTTTCTTCATTAAAACAACCGTGCAACACTCACTCGAAAAGCTGAACTTTCTTAATGCTTCTCCAGTAAGCAACGGGTAAAATGACCTTATTTTTTTCTACACAGCTTGCCCTTCAGCAATATTCTTCTGAAGGACAGCAAACCGTGGGCAAACGAACTCTTATCATCGCCCAAGGATCCCTGAAACAGTTTAACCCTGATAAGAAGTTTTTAATGGTCTCTTCCCAGAAGCACGCATATTTTCTCATAGGCATTTACCTAAGAAAAGTGAAGCAATGAAGCACACAAATACCTGTTTATGTAAGCTCATTCATGTGCAAACATGTGCATGAATACCACAGGCTGAGACTTGGGATCTCATTCGAAGGTACTTGGAGTGAAAATGTCACGACTTAGTGCAAACAAGATCTTAAAACCCCCAGGTTCTGGGGGCTGGAATTTAAAACTTCCATCGTGAGAAAGTGGTCTTGGTCATGATGACGCACAGTCGTGGTCAGCATTGGGCTTCCAAAGGTATCAAGTGTTTTGCATACCTAAACGCTGACAATTCAGTTAAGGAAATCTCAAGACATACATAAACCTAAATTATATTTAAGTTAGTTACAGATACACCGCACAGTATGTAAAGCTTGTCCACTTTCAGTGTTGTGTTTGTAAAAACCAAGTACATATTTTCTTCTTTTCTGTCCTACTCAGATTTCCTATAGACTCCACAGAAAAGATGTGCTTCATGGACAGACTGAATTGTTTACCCTTCTCAGGAATGACAAAACACAAATGGTCTCTAGTCTGGAGACTGAATTATCTGTGCAAATGTACGATTAAAACAATATGCCTTTTAAGCATATTTACAGATGCAAAACCATTCCGTTCAGACCATTTTCAAGCATGGTATAAAATGCAAAGAAAACAAAAACTCATTACATTTTCCTATCCATAAAGACAAGTTTTTAAAACTTGCTTCTGAATCCATTAGAAAGAACAGAGGACTAAAGCTCCTTCAAAATATTTCCCCGCATGATCTACTTATCTACGGGAAACTCATTAAATCCTCATTGTGATAGCAAGTGATTACCATTGCAACTGCTCCCCCAGTTGCCGAGATGCCTCCTGGTCTGTTAATGAAGGAGAGTTAGAGGAATTACACAAGTCCATGAGGGTTCAAGAAATGTCAGACCCAAGATAATCATGCATTTCACCCCCACTGTGCCAGTGGTAAAGTACCTGTGACCTTCCATTGTAACCTTTGTATTTCCTTTCCTCACAAAATTTGCTAGCAAAGAAATCGCAAGTGCCTGAATTTTGAGTACCTGTGATGGAAGAAAAACTTCTAGGTCATATTCTCACAATCCAGAGCTAGACTATTTGAAACAGATCCAGATGCCACTCCTAATGGCCCTTTTTGATGAGCAGAAATCACTGACTAATGATCCCCAGGAGGTATTTTTTCTACCCTCTGCAGAGCTGCCATAATTTTCAAGGTTCTCCATTCTACACTACTGATACACATTTCTATCATAATAGCATATTGTTGCACCTTATATTCAGTGTAATTTCCCCTCAATTTTATGCTCTCTTCCCCTAGAATGATGCCAAGAATCACTCCATCATACCATGAAACAACGAACTTTGCCAACAGGTCGAAAGCAGCTGCTCCTGAACATCTTGCTTAACCTGTTGCCAGGAGCACAATTATCACCTATAATGCTTAACTGCCTGACTTGATGGCAAGAGTCACAAGCTCCTTCTTTACCTATATAATGGACAGCAATTATCAGAGACTGGAAAAATTCCTCCCTTGTAGATCTAAATGGTAAAAGCTGTATTCTCAAGAATATGCATTTTGGGCACAGTATTAATTAAAACAAAACAAAACACAACAATCACACACACACAAAACCCCCCACCAAAAACCCAACAAACGTTAGTCTTTGAATACCAATCTTTCCCTGGTTCACTCTGACAATGACAAGAGGTAGATTATTACACAGGGCTACTCAGAGCCACCACTGAACTGCCCTGAGGAAGGGGCCTGCCTTTGATCTTGGTACTATGTACAAAGGCCTGATAAAACACACAGAGTCATAAGGAAAGAAGATTAAAGATCTTTGGACTAGCTAATTTATTGCTAATTTTGCCTATTTGGTTTCATACTCTCATCCTTTGCATACTAGGTAAAACCCAGACTAGACCTCCCTGATACCTCAAATTTTGTGTGCTCCACACAGGGTTGACTTTGATAGTCCCACAGGTTTTGAGAGCATGCTAGGATTGATATTCCTCCTGAAATCAGAATCAGGGTTTCTTCTGTCTGGAATATAAGTGTAAACTATTCCCAGTGTGACATTTGATATGGTTTAGATCATCTCTTCAGTTGAAAGTTTATGACAGAAAAAGTCAAGAAGGGAAAGGAGTATATGAACTTCTAATACTGCTAAGAAACTGCTGGACAAGCAATAACCTGTGTTACACAGTTTAACATTTATTAACAAATAAGTAAGCTGGAAATTATTCCCCTCTTTCACATGGCTTTCTGCCCAATAAGCAAATTTCCATCCAAGTTCTTTGCATCTTTTCTGAACATGAGCTCTTCTTTGTCTAAAGTGATCCTGTCACCCAGGCTCAATAGTCAATCACAATTCATGGCCACGGGCATGCCTGTCTTGTATTATTCAATAATTACCTTATTCACAGGTACCTTGTCTCCATAAACTGTCCTTGATATTATTAATTAGGACAGCTACATAACCTTGTTAATGGGGGACAAAAGGATGCAAAAGCACTAAGAGCTATTCCTGTATCTCCCCCACCCCCTCCAATTAACTCTCTCCTATGTATCCTGTGAAAAATAAGCTCTTATGCAGAGTTGAGATCTACTAGCCCAATTTTAAAACTGTATTCTTTCTTACCAAGTATGAACATTAAACTTTCTCTCTTAAATGTAGGGGCTTTTGTAAGGCTGAAGTATTCATCTCTTGCATTTTTGGTTCTGTTCAAGATTTTCCAGGCTTGAATTCACAGACTGAAACCATGGTTTGCTAGGAATGGGGAGACAGCATGCCTGAGACTGATCTCCTTCACTCCCATGCCCACTGGGGATTCTCATATCTTACAAGGTATTTCAACACTATAAACCACTTCAATTAGTCTAGCTATTCTGTTTTTTACTGATCCTAGAATGTCTTCATATGCAATGTCTTTTTGTAAATGTAAGTGTTGCCAAATCATTGTGGAGGCTTTTTTAGTAATCATATCTGCTTTGCCATAAACATTAAAAAAAAAACCAAAAAACAAAAACAAACAAGAAAAAAAAAAAAACAACAAAAAACCATCAAAGAAATAACTATTCTGTGCTGGTCAGAGAAGCATTCAACCAATTTTTTATTATATTTAATTCACGGCTAAAATATAAGCTTAAATATAAAATGTAGTAAAGCAGACTTCTGCTTGTGAGGGTGAAATTTATCCTTTATACCAGCATGAAGCTCCAAGGTAGCTCAGAGAGGAAATACACAGGCTCTTTCTGCCTTAGTTTCTCTGGGAGTAAAGTGAAAATACTGGTCAATACTGAATATGATGAAGTATTTAGAGACTAAAATTCTTTATGTAGTATTCCTCATTATAAAGTCTACGCTCATGTTCTTCCATCTTCGATATTCACAGTGAGCATTGGAAGGCCACGAACTTGAAGAACTCTTCTCCAAAACACAGCTGTCAAGGTGGAATAAAAAAAATATTTCTCAAGCTGTTTTATTGTGCATATCTACAGGACATAGGTGACCTGCTGTTGCTTTAAACACAAAAGAAGTGTGGATGCAAGAACCACACCCACATTCCAGATTCCAGTTTACAAGCAACTTCTATAACCTCTTTCCAAGTCAGGTATTTCAGAGTGCTCTGTCTCTTTATCTATTTAGTGTTTTTCTAATTATTTCCAAACATATAGCCCGTCTCATGGAAATTTCGGATTTTAGACAAGAAACGGAAAAAAAAAAAATCCCAGAAGATATTTCACTCAGCAATGGCAACAAAATAGCAGCTCAACAGGAACAAGGACATCAGATACTGATCTTGTAAATCTATGGCTTTCAATTCTTCCTCTAATTGTGGAATAATGTGGATTCAGTAGAGCACAAAGGTATTTTCTTGTGTCAACAGAACCACAGCAATGTTTTTGTACTTTGGCTTTAGTATCTCATGATACATCTGTTGTTTTTAGTAGTCATGTCTCAATCCTGATTCACATTCAGTGAACCAGGTGAACTTGACTCATGCCTATGCAGATGGCCCCATTCAGGCTCACTAGGTATCTCATACACCTATGAGATCACCTGTCCCAGGCCTCTTGGCTCACAATATGTTGCTTCACCAAGCCGTATTGTGCACCTTGTAACAAAATATCTTCCCTCTGACGAAGGCCAAATACATTATCAGCCCTTCACCATTTATATTGGCTTTTCTATATTAGCACAGTGCCTCTGTGAGCAAGAGTAACAGGGACCTCAGCTCAGGGTGATTCAGACTTCCCGCACTGCGTTCCAGCAGGCAAGAGCACAGAGGGCGTGCTGGTTTTTAGCCTCGATCTACCTCCAGGGTGCTGTAGGCATTGCAGACAGCTGTGTACAAATCTCCAAACACCTTTTATCTGCATTGCAAAGGATACAACCACAGCTACAACTGTCCCTTCTCTACACTCTAATTAGACACTTCCTTTTCTCAAGAACAAAGACTAATACCACCGATGGGATGACCCAAGCTGGGAGGAAAAGGAGAAGCTGTAACAGAACATGCTGTTCAGTGCTCAGTTACTTGGTGAGAAGGGCAGAAATGACAGACTGAGTGATACTAGGGGGAGGAGAGAGTGGAAAAAAGAATGTGGCAAGTGAAAAGGAGTGGTGGGGTCTACTACATCACCGACGTGTGCTCCAATCCCACATGAAAAATATTATCTCTTTTCTTTCAGTGAACCGATTCCTGGATTTCTATTATGCTTGCTGGTAACCTGCATGCAAACTCTAGAAGTCTGTACTAGGTACCATATTTGATAAAGATCTGTACTGGAGAGATGGGAACAGACCATCAGAAGCATCGACAGGCTATATGAGTGCTTCCAGCAAAACAACACAGATACTAACTCAACAATAACAGCTCTGCACAGGCTTCCTTTGAATCCTCATATGATGGACACATATTTAGAAACTAAAGGCCCCTGCGACCGACATATGCATGCTCTTCAATTTTCGTATTGTACAGGACTCTTCATCAAGCTGCCTTGAGATAGGTGCAGTGTGATTGCCGCAGATTAGTGTTTTCTGGTACGGCCAATCTCAAAGCCTCCTTCAAGCTGTTGACAAGAACTTTGTATCCCTAGAAGTAAGGGCTCTGCTACCCATATACTCAAAAGAGTTCCAGAAGTGGTGCCCAACATTCTAACTCCATCCCATATATACTACTGCAGTGGACAAAGTGGTATGCCTCTTTGGGCAAAGTGTAACACCGCACCAAGCCTTCCCCTCCTCATGTTAGTATTGACCTGGAGGGGTCACCTTGCTCCACATGTGAGTTGAGGTGTGAGCAGTGGGGACAACCATGACATTTAGACTGAAGCATCAGGGTCAGGTAGCAAAACACCATTGGTACAAGTTTTGAAAAGGCCGTTTCCTCACTTATGGAAGCAATAGCATGAGACTATGCAAGATGACCAACAGTAACGCCTACCTCCTCTCCAAACTCTCTCATGAAGGAAGCTGTTATAAAGCTAAGAACAAAAGGCTATGTTGAAATGAGGACAAATGAAGTCTTTTCGCTCCCTCCAAGACTTGTCACTAATTAGAGAAGGTGGCTTCCTCCTCTCTGGGGAAGAGATTTGATGTTGTTGCATCTGTTGTGGCTTTATTCAATACTGTGCTGAGCAGCAGAACACTGTGCAGCCTTTTGCAATGCAAATACCTTTTTTTTCCCACCTCTCATTTGCCTGAATCGGCCCTATTTCCAGCTCATGATATAATATTCCGATAACTCTGTTTCCACCCTTACTTTCCACTACCAAAACCCCATCGGCGCCATCATGGGTGTAAATATGTCACAAAACACTGTTTATTTTTGCCTTTACTAAAATGTAGAGCCCATACCTTCAGAATGCTTCCTCCAATCAAATATGGTAATGGACTTGTGACACAGGAGACCACAGCAGAACAAGCTGTTATAGGACTATCACCCATCTGCCTCCTTCTCTACAGTTTCTCCTACAGCTATGCAATTAAAATATATGTAATCAGGAATGGGCAGATCTGGGTGGGTGCTTCAAGCAAAGATCACACATAGGGTATGAAGAATCCAGAGAAGCAAACGTGTTACTCTATTCTCCAGGGAATATTCAGAAGATACCTACCTTAGACATGTTTGCCACCTGAGGTAAATAACACAAGTATTAGATGGGAAAAGTGCTTAAATATACTGGAATATTAAAAATAACCAGGGAAGCAAACCAAGTTTATACAAATCAGAATGTTTAAACAACATAAAGAAGGAATAGTTAAGAGAATAAAAATGATTGCTTACCAAAAGAGTAATACAAAACTTTATACTTGTGAAAAGAGTTGTGTAATAAAGGGTTATCCTACACACAGATGAGATCTTGGGATGTCAGTGGGTGACAAACCATGTAAGAAGAACCACAGACTACTTGACTACAAGGCAGGAGTTTCTCATATGATCCTTATCTTCTAAGATAGTTTGCCAGCCAAGGAGGATGTGCTCTAAAGCCAGACAGTCTAAGCCACATGTTGAAGGCTAAGAATAAATTTGTAGCAGAACAAACTGAACTCAATCCCTTAATCACTAGATCGTGACAATTTACCAACACTGTTAGACACCTGCAATTCAAAAATCCTTATGTGACAGTTTAAAGAAGAAAACCAGCTAGTGTATGAACAGAAGTTAGGCATCTACTATAGCGTTACTGTGCTTGGGTTTTTACACCAAGGAAAATGGTTTCTAATGAAAGATTGCAAAGTCTTTGTTGCATACCTCTGGAGCGTTACAGAAATGCTGTTCACATGCTCCTACCTTGCAAGTAAGAAGCATTAGGTAGAAGCATCAAAATCTACAGATTTGGCACTTCAGTATAGCTTTCATATTTCCTAATTTTACCTCACCATCAACTTTCCACCGTAATAATGAAAGGAGTAGGACAAGTTCCAATCCGAAGGGGAACACCCAGCAACTTCTATCTGCTATACGGTTTCAAAGGCGTGGACACCAGCACAAGCTGACTAGCTAAGCGAGATGTTTGAACTGCATATGCGGGTTTAGGTACCGAGATCCGAGGGTACACTGCAAGACAGTTTAGTCATAAGCAGGTAGAGGCCAGACAGGGATGAAGCCTCACCATGTAAGAAGGCATCTTGGAAAACAAAAATCTTGCCCTTCATGTTGTCTTGCCCTTCTGGGATGAGGGAAGATAAGCACAGTAAGAAACCTTCTAACCAGATAATTCACTTCTTATTTTCCATCTGCAGGACAGAATTACCTGTACCTTGCTTGCTGCTGAAAGACTGGCCCTGCTACACAGGCATTGTGGACTTAACCTCTGAAAAGCACTGCCTTTGCTGTAGACAGGCAGATGTGCTTCCTGCCCTGGAAAGGATAGACACTGCAGAAGGTTGTTTGGGATTTTTTATTAAACGTCCTTCGGAAGTAGATTTCAAGCACAAATGTCACTATGCTCAGTCCCAGATGTGTCTACAGGCTCCATAAACATGTTTTAATGAATCAAAATTAGGTACCGTGGAAAGATGGCACCAACCAACTGTGAGGTAATTTATATCACATAGAAGTCATGACAGGAAGAATAAAAGGTAAGAGCAAAGCGGTAACCTGTGCATCAAACATAGAACCAGCAAGCACATCAATATCAAGAGTGTGAAATGCTTTGGATCACGGCTAAGGACAAATCGCCAGGGTTCCCCTGCCTACAGAAGTCTACGATACAGAAAGCCAACAGATTTTTACTCAGCTGCTAGAGAGGTTTGAGATGGGCTGTATACACACTTATAAGTCCAGACTATAGACCTGATGGAATAGGTAGTACAGAAGAAGGCCCCTCCTTATTAAAGCTGAAATCCACTCCAAAGATTTTTGTGTGTGTTCCCTCCTTACAATGAGGATGAAAAGTCCTAGCCCTAAAAAACCAAATCCAAATGGTGTCTTACATAAGACATCTACAGCCAAAGCAATCTAAGCAATAATTTAAGACAGTAACTTCAGATTTTTCACAATGTGTTTTCAGGAGCTTTATTTTAGCAGTATGTAGAAAGTATTTGGAAGCCATGACCTGAAACCTGAAAGAGCACAGAAGTTCATAATGAATGCTGACATCTGCTTAACCTCACACCTCTATTTCTGTTCCTACTACAACTATGACTGTCATTGATTTTAATCACTGTCACAACCTTTCATACTAACTCTAGAACATAGAAAACTTTAACTTCCAGCTCTAAGCATGGGCAATAGCAGGAAAAACTAAGGGAAAAAAAAAAAAGGGAAAGAAAAAGATATAGCAAAAAATTTGACTTTCTGTATTTAGTTATCAGTGTGACCTGTCTTTAACCCAAACACTATGGTTAATAGGTTTCCTGTAGCCATCATGTGATTAGACAGCTCTTGCACCTGTTAGCATATTTAGGCATATATTTTTGTGTTAACGGCCAGTGTCTCTTTCTAAATAAGCCACGACTACATTTTAAATTGCTTAAGTCAACTTCCTCAAGCAACCACAAAGTAAGAGGTTCTCGTGGGAAAAAAAGAAAAGAAAAAAGTGCTAGGCATCAGTTTTCAGTTCAGAAAACCTCAATTAAGCCTACAAATTATTTTATCAGAAGAAGGGAAAAAAAATTAGGAACTACCTGGTCAAAATACAGAATATAGAGCAGAATAATGGGGTCACAGATGGAAAGATATCTTTATCTATGTTTTATCTTTGCTTTGAAGTGCTGTTGCTTTACACATATTATTATAGATAACAAGTTCTCCAAGGGCAAACACTGTAGTATTCGTCTGCAACTGCTCAGAACAATATTACTAATTTCCATTTGGGGAGAGGACAGAAGGCTTCTGGCACAGGACACCTCACAGAGTAGCTCTAACTGCTCTCTTATGTGTTTGCACCTGCAAAATAATAGTAAAAAAATACAAGGGATTCATTTTTTTTTTAAGAAACAGCAGAGCGGTTTACCCTATTCCTTATTTCCCTTGTGCCTCAAAGTGCTATTATTAATAGTTTTCTTCTTCCAGGTTATGTTTCAGGGCCAAATTTTGTGACTATAATTGATGCTGCTCCCCAAGTAACCCATTTTGACCTCACCCTCATCTCCACTCATTCCATTTTCAGAGCTCCTTGTCGAGGCAGAGCTGGATTTCTACTAGAAGGCTTCTGGCCCACACAGCACACCCGACTTCTTTCCCACTGAAGATGCAGGGGGTTGACTGCGTCTGGGGTGGTTTTCACTTAAAGGCTTTGTAGGTACTGATGCACACATGCATGCAAAGTACTGTCATGCAGGGTCCTTCCCAGCTACCAGACAGTCACTGTGACCGTGAGAAAGTGAGTTGGTTTGAGACCATTGGTACAGTGACACGGGAACAGCTTTAAGTATCTTCTACCAGCATCATTCATGGTTTCATATACAGGAATGAGTGGGAAAGATACTCTAATATAAAATACCACAACACTGGCAGTACCAGTTCAACTGAATTTGTGGGTTGCATAAAACAGTTCACTGGAATATTTAAGAATGTACAATTTGTTAATTTTTTTTTTAGCACGGACAAGACCCAAGATACTATCCGATTATCTGATTCTGGCTTGCAGTCAACTAATCCCTTTGTATGTCCACACCGAGCTCCTGCACGAGCTCTGCCCAGCCACAGCCCTGCTCTCAGTCTGCTCAAATTGGAGCAAGCCCTTCTTCATAAAAGGCTGCTCTGTGCTAAACACGCAACCACCGCCCAGCATCACACAGAAGAGAAAGACAATTTGAGCCTTTCTTCCAGCTTGCTTTTTTATTTGCTAAAGAAGCCGTTTCTAGAAAAGCTGAGAGTGGAGGGCAGACTTGTTTTCAGGTCTGATGTTTGCACAGGCTGACAAGAAGGTTTGCAACTTGTAGAAAAAATTAGTAACTAGATGATACAGGTGTGGAGGAAGGAACCTGCTATCTTTCACCTTGCTGCAGACAACAGCCCGACAAATAAGAAGCGGGATAAGCAACCTAACCCACCACAAGGACAAAACCAGGAGTTTGTTACCAACATCAGCAGCAGCAGATAAAGCCCTTCAATTTTTGTGCAGAAATTGTGTTAACCTTCATAAAGGCCTCCTATCTCATCTCCCATGAAGCCCCATACACTTCCGTATATCATTACTGCCTCTATAACACGCTAGTGACAACCAAGATGTGGTTATGTTGCCTCAGGGTTTATTGCTTGATTTCCATTTTTGAAGTTGCTATATCTGTTCTGCGTACTAATTATGGGTTTGTACCTACAGTTTGAAGAATTATGTTTAAAAAAAATAGCAAGCAAGAGATGAATAGCTAATATGGAAAAGTAGCTATGTTGTTTTGCCTTAGGTTTCACTACGTGGTTTTGACAGGGATGATGCATGTGTCTCTCAGATGCTAAGCACATTGGGTGGCCACAAATTAGCCAGCTACAGATTTGGGTTTTCCTGCTTACTCACATCTTCCCTAGCAATTTATGAAGTTAAAAAGAAAACCTTAGCAGTGTCACTTATGTGCTAAAAAATCATCTGCACATACCCAAATGAGTACAGAGAGATAGTGGCAGGAGGGGAAGCCCGAATAATACCCTGCCCTGGCTATTCCCAAACCCATCACAGGAGCCATCAACCCACCACAGCCTGATCTCCACAATCCCAGAGGAGCACCCAGGCACAAGGGCAGGCAGGAACCCAAATTAAGGACTCAGAAGAAGGGACACCCTGCCTAGGCCCCTCCTGGGCATGTCCCTTCATGGCCTCAGCCCCAGCATCCAGGCATGCAACACATCAAGATGGGTCCACAGTAAAGCACCTTTTGGATGGAGAGGGGTTGCTGCCCAGGGGTATGGGACAGATTATGGGATGTGGGGAAAGAGCATTTTGGGATTGCACAAGACTTATTACAGGATGTTTAGGGAAGGCACCAGAGGTGGGAAAAGGGATGGATTTAGATGATTTGGGAATGAACTAGTGTGGGTGAAATCGAGAGGTAAGGGGATATAAAATTTTGGTCACATGTAAGCAGTTGTCTGGTATACTTTTCTGGCTGCACCCTGCCCTATGTTCTTATTAAATTCATTTCTAACTCTTTTATTGGGTGAGGGACTCTCTATTCAGTGTGTGCGTGTGCATATAGGGGGGTCTGAGCACAGCTACTAGAGTCAGACCAAGGGTGAGAGGGCTCATGTGTCCATGGAGCGCAGGCATGTGAGGGAGTGTGTGAGTACAAACAAAGACTGAGCTGAGCTAGCTAGCCTGGGAGCCATGGGTGTCTCTAAGGGGCAAAAATGCAGAGGAGTTGGCTACTGGAGACTAGGGCCAAAAATATATTTCTGTTTTCCCCCCACCCCTCACTAGAGGACCTCTGCCCTGCTCAACCAGATAGGGGAGTGGGATGCAGCCTTTACTAATGCCTGGGAATATATCGTGAGCCTTGCTGCTGGTTGAACCTGGGGATGCAGCTGCCTCACCTATCTCAGGCCACTGGTGATGTATTTTCCCCTAACAAAGTACTCTTTGCTGAACTATTATTACTTGCACATGAATTGCCACCACTAATCCATACTACAAGTATGTTTCACAATATACTGTAATTGTCAAGAGACCTATATGCAATAAACGATTGTTTCGGCACCCTATGTTCTCAAGTCCATTCTGACCTTAAATAAAAATGCAGGAGCTACTATATTAATAATTCTCTGGAACTTAGATGAAGGCAATTTAACTGGGGAAAAAATAACTGTCACATCGAAAGAACCATCTATTTTTCACAGGAAAGAGCAGATGTGTTTTGCTGTTCACAGGCAAGACCAGTATCATGACGGACCTCCTCAACTCTTCATTTATCCACCATCAGATGTTAAGGCCCATAGCCCTTCAGAGATGAAAAGTCATTCAACACCAAACACAGCTAGAGAAAACTCTGCCTAAAGAGTGTGCAGACTGTATAAACAGGAAAGGAAACACAGGCAGGGAGAGGCAGAGTGCCTTTCCCCAGGTCACATGCCAGGTCCTTAACAAAGCCAGAAATAGAGTTCTGGCTTCCTGAGTCCCCTCCATCCCACCACACACCTGGTCTCCCACGCAGTTAGGCTACAGACATTGCTGTCACGTAGAATCACCCCTTCAGACACTGGTGCATCTGGAGAACAGAGCAGCAGGAACCTCAGGAGCAGCATCTTTACTCTTTTCAGGAACTTAAGTTTCAGCAGAAAGAATTGAGCCAGGATGTGTTATACAGCAGTGAAAATGTTTTAATATCCTTCACTCCAATTCAGTTGTCTATCCTTTTCTGGATAGTATTTAAGGGATTTGTTTTCTACTATAAATTCATCGTTTCTCCTCCCATGTAAGAGGCTATTTTTGTTACCAGACAACATCATTGCAGAGCCTAGTTATACAGCTGCTAAGAAAAGCTCCCATTTTAAACACTAATAAAACAAAAAACTTAGCACAAGAAGAAATAACTCTACTAGACAAACACCAAACCAAATAGCACTACTGGAGGCATTCCACCTTGGAAGTGATTCCTAGTTAAGCAACTGATTCAAAGTACAAAAATATTAATTCTCTACATATTCAGTGTGATGACAACTGCAGCGCTGGGATCCCAAGCCTGCTTACGCACAAGCAAAATTCATCAGGTGAGAATCAAATCTAATTTGCTCTTCTGGGTCCTTTTCTACCAGATGCAGGGCAGTGCTTGGGTTCATTTAGTAACTCACAAAATTGGAGTTGCAGGTGGTAGTGTCTCACCCAAGAGCAGCATCTGCACCACTCCCACCCAGTAGCATAGGTACTCAGCGCTCTACTTCATACCCCCAGGCCTCTTTGGCCATGTTAATGCAATAATAAGTAGGTGGTTTGGTTTCAATTTTCTTATTTTTACTATAGCAGAGGAGGAGGGTTTGAACTATAACCCAAGGAAATGATACATACAGTTTGATCTCAAGCCTCTGGGCTTCTTCCTCTTGCAGAAGGAGCACACCTCAGCTAAACAACATGGCCCCTCCCTCCCTCCCTCCCAAGTGTGAGCTAATTACACAAACGTTATTCAGTGCTCACATGTTGTTACCTCTCTTTGCACTAACAACAATCATTCAAGTACCAAAAAGCATTATATCTGTGAGTACAGACATAGGCCACCACCACATCAGTGCCTCTAGGAGCATGTCCCACCTCACACAATCCTGTGCCACTCTGCTTCTGCCCTTGCCTCCATCCCTGCTCCTTCCCACCCCGTGGCTGAAGCGAATCCATTTGTAAAGCCTCCAAACCCTGGAGAAAGGAGGCCTGGGAGCAGACCGTGCTCTTGCCTGCTTCCCTCATCCTCGAGGTTTGATTGTCAGATTTGAAGCTTTCGCAAGGCGTGTGGCAGAAGCAGCGCAGCCTGTGTCTACCATCTCTTGAGGAGAGCTGGGCAGGGGGAGAGGGCTGCAAAGCACTGCTTTGTGCCCAGCCACAGCCTTGCAGCTGGCGAGGGAGCATGGCCCCAGGTGTGCTAGAAGTGCTGCTGCCTGGGGAGGAGGGGGAAGAGGCTCCTCTCACTCCATTTCTGCTCCTGCCTCTCCTGCGCGAAGAAGCTCCCTGCACACCACAAGGTAAGGCATTAGAAAGAATCCCTATTTTGAGACGCATTACTTTTATTTGGCAAAATCTTGCCATTCTTCTCAAACACCAGGTTACACTGGGGCTGAAGAACGAAGAGCCGAATGTTTCGATGATGCACATACAGCCTGGAGTAAACTAAAGTGAATTAATAACACTACACCTGGGCAGTCAGTGCACACGCTGCCTATTACCAGGAGGCTGCAAGCCAAGTGCCATTAACCTCCAAGGCAGATCGTTATTAGACCATAACACCCAACCTGTCATGTCTCATTGTTTCATTAACACAGTTCTGGAAAGCCTCTAATAAAGTCAGGGAAACTGTTGCCTCAAAATTAGCAGACATTACAAGATTTTCCACATGGATACTAAAGAGAAGAAAAGGAAGTTTATTACAATAATTTTAAGGGCATTAGCGATCACTGTGATAATTTTGCTTCTGATCTAAAGCCCACTGAAGGCAGTAAACAGGCTCCTACTCTTTTCTTCTGGAACACCGATTTTATTATTATAAATATGACTCTCCCCCACTCATTTCTTAAATTAAATTAGAAGTTGCCCAGCCCAGAAGAAACCTGTAATGCATGTACCAAAATATTTGCATTGCTGACAAGCTCTGTCTTTGAATCTTCATGAAAGGCATATAATTGTGTTTAATGCAATTTATTTGTCATTAAATAAGCTTTGATCCAGACATCTTTGCAACAGAGAGCCAAAGAAACTAAAACTCCAAGTCTATTTTAAAGTAATGTGCATTTAGCATTCATTCTTTCCCTTATCTGGTTAAGAAATTTATTCCCTAGCAGATTATAGAAGTATAACAAAGAAAAAAGTTACGTAACTTTATTAATGCCTCATAACTTATGGTTACCATAGTTTGTTAAGGGACATTCTCATCTGATTCAAAACAAAAATCTTTGGGACAAAGATTATTGACCATTCCACCACCCAGGAAAGCTTAGATAGCACCTAACCAAGTCAGTTTCCATTGTTTCAATGGGTCTCAAATGCCAGCTGATAAAAATAAACAGAAATTTAACAGGGAAAGAAAGAAAAGGAGAATTTTGAAAAAATTTAAACGAGCACATTTCCATGAATGATTTTAGTGACAATGGCAGCTTGTCTGCATTTAAGTTACTCTCTGTAATGTGTGCAGGGCCAACACGGACACTGCACTTCTATTCACAAGGGAAGAACAAGCTAGCTGTTTTGGTTGGTTGGTTAGGTTTTTTTCTTCTTTTCCTTTTTGGTTTAATGAAGACATAAGCAAAACAAATGCTCCAGAATGTGATCAGTTTTTTGGTTTTGTTTTTGTGTTTTTTTTAAAAAAAGAGAGAGAGAGAGAGAAAACAAAACGAAAGAAAAAACCTCTCTAATAGAAAAAAAAAATTGTGTTTTTTTCCTCTGCCAACTGCCTCCAGGAAACTTTCTGTGGGAGTTGGGACATTCATCTCCCAGAATCTGGCCCCTAGTGAGGAACTGCAGTGTGCCAAGCCAAGAAGAGGGGGGAGGGTAAAAAAAAGGAAGCAAATTCTACGCTTGATTGTGAAATAATCCAGATCATCTAATTTCCTATTATGCATGTGAAATATTTCTTTAAAAGGAGGAAAGTTACTTAGAAGTCATGATTGCTCAAAAAGAGAAAGAAAACCTTTAAAAACTGTACTAATTTGGCTTTCAAACTAGTTCTTATCCACATGAAAATTAGTTATGATGGCATTTAAAAAACACAACACCATAGTGGATGGGACCATATTTCAGCTACATCAGTCTCTGCAGCCTAGGTTAGCCTGTTTCCGATGCTGGCAAATACCAGATGCTTGGGGAAAAATGTAAGACAAGCACAAGCACATGCACATGGTGACATCTCACCAGATTACTCTGCTGGGGTCCACACAATTCACAGGTCTCATATGAGTCCTTAAACCCAGAACTCTTGAACCCACGTAAAGTTCTAGCACCTTTAGCCTCTACTCAACAGCTTAGATGGTTACAAACCATGCCCCCTTGCTTTCAACCCCAAACCCACTAAAATTTTTCACATCCCCTGGATCTCATATTAGCAGCAGCAAACAACTCCTTTTCATCTTCTCCTTCCCTGTGGCATCAAAAGACTTTTGTCCATCCTCTCTCAGTAGCTTCTTTCCCAAGAAAGGAAGTCCCAAGCCTATCTGTCCCTGTAAACAAACTGTTCAGTGCCTTTGGCAACTACTGTTGCTCTGATCTGAATCTTCTCTAGCTCTAATCTACCTCTTCTGATGTGGAGCTGCCCTTAGCCATTTTCTGTACTGTTGGCTTTTGACTACTTTTCCCATTGTGTGAAGCCTTAATGCAGGCAACAGTGGAACCAAAGGGTATTCCAAAAATCAATAGCGAGGAAGGCATGTGGATTTTGCACTCACCAATTTCTCAGGGTCTGGCAGACAAAATGCATTCTTAAAAACAAACAAAAAAGCCCACACACCAAACAAAATTCAGGTTTTCATTCCAAGTCATATAATTTTTGAGCAAAGGTAAGTCAAATTTTTTTAACCAGTGAATATTTTTGGACTAGACAGTCCTAGAAGAGACTCACTGATAGGAACAGCTTAGTTAAACGAAATTTCTAATGGTACCATGATAGTTTGAATTGTTATTCATACAAAAATCTTTTTATTCCAACTTGACTGACATAGAAATTGTCATGTTGTAAAGACAAAGGACAAAGCTACTTCAGAGTCTCTGCACAGTAGAAACAGCTCAGTCCCAGTGAATCTGTCTCTAGATACCTTTGTTAATTTAGCCCTACCACAAAACAGGCCTGAAATATAATTGTTGGTCTCCTAAGTGCAAAAGATCCGTTCTGGAAAGTCTGTTTTCCCATTTGTTTTTAAGCAACAACTAGCACATGCCTTTGAGTGTCCCAAGAGGTAAACTTGGGTTTCTGTCCCCAAATGGAAGGACAGAATTAGCTGCTGCTTCAGACATTTTCCACTCCTTTCCTTAGATTCATTGAGCTCTCCAGGGAGAAGACTACAGAAGTAGATGAGGAAATCATGTGTATAAGGATGTGATGGGGGTGGGGGGTGGAAACATCAGGGTATGAACTGCATTCCCCCTCATCCCATGACGACCACTGACTGGATCTTGCAGGAGGATCCACAGGCTCGTTGCTGCCATCAGACGTAGCGTGGCTCAGGGAAAACTGTGCCTGTGGAGCTGTAACGTCCAGGCAGGGAAGTAAAATACAGCTCCACCAGAAAAACATCAGTAAGCAAAGAGTGCCAGCTCTACAGGGCCTGAATTATGGCACAGAAACATCTTCAGGTTCTTCAGATGTGACCCCAAACTGAGAAAACACTGAAGAAGTCAAGAAGTTTCCGTATAACTGGAGAGTACAGGTCCAGGCCTTTGGCACAGTTTTTAGGGAACAGTTGTAGCTGTGATGACATTTTAAAAAGCTTTGGAAACCCAGCCACAGATGCAGAGATGAAGCATTCATAGCATGCATTCTAATAATTTCTGTTTACACAGCTTAGGGAAAAAAGCCTAACTAAACCTAATTCTTTTTTTGTGTGGGAATCTGCTCTGGTTTAACTCAAAGGTCATTTTAAAGTCTGCGTGCATTTACAGCGCTAGACAAATATTTGTCAAATATACAGCCTGCTGGTCTCGTTTGAAAGATAAAGGTTATGGGGGAGGAGGGGAAGGAAAAAATCCCAACCAATGCAGAACATAGAACTGAATGAACCTTAAGGAAAAGCATCCGTCTGCCAGAGAGAGACACATTCCTGCTAGCAGAGACTGCCACCTTTTGGGAAACAGCTTCAGAGGCTGAGCAAAGAGGATGATCCACCTTTCCCATAAATTTCCAGGATTGGTTCTGTATTTGGATGTATATCAGGGTCAAATGGTTTCAGTTTCTCAGCTAATTTCCAGTAGAAAAAGAAAAAATATTTACAAGAGCATCCCTGAGCTCTGCTAGGTTTTTTTTCCCTAAAAAAGCAAGGCTATCTTTTTTTTTACTGTTCATCTTGTCTACTGCTACTATTTTTTTGAATCTGTTAGCCAATTTCAATAAAATTTGACACAGGGGAAATATCTCAGATAACAAAATCCCAAATTCCCGAGGATTAACAGTTTAGAAAATAAGCTACATTCAAATGTATTTATGTATATATATGTAGCCTCATTTGGGGAGAGCAAAGAAAGAACTTAGCTAGGACACTTCCTGGCTGGTGGCAGCCAGTCAACCAGTATGGATGCGGCTCTCCAGTAGCCACTGCAAATACTTTCTTTACCCCAGGCCCCCGGTGCTGACCCCAGACACGCAAGGATGGGACAAACAAGGGGCATTGTCATTACGGTAAGTAAACCAGTAGCAAAAGAGATCACAGGTCAATAGGATTAAAACATCATTGGTTCTGCTACTCTTGCCAGTGGCACAGGGACAGAGCCCACAGGGAGAAAACTAAATACCTTCCACTCTTTGGATGTGTTTAGTATGGATGCTTTTAAATCATGTGGGAAACATGACTGTTAAAGATAAGGGCTTAGGATTTTCAAATGTTTTACCTGTAATGTGACATCAAAAGTGGTCATCTGGTTTAAAAAAAAAAAAAAAAAAAAAGCAAGTGCAATAATGCAAAAACCTGAGCTGTTATAAGAAAAATAATCTTACCATGTGTTGAGGTGGAAGCAGCAAATTCAGTAATTTCTGCTCTCCTTGCCCCACTTGCCAGAGGGGGTTTGGGTTTTATTTTCCCTTTCTAACTCTAGCTGCCTGATTTCAATCCCATTTTTACAGAGACTTCAGGGATATGATTTTTTTTCTAAGAGTCCTGACAATAGGTAGGGAAAGGAAAGACAGCCTCAATACCTCATGGAGGGACAAGCTGCAGCCAGATCTCAGCCACACTATTACACACAAGGGGCTGTGCAAGAAACAAGACATCACTTTTTATCTCACAGTCCAATCTGTAGCTGCACCCCACTGAAATTCCCCTCCTGTCCCACCTTTTTCTGTTTTTATAAAAAATGGTCTTCGCCCTGACACTGGATCTCCCTCACTTGCTCTCTTGGACAGGGAACCCTGCAGTTTCAAATCACAGCAGAAACCTTCTGTACAGCCCCTAGGGGCAGTGATGCAAAGCGATGCGTTTCACAGGAGCCTGCCCATCACTGGCCAACTAAACTACCTTCCAACCCTGTAAGATTCTCTCTTCTGTCACCATGAAGGAGGCTGCAAGGACACTGCCCTTCAGAAGGTCAAAAGCACCTACATGTTGCCCTTGTACTGCAAAAAGGAATAAGGCAAAAGACTGTCACCTGATGTGTCTCCCAGAGCAGTCTTTCCCAGCAAGTCTTCCATTCCACCCATCTGCTGTCCCTGCCAGGCTGCTACCTCCTTGTCCTCTCCCTCTTGCTCTTTGTCCCCATCTGCATTTATGTGAAATTGGATCTTGATGTGGAAGAACAGTGGAGACTGAGATGTTAACAACTCCCAAGAGAGTTACTGGGGCTGTGAGTGAAAAACAACACTGAAGGAGGAGCAATGACTGTCACACAAGACATTCAGTGCTGGAAGGGGGAGAGTAAAAAGGTTATTTGGACAGTATGAGAAATTTTGCTTGCAGGGGGCATGCCTCCTCCTTCCTTCCTTCTCAGATTATTTGAAAAGCAGGAGCAGCAGCATGTCAAGCTGCAGAAAGGATCAGAGAAAGAAGGACTTCGACAGACATATCAGACCCAGCACACCTCAGTGGGGCAGGTGCTAAAAGACACTCTGGTCTTCCTGTGCTGCTGATTTTCCTCTCCAGCAAGAAAGGGGAGACGAGAATAAGTTTAGCCTCATGTCTCACCTGAAACATTCCAAGATCTCATTGCTCAGAAGCCACAACACTAAGGATCTGAAAACATCAGAAGAACAGCAGATATCTCTATATATACACCGTTACAGGCTGTCCTAGTCTTTAAAATGCAGTGAGATGTGTTAAACACTACAGATAACTGACTAGCTAGTTATTTCAATTTTCTATGCTGAAATATCATGGTAGCTACAAGCAACTGAAGCCCACAAATTCAAAACCCAAGCCAAGTCTTGTAGCAGCTATTCTAGATTAGATCCAATCAGAACAGCACTTGTTATAATTCTGATGGTAGCCAGGGGTCAGGAGAACAACTGCTCTTAAAAGATTTATTTCGCCACAGATTAAATTCTAAAGCATCTTAGGGAAGGATGCTCTTAAAACTCCTGATATTAGAGTGGCTACATATTCAGCATCTCTGAATTGAGGTTTGAAGCCAAAATAATTTTCCACCCCCTACAGGATCTGGAAAGAATATGCTTCCAGCACCAGGGGAAGAACGTTCTCAGACATCAGCTTGTGCAAAGAAAACAGAAGCCAGGCATTTTCTTGTCTTAAGAGAGAGAGGGATTGTTCACTGAACAGGAAGAACACAGAAGATAACTTATTTCACCTTTGAAAAGCTAGTCCTGTCAGAAACAGAAATTCAGAATACCCTTTTTTTTTTAAGCTGGACGTCTTTGAACGATGCTACGATATTGGTGAGCCAAGAGTTAATCAATTAATTTCCTTATTCTCCTAGGAAAAGAAAAAGCATTTTCTCAATTTGGAATTGCTGTAGCAGAACCAACAACAGATACTAATTCAGTGAGCTGAAGAACATTGGGAATATGTGACAGCTAAAGGCTTGTCTGAATCCTTGTCCTGTGCAGACACACAATCGTGCTGGGGTGATCCCAAGTTTTCAGTATCTCATTAAGAAGTGACAAACAACGTGACAAGGCAAAAAGCAATTTAGACCTTGGCAGTTCTCAACCCGAGGGCAGGCAGGCTCACTCCGAGATGTCTCTGAAAACAAGTTAAGTTGTCATGGTTCTACTGAGCTGCCTACAGCACTGTTCTGGATGGCCTCCCTTCTGCAAGCCTTACTGTCCTCTGACTGTTGGTGTACTCACAATGTCAAGGGCATATTTGACTTGGCCAGGAATACGGATCAGGGCAAGACTCCCTCTGGCCTGAGGATATTCAGTGAAATAGGGCAAAAATCAAGCTCCAGGGAAGCATTGCAGTAAAATAAAATTAATAAGCTCCTAAGCCAGCAGAATGTTTGAATATGTTTTCTTCTTAAAACAAACAATAAGCTACTCACCAAAGTCTATCAAGACAGGCTTAAACAGCAAGATAGGAGGGTGTTCTCTGAACCAACCACACCAAGTTTATGTCACCTTAAATCACCTGGGAGAATTTTTTCTTTTTTAAAAAAACCCTTGACAGATTAATAAAATAAACATTTTCTGTTCTAGGCACCAGAACGAGGCTGGATAAACCAGTTTACCAGCCTAACTTGCATGTCTAGCTAAATCTAAACAAACATTTCACCATTACTGTAGCCAAAGACAACTTTTAGTCCATATACCTTCTTGTTGCCCTGGTCATATTACTAAAAAGATGTTACTTGAAACATTTAAGTGGAATACAATTCAAAATCACATATGATCAGCTAGGAGATGAAGGATGCTGCCTACTAACACAGGGCAAGATTTCTTACAGCATTGATGGACTTGGAAGTTGAAATCCCTCCAAAAAATTCAACAAGGTTTGGTCATCTACATCCCTTTGGTTCCTTGGAACTCTACCCTCACTACATTTAAGCACATGTTATGAAAGGTTGTTCTATCTCTAATATTCCATCAGCCTCCCTTGTTTCTAAAGGAAGGAGAAAAATAAAAAGAAAAAAATTCATCGTGAAGACAGCTGTCTACCCTGGGGTGAACATAGCAGCAAATATCTTGAATTATTTTGAGACTTTCTAGCATTTCCTCCAAAAGGACAACCAACACTTAAAAAAAAAAGATGTAAAAGCAAAGGGTCAGGTTACAAAGGATGACTTTAGAGAGAAACCCCTCTGAGCCCAGTGCAGCAACTGATAATTTCCAGAAGAGGGCAGTCTTAGACTAGGGATGATTCACAAGGGCGTTCTTGCTACACCTGTTTCCCGACCCATTTTACCGTATGTATCTAAGCAGCTTGATGTTTAAATAGCACCGTCCATCAAAAAATCTTACATAGATGCCAACACTTACAAGTTAGACTCCTGGAAGATCCAGAGGGGAGGGTAATTATTTCCCTTTTACAGATGCTATAATGTAAGGAACAGCATTCTGCATGTGGATTTAGTCCAACAAAAAATACTTGGTTAAGCACATGCTCAACTTTAAGCACACCATCAATTTTACAACAGTCAAAAACACTTTCACTTTTCCTTGCCTCTGAGTTCACTAGCAGTAAGATTATGGTGATAGGCAATCACACAAATTCTACAAGACCAAATACTAACACACCAAAAAAACCACCAAACCGTCAATTTATTTAGTATTTTTCTCCCCAAAAGGTTCTTCTGGGCTCTATACCAAGACTATACCAGCCTTGCTGTCTGCTCTTCATTCTGAGCAAAGACTTTACTACCTAAACAATCAGTGAGAGAAAAACCATACTAGACCAGAGTTCTCTCTACCTTTCTTCAAATCCTCAATGAAGGTCACCTGAAAAAGCCAGCCCCAAAATACAGTCCAGTACCTTCTTTCTTGTCAGTGATCAGACCGGCTTCTAGAAGGAGGCAAAATATTCCACTAATTCCCACTGCTCCCAACCCCTCCATGCTTTAGATCCAACTGGCACCTCCAGCCTAAGCATCAGCTGATCGATGGTGGTTTCCAGGCCCTGGAGAGACACCACATTTCAGGTGGTTACCCTCAGCACTCAGAAGACAACCTGGTTGGAAATAACCCAAATCCTATAAGTCATTTATCCCTACTTACACCAATGCTGAAGGTAGATCCAGCCGCTGACATGCAGGAAGCAGCACCTGAGCTTTGGAGACCAGGGGTAGTGGTGCTTATATTGGAGCCATGCAGAGCAGCAGTGCACTGGAGAAATGCTTATGAAACTAAGGATAGAGGAACAGCTGTGAGCATGCTACTACTTCAAATCATTTAAGTAACAAGATCCTGATTCATGTCCTTGAATGTCCTGCTAAAACCCTTAGCCCAGCTGCACACCATCACACTCAACACCTGTGAGATTCGTCTGCTCTTGCCTTGCAGATGGCAAAGTCCACAGACACATTCACCCCAGTCAGAGAAACTAGAATCCAGTGAATTCTGTTCCTTCAACCAGAATCACCTTCAGCATCTTAGAGATGTACCTCAGAGAGATGGAGCATTAACATGAAGCCATCTTTGTTCATGCTGGTGACCAATTCATTAATTGCGCTAAGCTGGTGAAAGCGGTCACACTAAATTTTTTCTCCAGTAAGGTTAACCCACATGGATATCAGGAGTTTTACAACAGCAGTGAGACTTCTGGGGGCAGAACACAAAAGAGCAAATGCGGGGGACAGATTTCTTAATGGAAATTAAAGTACTTTATTGAGATTTCAAGGCTGCAGAAGAAAGCAAACAAGGACCCATTTTCTTGTTTCCCTCACTGAAGCACTCAGAAATCCCCCAAACATAAACACTCCACCAGCTTCTGCTGCCAACAGAAGAACACCATGAGAAATAGCCAACAGCTCAGATCAAAGTTGCTGCCCAGTGTGCATACCTGGAAAGTTTTGTGGCTGTAATGAAACTTTTACAGCTATAGTATCCCATTGCCCTCTACAGTGGTAACACTCGAGTACTTTTTCAAGCCAGAACAGTTAACCCAGCTACCACTGAGGTTAACAGAATGATTTTCACTGGTTTTAGTGAAAGCTGGACCAGGCTGTAGCACAGAGGCTATCTACATGATAAGGTCCTTAGACAAAAGCACTAAGGCAGGCTTTTAAAATTTTCTTCACAACTATAAAGGAACAACAAATGACCATTTCAGTAACAGCCATCCAAGGTTGAGCATTTCAAGAAGTTTGAACGGACTTGAGCCCATAAAGTGCTAACCAGCTACAGCTCTCAAGCTCCAAACAAGAAGGGATCCCAAAAGCACAGTTACTTGACCTAACCACAGCTCTACAAACACCTTAGTTTTTAGAGGAGAGCCAAGAGCACAAGCATTTATGCAGACACGGTGCATCTCTGCAGAGTGGTAAAGCATCTTGCTTTTAAACATGCCAAAGCTACCCCTTATACAACCAAGCACAGACAAAAGAATAATTCAAGAACATTACTGTAATTTAGGCCCAATGGTTTGGGCCTTCGGTTAGGAAATGAAAGATGATAAAGAGCACTGGGATTTAGGGTGTGAGACTCCTCTAAGGAGGCTGAGCCCACACCTGGTTGTGATCAGTGGCATCCCAGGTGCAAACACTTCCCAGTCAGGCCTCACCTCCCACCACTGAGAGGCCAGACCAGCCACTTGCAGAAACACAAGTTTACACCCTGGTTTTGTGCACTGGGGAGTCATCCCCACAACTGTAATGAGACTAGGAGCCTATCTTATTCTGCAAGACCTGCAAAGCAGTTTGTAAAGCTGAAGGCAGCAGGCAGGACCTAAAGCATTTTTCTCCAGCACAACTTATGTTAATCTAAAAAGGAATAAGAGAAGACCTGAAAGTCTCTCCTTCCCACTTCCTCCCAACCCGGAGTACATATAGTACACCTAGAAGCTGGCTGCTCATGACTGCTAGTAAGTGTGGTACTGGCCTTTAAACCACTCTCAAAAAAAGACTTGGAGCAAAAGCATCCAATCTAAAGCAACAGCAACCCTCTACACAACTGTACCTAATTCTCTGCCACAGACAAATTGCTCCATAAAACCAGGGGGGCAGGAATCCCACCCTCTGCCTTCACTGACACCCCGTTTCCCTGCCTGGCTCAGAGGGGCAGGGAGCACACCTGAGCGCACAGGTACTGCCGCGCAGCTGGGACACTGCTGCCCTGCAGCAAAATTCCTTTTTCTCCTCCTATCCCACCTCACCCCTCGTCATTTGTGAAGAATGATTCTCAAGTTGCGGTTATTACAGGTTTTTGATCTGAGCAACACTTCTTCTGGGATTGCACAGGTGAAAATACGTAAAATTAACATCACACTCGTCAGAGCATTAAAACCCATCCGCAACGCCCCCCTTCCTCTTACAGAAAGACTCATATCACTCACCCCCGCGTCGTACCGAAGCTCTCCCAGGTTTCTTTGTCCCTTGCTCCCGGGGACAGCCAGCAGTTTCCCCTCCGCCGTCACCCCCCTGCTCCGGACCTGCCGGCGCTGCCCTGCCCGGGGCGGGGCTCCCGCCCCGCG
>NW_020799097.1:95271478-95302483 GCF_003259725.1 Athene cunicularia | reverse complement strand
CGGGGCTGGCCCGGGGCTGCGGAACGGGACGCGGGTTCAAAACGGCGCCGCCGTGACCCACGATCGGCACCAGGCGCAAGGCTCCGGCTCAAACCTCGGAGTTCTGCTCAGCGAAAGGGCTCACCCATGCGCCCATGCACTGGCAAGGTCTTCCTTTCTGCTGCACTGCCCTTTCCTCGTCCCTCCCCTCTCCTTAGCCTTCCACTCCAGGGAAGAAACAAAAAACGAAGAGGAAGTTTTTGATCAGGTTTGTTCAGCTTGTATATACGTAGGAGCGCATCTTGGGCTCAACACATAAATAAAAGGTCTGAAGTCTCTGATCAGCTCAAAGGAGCCCGTGCAAACTTTCTGCAACTAAGCTGACCATGCAGCCTTCTAAAAACCCCCAGCTTCAGCTTTAGAAAAATTTCTGGCTAGAGGGCCCCAGAATGAAGTTGCTAAATACGAAACAACTTTCGGTTTCCTAGCAGGTTGGTGCCTTCCTTTCACTGTCGAGTTTGCCCTTTGATTTGGTGCAGCCGGGGTCCTGTGGGAGAATGATGAATATGTGTTGTGAGTCTGCGCTGGTAGGTGAATTAGCAAACGTTTTGTTTTGTCAGGATCAGTAATGACCAACACAGGTACTGATAAATCACAAGTTTGCCACCAAAACCCGCAGGAATTATGCCTTTACTATTTTTAATCATTATTTGGGGTCTCTTCATAGTGGCTTCTGAAACTGAATAGCTTTACGCTACAACTCTGAGCTCTTTCTACTTGCTGGTTCTCTTGAAATCAAACCAGCTGTAAAATGCTGCCGACTTTTAGGATTAAAATGGCTGAAACCAACAAGTTTCTTGTGGTTTGACATGAAACCATACACTTTGTGATGTGTGCCTACTGTCATAAAATAAGGGTATGGGGCACAGCCAGGCAACACAAAGGGTGTATTTGTCACCCCAGTGAAGGGCAAGAGCTGATCCAACTTCAGGACCTGAAACAGTTAGGGAGGAGCTTGGATTTTTCTGTTCTTTGCCGTATTGCTACTTCTCATGACTTTATCAACAATTATTTTCAGTGATTCTTTGAGCTGCAGCTCACAGAACCTAGGCACCTACACAGAATTTGTCACTTAAAAAAGAAAAACAAAAACAAAAACAAACAAACAAACAAAACACAAAAACAAAACAAAAAACCAACCAAATCTAGCTCTCATCAGTGTGGGAATATGTTTATAAATATAGCATGGGTATCCACAATGGCTCAGAGAGCACCTGTCAGGGAAAGCCTTACCTATTTTTCTCCTTGATTTTATGATTTGGGGATATGTGTGTATGGTCAGTCAGCTGCCTTAAGACTATTTACTATTACCTCCTGCAGGCCAACTCCTCCAACTACCAACTCCTTCTGCCCCTCACCAAAAGTTAGCACTGAATTAGTATTAAAAATAAAACTTCTATGCAGACCCTGTATTCTGGAACTTCCAGTGGTCTCACATCTGTGACTAATTCTAGCTGTTGTTTTAATTAACAATGTTAAATGCAGATTGATAGAATCTCTCCTGTTGATTAAAACCCAAGAGCTGCCAATGATGAAGAGAAGTATTTGAAGTCACTTGTGCTATTGCAAACCATATTTTTATATAGGTTATCTACGGGAACTGCTTTCAGATTCAACAGAAAACAAAGGACAGGCTTCTCTCAGTTGTTTGGGTGACATGATTTCAGGGAAAGAAAAACACAGATTTGAAAGCAGCTTATTTACAGGTCTTACTCTTCAGTCATAAAAAAAGTCAAATCACTGTATTCCACAGAAATCCTAAAGCAGTGAGGGGGCCTAGGATTTCAGTGACAGCTAATGGTCACTTTTGGTGGAAAAAAAGAGGAACTTCAGCTGGGATAAAGCTTTTATGCACATACTTATTTTTTATTGATAGAGTTTTCTAAATCTGTTTACGTAGATCATACCTATAGCAAACAACCTCACTTTGCTTGGTTAAATTTCCATTCAGGAAGATAGTGTCATCATTTATTTCAATCTTTTGCAGATTTTTCCTTATATGTAAAGTGGATCCTCCCTGTAACCTTCCACCACTTCAGAAACACAGAGGCTGTGGAAATGCACCTGCACTCTGCACTCATTCTGCATTTTCAGACAACTACCCAGTCACTACACCTGGATCTGAGATACTCTTTTCTCTACTGCCTTGATTCAGCCAGCCTTGTACATAGCATTGGTTTTGCAATCACATTACCGCTGGCATGCCCAAAGAATACCATCTTGACTGAGGTCAAGCTTACCATGGATACAGATTTGAGTCGGGTTAGACTACACCCATTTCACCCTGACCTGAACATTTTTTTGCATGTCCAGCCTGATTATCAAATACTCTTTAGGTTGTTTTCCTGTTAAGAACACAATGCAAAAAGAATTCAAACTGAGACAAGACTTACGTAAATAAAACAGAATAAGGCATGTGCATGGTGATGTATGGGTGAATTATGCTCTGATTCTAACAACACTGGAAGGCCGACAAGATTCTACTTACTCTAACCGGACATTGCATATGGTAGATGACTCTTCACTGTTTTTCTGCTGGAAACATCCTCTATTGCATGACTGAAATAGTATTAAAAGGGTCAAGTCACATTCTTGCTAGACAAAATGCCTTTTTATTGGGGCTACATTTGATACCCTTCCTTATCAGTGTGGATACTTCAGAAATCATGATACCTTAACTATAAAGAACATATGGGCTCGCCAGTGCTTGCTGGTCTATTGCTGATGGCAACTGCACAGCTACGACGATGGCACAGCATGGAGGGGAATGCTTCTGTCCCAGAGGTAGAGACAGCCCTAATGCAAAGCAAGATGTCTGCCCAGTGCATGGTAGTGAACACAGAACAGAATACTAAATTCTCCTGAGTACCTCCCTCCATGCTAATTAATCCACCCCTGAAACCTCTCTGTGATAATTTATTATAGGTAAACCCAAGTCACTGTGTTAATCCAAGGAGGTGAGATAAAATAGAAAGCATATATTCCATAATTATTTCTTATTGCATATAACTTTATTTGTATAGATGAATGCCCCTGAGTGATGCCAAACATGTTGGTGAGACAGCATGAAGTCAAATGATGTCATTCAGTCACAATTTTCTGGAGGAAATCAGTTAGTTTTCCATAATTAGGCTACTGTGTATATAGCAATAGCTAAAATCCTGCATGTATGATCGGTGTAATGAGGAAAAGATAAAAAAGCAGCAAAAACAGGGGCAAAAAGAGTACAATATGCTGCCTTTTTTAAGAACATTTTTTCTTACTTTTGTAATACTGGAAAATCTTTTTGAGAATATAAAAGAGCACAACAGCAAGACAGAACAGTTAATGGGTTTGGACACCAGATCCTTCACTGTATAAATAAAATGAGTAACGGTGAAGCAGTACAGGAACAAGGGGTACTGGTTCAGGGGCTGGAGTATGTCTTAGAGTCCTTGACTAAACTGTGGAAAAAAAAAAAGAAGTACGCATTATGTCACACAATTATGTTCCACTCGTGACCAGTCCATGTGCTTCTCTGAGCGCACCTGGTTCTCTGGCACACTTACTTCATTAAAAGTTGCTGTGAGATAAGACAGCATGTGAAATGAGAGCAAATCAGCTACTCTGTGTTAAGTGCTAGGTGTCACATTCCCACCCATATCCATAATATGAGCGGGGTTTTCTCTCTCTGAAATGAAGATAAGTGACCTCATATTTACTGAAGGAACAAGCATGCAGGTACACAAAGCAGTTCATGTGAGATAAGTGCATGCCCACGGTAAGGGTCTTGTGTATCCATCTCTACATCTGTGGCACAAACCGTTGCCTGTGTTTTTTCACTGCATGGTCATTTTCACACCTTTACACATGTTTATGGGCAAACTTTCAGGTCTTAGTTTAATAAAAAATTCGGTAGTTAATTTGTTAATCCAGATGCATGTCAGTCATTTAGCCAAATATATATGGACATGATGCTCATCTATTTTTTACTCTGATATAACTTCATTGATTTCATTGGAACTGCATTTACTTCACATAATTGTGAGATCCTATCCAGGCCTATGGATTAGCTATATGGAAAAAAAAATCATATAGAAAACTTCAGGGATTATATTGTACTTAGCCAAGTGCCATTCTTGTGCATGATCTGAGCTCTATGTACAACCACAACACAAATGCTACAAATACTGTGCAAAACACATCCTTCTATCCTGTCCTGATTTAGAGCACAGAACATGCAAGAGAAGACAAACATGGAAGTACCTCTAAAACACTGATGATTTAGATTCAGATACTCTGCTTACTCTCTCTGTCTAGTGGCAAATTGCATTGAATTGGAGGAGAGTCAGGCCCACAGACAGCCATTGTGATCAGGAAGAGCCCAGACAACCAAGACTTGCAGCTGTTCCATTTGTTAAACTCTGCCAGATAGAATGGTCTCTTGAGCTGGACTACAGCAGACAACAACAGACTCTTATGCCTGAATGTATGATAACTTCATCAACCTCTGTAAAAGAACAGGCTTGCAAAAACTGACTAATTGTCTATAAAATTTGCATTACTTAGGTAGATTCTTTCATCCACTCATTTATTCATGCACTGAGTTATCTGAGTCATCTAAGTGTAACCCAGATGCCACTGTAGAAGCAGGAAATGGGTCAAAGTGGCAATCAGAACAATTCCTCTGATGGTTGGGGGGGGGAATAAGGTAAAAAAGAAAATGTTCTGGGATCCTTACATCATAATTTGTGAGTTAAGTGTTCTTTAATATATTCTACAGCAATGAATTCTGTTCATAGTTCATATTCCATTCTCCTTAAGTACGTGTACAAGCTGTAAAGATCACCTAGTCAAGCCTAACTTTAAAAGGAGTCACACTACTACTCAACATGCAAAAGAATAAAAACTTACATATTGCTTAACATAGAATGCAAATGTTGCAGTCTCCATTATGTTCAACCGTTTTCCTTTCCCTACTTACTGATCTTTTTACTGCCTGTTGATGTATCTACTCCATTCTTCTTCATGAAGCCTTTGCTTTTCATTATCCTCATGTTCATATTTCAGCTTAGCCAGCACAAAACCCCACCCCACTCTCTCAAGCTCAGTATCAGCTGCTGTGACCTGCTTGCCACAGAGCTGTTCCAGCTCCTCTGAATAGGTGGATACTTCCGAACTGCAAAGTGCTGGTTCCTCCCTTCATGTCCAAATATGCCATATGACACTTAGCATCCATGCCCTCTGTTTTACTCTCTGAGATGAAATATGATGTTGTCACGTCTCTGATGGCTCCCTGCCATAAATTGGAGAGAAGGATTATAATTTTGTATTAAAGATGATAGATGGAAATAGAATATGTTCATCTAAGTCAACCTGAGTATTTGTTCAAGTGATTATTCATACATTTGTATAACAACACACTAGTTCTATAATATCCATTACTTCCCTTTAAATGTTTGTTCTTAGAGTTGGAAAAGAAAGCTTCCACTGAATGTTGTCTGACAAAATATGAAATATCCACTATATAAAAATTTTCTGATTTGAAAATGTAAAGAAAATTTTTAAAATGTTTAATTAGGACTCGGTTGACGTAAACCAAACACTATGGCTCTTTTGACTAAATGGAAGGATTTCACATCCTGTGAACTTTATGTTAACCAAGAAAATGGGAATCACTGAGGTTCTTTACCTCTGAAACGTAACTCAAATGACTCACGATCCTCACTTTCCTTTATAGACTCAATTTCCTGGCTGATCGTCCATGATGCATTGTAGTTTTACATCTGGAAGAACTGTATTTTCCACTTGCCATCTTTTCATGCTGCTGCTTCTTTTTAGCATTATTCTGGGCATCCTGTGAAGTAAGTTGAATAACTTCCTGGTTTTCCTCAAGCCCTTCCATAGTGTTTGGAACAAATATTCTGATCCCTCTAGATTTCTTCCAAATCTCCCTGTATTTCCTTGTCTTTAGCAGAGTTCCTTTCTCAAACATGGGAGCCCTCCACTGATGTTTAAGCATCTCCAGGGATGTTTGGGAAAAGAATGGGGGTTTTCATGGGCTGACAATGAAGCAAGTGACCCATATGTAAGAAAAGGAGTGACACTGAGAATAACGGTAGGTACATACACATAGGGCATACTGGAACCTATACAGAAGTGGCTAGGGGCTTAATTCTCATTTACATTCCATCCTGTTCCTTTCCTAGATATGAATTTAAAAAAAAAATAAAATCACTGGATATAGGTCTATAAGTAGATCTTCCGAAAATCTAACTTGTATTCTTTTTAATATGAGAATTTGTCAGCAATTGCTTTTACAGTAACCTGTGAAGTTGGCTAAGGGCCCCCAGCAAGTAAAAAATAGTATATCACACTTGTTTAAAATGTAACATAATCAAAATTCTTCTGCAGCTCCAAGAGGGATGGATTTTCTTTAATGGAAATAATACTCAACTAAAAAGCTACCTTAGACTGGGGAGTTCCTTACGGCCTCCAGTATAGTCAGATCACAACTGTAGGATATGTCTAGACATCAGGTAGAAGTCAACACTATCCTTTTAACTGACTAGAGCTAAGTAGACATTTCAGCATGTGAACTAAGAGTTCAACCTCTTGTTTCCAGGCTCATAGTTGTTGCTGCATTTTATGAAAGTGATATAAGGCATGGATTTCATATCTGATAAAAGACTTAGGCAAGTAACATGATTAATTTGTTTGTTACTGAGTTTGAGGAAGAGGAGCAGAAGGATAAGAAAGTAAAGCAAGATGATTACTGTGGGTAACTAATGTCCAAAGACAGGATGGGTAGCAGGCTAAATATAAGGCAACAGTGTCCTCTTCACAGGATTTCCATATGGAAAATGTGAAAGCAGCTGTCCCAGTTCAAAGGCCAGGACACAGTGACCGCAGAGATTCTGCCCTTGGCTGACTTCTTAACTGCCCTGTTGCCACAACAAACTGATGCTTTTTGTTGGCAAGGTCACGCTCTGTCACATTCCTTGTTCAACTGCCAGGGCAGTATCCAGGCTCTTCAAGGGGGACTGAGCTTTCCTCCTCCTCTGTCACAGACCATCCTACTTGGTCACTGTTTTCTCCCTTGCAGATACATCTATATGTTACAGTGAAGCTTTCTGCCAGAATTTGTGGACTCCCAGAATGTCCCTGTGCCTAAGCCAGTTAGCTCTTTCTGGGAGGCAGGTTTACGGGATGAGATAAAGCACCATGATAATAGCTATCCCATTTCCATGTTCCTGGATAGTTTCTCTTCAAGGTGTTGCACAGAATCTCATGGATGTAATTAGCCCAGGAATTTCTGCACTGTCCTCTATTCCCTACTGTAGATATGCCAGCATTTCAGTTTCCCATCTATAAACTGGAATCCCTTACAGGGACAGTCACAAGCTCACAGTGACTTCGTGATACAGTGAGGGATGTCCCTGTAGTAAGATAATGTAAGACTTTTATGAAACTTAAAGAAAACTTTCTTCTTCTCTGTTATTCAGGAGTAGGGAGATAAAGTTCTTCTACAGTTACTAGTCTGTATAAAGCACCTTTCAGAAAAACATCTATGAATTGCAGATTATATCATGTAAATAAACACAGCAACCTCAACGGCTTTTTGCCTTTTCCATATATCATATACACTATTGCAAAGTCAGTATATTTGCTTGATAGGTGTTGTGTGGAGAGCTGGATGACAGGTCCAGTCAAGATAAGAAAGACTAATGAAGTTACTGAGACCACTTCCTGTTGCATCATTTATCAAGTGTCTTTTCAGTTTACAGCTGGATTTTAAAATCGCAAGGCACACTGAAGACAGAATGATACACAGGGCTCCGGAATTCCATCATTAGTTTTGACTGAAAATATTAGGGAGTTTTTAATTGCTGTTGGTGCTAAATGATCCAGTTACCTAGTTAAACATAAGTCCTAGTTATTGAGTAATCAGAAAAAGAGCAAGAAGGGATTTAGGATATTTGTGTGTACATGTGTGCTTATTTACCTTATGCCTTCCACTGATAATATGTATTTTCTAAGAAGACACTGAAATGGAGCTGTGGCAGTCTTTGTGCTTTTATTGCAGTTAAGTTTCCTGAATTCCTGGTGGACAATGCAGATATCATAACGCCTTAAATGCTTACTGATGATGTATTTGTTCAGTCAGTCTCAAGACATCCTCATTAATGTATTTCCCTATAAATCTTAAAGAACTATAAAAAGGGTTTTAATCTCTGTCCAGGGATGAAACATTGTAGTGCAGTTAGGAGATCAATCTGGTTTTGCTGAATGACTTAATTGGCAAGTGGGAGGCATAGGATACTGTTTGGTAGGCATGAAATATACAGTAAACCTCCTACAGTAAATAGGTACTTGCAACATCATTTATTCTCCATGTAGCAAACACCCTTAAGTCTTTTGCAGCCAGGCTCACTACAAGGTATTCAGAGTTGTGAAGTTTTCAGCATCTCACATGCTTTTGTCCTTGATTTACTGTATTTAAAAATTTGCCTTCACATTCAAACCAAAGAGGAAGATAATGTCATTTCTTGACGCACCCCCAGAAGTGGAGGCTGCTATTTCCATTATCAAATGATGATCCCTTTTGCTCTGTTTTGCTTTCCTCTACTCTCTCCAAACTTGCTGTCACTTTGCCAGCAGAGCTGAAGTTAACACACAGAAGGAAGGTATACTGTTGCTGTCATTTGTGCTGCAGTTATTGCCATATATTAAAAAAATTTACTTTCATCTCTTTCTTGATATGATTTTTCCGTAGTTGCAAGGACACAGTAGGGTATAGAACAGTTGGGATAACTATACATATTTAGAGAGTGAGGAACATTCATGCCTGAGTAGGAAGTTTTTCTTCACAATGTATTTCAATATCTGAAGATAATTTCTCTAGAAAGCCTAGTGCATCTCATATGGACATCTGTGTTGGGGGTCAAATTTAGAGCAGGATGTTAGTAATAAGGAATTGTGAGCAGGTGCAAAGAATTCAAAGGTGGGGTACTTGGGCACTGCAAGTTCCTACATAGTATTTAATAAATGGGAAGGTCATCAAATGGATTTGTATGTAGACACTTAATCAGTGTCTCAATCCCCTCAGGTTAGATGACCTTCCAATACACTAGATCACAGTGCTGTTGTTTGGAAAAATGTGAGAGGACTGGCAAAATAGTTCCTTAGACTGCAGCTTTTAGGCTGTCAAAGTAGTCAGGTAGTCTTCCTTAGACACCTCATAGGAAATAAATTAGTACCTTCTTTCTGGCACACACAATATTGCTATAGATTTTTATGCACTTGGGTTAATTTGTGAATTAATGGTATGGTCAGAGGAGTTACTTCCTCTTTACATAGGGGTCAATGAGTTACTGGCTAAAACAAATGACATATCCACCCCTAATCTTTAGTCTTATGCCTTATCTGTGCAACCATCCTTCTTTGCTTGTATTTTCTCCTTCCGAATAGTGCAGCAGTAGACAAGAGAAAATTCTTAGAAAGGAAACAAGTATCACATTTCTCCTGCATACATTGCCTTTTGAAAACTGACATAAAGTTACTGTGGTACAGAGTCATTCATACGAGAAAGAACAGCATGCATAGGAAAATCCTGAGTAGATACCACAACTAACACACGCACAATCCTTCTCACATTGTGATCACACTGGAGGTCTTGTGCATGCACTGGACAGTCAATCTGTGTATAGTGGCAACATCACTAAGTCTTCCAGGATGTCAACATTTAGAAATTCCAGAAAAATGGTCAAATTCCTCTTTTTCTGGTAGGCTAAAACTTACATACAAGGAAAGAGTACATGTTTCAGTGAAATTAAAACACATATAACCCTCATCAATTATAATGGCCGAAAAATTATGATCACTAACATTCCCAAGCTCTTTAAAGGCTAAGCTCCCTCTCTGTGTTTTTTGATCAACTTCAAAGAACCATTTTAAATTATCCTAGCTAACTGTGCTTCACTGTTCTTTTTAGTGAATTTTGATGATCACTCAGAATATATGTTTGAATTTCCTGAAGATAAGCACAAAACACATGGGCTGTACATACTGGATAACAACGATAATACTACTTAAGCTATACTGAAAGTGGTCTAATTTTACTGTAAAACAGATTCTTTTGCTTTTTCTCCAGCTTGACTAATAAACTCAGGATCTGTTGCTGTGTCAGCACTGGGACACTACATTTTCATGGGCTGATTTATCATGGTTTCATTTCTTTGTGCACCAAGAAAAACGCTCTTCCATTTTGTAAAAATAGTGCAAAACTATTTGCCTGTAAGATTTAGTCCACGTACAAACATACATGCATACATACATATCGACATTTGTGATTATTTTAAGGTTGACAGAATGAATGACAGAATAGGAAGCACAAATATTTTTGTGACCCATTAGAGCAAATTAATTTTCTGAGTGATGTTTTGTTTGAAGGATATGGGTGTTACAGCAATTTATGATGATATGAACACCCTCCCAGGACAAGATTATCATCTAGAATAGGTTAACAGACCATATTTTCTGCCGTGACATTCTGCTATTTTTCATCATCTGAGAATTTGGCCTAGAATATTTCACAACAGTTGTCATTATTAGGCCTACATTTTGGAGCTTCCTTAATTTCAGACTTTACTCTGTACTTATTAAATTTCTAACTGTACTTCAGCAAAGATAATTTCTTGGAGCCTGTGTCCAACCCCACTTGCTCTGGTGAAAAAGTGCAGCCTGGATTCTCCCAGGGCAGGTATTAGAACAATGCTGTCAAGATGTCTAAGCTTGAAAGATAGTTGAAAGATGCGAGTGGGAGGCTGTGCATGTTGTGTCTGACTTCTCTGAGTAAGCAGAGAAAGCCAACAAGTACCAACAACAAGCACAAAAGCACCACCAGTTTGATTTTCCTGAAACTGTATACTAGACATCACAAGATTCGAGACAGTACAGTATTGCTGTCATGGTATTTAAATGCAGCTTTTAGGCAGAAATTATTATACAGTACTTCAACAGTATCCAGGGTTTCAGTAAGGAGTTGGTGGTTGGGTTTTGGTATAGGACCTTTAAGAACCATGAATACATTTAAAATAGGAACAGGCTTTTCTGAACACCTGACAGGAACTTCTGCAGTTATTCCAGTTATTAGAAATAAGATCAGAATAAACATAAAATTACTTGCAAAACCTGAGTTACTTTTGCTGCTAATTTTGCTGCAGTCAGCATACCAATCACTGAAGAATTCATGAAAGTTTTACTTCCAAGTGAATTGCTTCAGGTTCTAACCCCCTTGCTTATGTTCTGGATCATTGATGGAGTCCAAGCCAAGGAAACGCCAGTCCTGAAAGATGAATGCAGTCTTTCTTCTGTTGGCTTTGTGCCATCATTATAGAAGATGGTTTCTCCAATTGCTTATGCCTATATAAGTTTTACAACTGCCTGTCTGTTGGAATATAGGATCCCTTCAGTGAATGACAATCAACTGACAAAATGTCATTTCTGCCTATGTAGCTGTTGGTTGGGTGGCATCTCACATTCAAGCTAGTTCTACTTTCCTCTTTATAACCACAGTTTACTGCATTCATTGCAGGGACAGGAGCACTTTCAATAGCTGGCAAATCTCTTTTTTTTTTTGAATACTCAGAATATCTGTTCAGATGAGATGAGTCTCTAAAACTAGAGTGTACCATATCTCTGCTTAGAAAACTTAGCATATACACTGAGAAAGGAAGGAGATATAAACACAGCTATTTGAGAAACCATCTCCCGTGTTCTGAGAACAGAGAGGTACCACGCACGCTGTTAGCAATCATCAGACCTGTGCTCAAGCCTGAGACACAATCACAGAGCTGAGACCATGATTTATTTGGATACCTGCTCTTATTCTCCTCCTACCCTAGGAACCAGCTCATGATGACAGCTGTACTTGGAAGTACCCCCACACTAATACCACTCACATTAAATGTCAGCCTAGTTACTCAGCGTGCTCCATCTCATAATATGTGGTCAGAATGGTTCTCAGTATGACATTAGCATTTGAAATATGTTTCTCAGTTATCAGTAATCCTCCTCCAAAAAAAGATAGTTATCCAGTTCTCAAGCCATCAAGACCACATTTCTTCCTTTTTTTTTTTTTTTTTTTTTTTTTTTTTAATACACACATCTGACATTTCTATAACCTTTTTGGGATGGTGCTTTCTTCTTTATGACTAACTTTACTGAACACTAATAATATGTCTGTCTTGATATAAATATGTAGGTGAGTCCCTTCTCCCAGGACATTACCATATAAACTAAGGTCAAATGATTCCATTAAAAGACCAAGTTGTTCCTGGCACAGCTCTACTTCTGTAAACGGAGTACATTACTTATTTACACTAGCTGATTTTTTTTTCTCTCTAAAAGGAAGTACAATTACAGTAAGAGCAATGGAAGCATAACAGTCCTTCTTAGTCTGGTGGGTGGCAGTTGATTATTCAGGACACATATAAAGAGTAATTTGGGAGATGACGCTTGGGGTTTTAGAGAAGCAAGACAAAAAAGAAGGCATGAAAATCCCTACAGGACAAAGATACAAAAGAAGAAACAAGTCAAATACATGGACTGAATAAAGAAAAGAAGCTAACAAATAGCTTTAAATGGCAATTGCTCCTGAAAAACAAAGCAAATGAGTATCACCAAGACTGAACTCCCTCATGGAGAATCTCTAGGAACAAAGAACAATAGATGACTCAGAGAGGAGCAAAAGAGCAAAGAAATATTAACTGAACATAGACACTCTTAATGTGAAAGGCAGTCTCTGTCTTCAATCCACATTTGTGTGTATTGCATGGGGAGGAAGCCAGCACTGCACCATCCCAGGGCACGCATCCTCTTGGCAGAGTGTAATCCTGCTAACACCACGTCTCTCAGCTCCCTTCACATTCTCCCAGCAAGTTAGACAAGTTCTAGAGATCATTTCCCTTTGGGAAATTTGTACTTACTGAAACTTAAAAAGCAACACAAGGATATCCATCCAGCCTTCCCAGCTGGTTCCAAGTCTTCATATTTGAGCCTTAATATAACTCCTGCTGAGGTTTTCTACCAGCACAACTCATCTTCATCATCCAGGCTATCCACCTCCTGTTCCCTGAAGGCAAATACTTACAGTTTCTCTGTCAGCTAAAATCTTTAGAGGAACTGCTTAAGCACACCCTTTTCCCAAGAAACAACTCCCAGACTTTCCCATTCAACACTTCTCTGAGGCACCTAACAGCTGTTCTTCTAACATTAACTGGAAAGTGTCTAGCTGATAAGGAGTTGGCCTCATTCTCCATCTTCTCTGCTGCTGCTCCAAGCAGCCATCTCTTCAAATGGCAACATCATGCAATAGCAGGAAGGGAAAGAGGGGAAGCTCGTATCCTAGCCTGTACAGCATGACTCGGGAATGATGCTGATCATCTTAACAGAGTCAAGCCTCCTTTACCCCCCAGTTTTAAAGACAATATTATACAGAATGGCAGTCTTATATAATGAAGAAGAAAAGTGCTGTGTCACCCTGAAGTGACCTTCTGTAGTTGTCATTCTTGCTGCCAGACTGTGGCAACATAATAACAGCAAAGAAAATGTATCATTCTGACAGAATGGCTTGGCAAACTACTCTGGAGTGAGTCCAGGAATGGCCAATGGGTTTGAACAGCCAGATGTAACAGAATGAAGAGACTGGGCTATACAGAGAAAGACATAACAAACTTCAGGGAAGTGTCTATCACCAATACAGTTACAAATATTCCTAGTACTGGGAGATGGAGCACATGCCACACTCAGTAGTCTCACGCTCTGTGTCTCCAGTTAAATAGCAATTAGACTGCTCTGGAGTGGGTATGTAACTGGGCAGGAACAGCCTATAGGAGATTTTTCTCCATTACTGAGCCTTCTGCAAAAGCACTCTACATTCAAAACAGTATGTCAGGGGCTCTGTGTCTGTGTGCATGTGTGAACCTACGACATAATATATTATCAGTATCCAGAATCAGGCAACAGCATCACTAGATGCGGGAAGTTCATAAACTTAGACACAACTTACCCTCCTCACCCCACCCCCAACGGGGAAGCTAAAGGAGCAGTATCTTATCTAGAGCACAAAAAGGAAATAGAAAAAACAGTCTTAGTGAGAGAGCCGAGAACATCTGCTGCAGCACTGGGCTGCATGGTCACCAATTTACCAGGTGAACAGGATATTTGGTGTTTGCAGACAAGTTGAACGTGAGTCAGCAATATGCCTTAATGGGGGATGAGGGTCAACAGCATACTAGGCTGCATTAGCAAGAGTGTAGACAGCAGGTCAAGGGAAGTGCTTATTCTCTCTGTTCAGCACTTTTGAGATGACATGTGGAGTCCTGTACCCAGTCTGAGCTCCCCAGTACACAAAAGACACTGTCGAACTGATATCCAGCAGAGGCATCCTAAGATGATTAGAGAACTGCAATATATGAACAAGAGACTTGGGTTTGCTCAGCCTACAGAAGAAAAGTCTATGAGGGGATCTACCGGCTGTATTAATTACCTAATGGGCAGTGGTAAAAAAGACTGAGCCAGATCCTTCTTGGAGGCACAGAGGCAATGAGCACAGGTCACAGTCAGGAAAACTCTGATCAGATACTAGCAAAACTTCTCCACAGTGAGAGTGGTCCAGCACTGGAGCTGATGCTCAGAGGGGCCAAATGACCCTTGTGATCGTGGGCTCATAGTCACTTTCAGGTGGGAAGAGCAATTTCCAGCTTCTTGTGTGGGGAAGCATTTAGCTGAGCTGAGCTTTAAGCATCACTCTATGAAGGGAGTTACCTACAGCCCACCAATTAATAATGGCTTGTTTCTGTGTACCCCAGTGGCTCCATGCTGACTGGCTGCTTCACTTGCAGCGCTTGCTGGAGGAACTCAGCCCGTGCTGGGAGCTGCACTTCTGGCTCAGGACGTGGGAGGATGTGGGTCGCTGATGTGTGAATGAGGAGAGAGAGGTGTGAGATTTGAGGGTGGTGCAGGTTCGAATACTAAGCTGAGATGCCAATTTGTAGGAGTGAAAAAAATACATTAGGCTATGAAAGAGGGCTCTCTTTTTCTGTGTATATGCATTTTCTCTCCTGGAAGGAGTCAAACATACGCAGAAACTCAGTGTCTCATAAGTCAGATTTGAAAATCTCACATTTTTCAATCACCTACCATGAGGAAGAAGAAAATACATTTATGTTATTGTGAAAAATCAGAGAACCCAAAGACTATTTTGTAAATATTAAAAAAAATGTCTCTATCATTAGTACTGTGGCCATCAATGATATGCACTTTCACTTATGTAAATCATGGTATTCCTCAGAAATCAACTAACTGGGAATGAGAATAAACCTTTTGCACCAATAATGGCTCTTGATTTTAGCATCATTTGGTGACAAATAGCAGTTCAGATCATAGACATATGATGTGTTAGGATTAGGCTTCAATTTTCAGAAAGCAGCTATGAGGTTAAAGGTTTCGAATCAATCCATATCAGAACAATGAGATATAATAGCTACTGGCATATGACCAGCAGATTCTATACTGGCAGTTGTAACAGGATAAAAAAAGAAAATATAAGGGAAGAGATTCTGAAGCAGAGTCACAGCTGTTTCACAGTTAATATTTGAAGGAAGTTGAAGTAGAAAAGAAATGATGCTCAGAAGGAAATACCTATCAAAGAGAAAGGAACCTGTGCCAACTCTTGAGTATGGGTAATAGGTTCTCTATTAGCTTCAGATAAGCTTGTTGCTATGATCAGTGTCAAAGACCTTTCAGTCTTCATCTGTACAGTCTAACATTTTCCAAAAAAGGGAAAAAGCAATGTGACTAGATAATTTGATTTACCTGTAGGTAACCCATTAGGACAATATATGGAAAAATATGTCTTAAATGAACATTTGCCAAAGCTGATTAGAGAGTTTTCACTATCAAACAATCTGAAAGACCTGAAAACAATCTGGAAAACATCTCTGAAGCATGAAGATCACAGAAGATTACACACAGCTGGCAAGGATGTGGTGGGATTCGGAAACAAACAAACAAAAAAAAGATAACTAAATGTAAAAGGTGTTTGAGAAGGAAACGGAAAAGATATGTCAATAATCAGCCCACAAATCAGTAAGCAAGGATGGGAAAAGGAAGGTTGGGCAGGACACAGAAGGAAGTATCATACTCAGATCAGTTGTTGAATGCTTCTGCATATTGTTAATGTCTCCTTCCTTCAGAAAATACTCTTCAGAGTACTCTTAAGCCTGTTTTAAATTTGATCATGGAATATGCCAACAGTGTAAACATATTCACAGACAAAGCCAAAATACTCCTCCTTGGGAAGCTCAAGTAGATGAGGCAGCTTATTAAAGTATGCTGAATTCTGCCTTGAAGAAGGAAGGTTAAAAATTCAGAAGAAAAAGAAATTAAAATGGAAAAATAAATTCAGACTGCTGAGAATAATTCACTTGATATATAACTTCAGAGTTTTTACCTACCACATAAGGAAAGTTAGGTTACCAAAGTGATCACTTGACAAGGACTGTTCCATATACCATCAGGTCCTCAGGTCCTCACTCCCCCTTGCCTGACAGAACGTCCAAAATCTAAATACTGTTGACACCGGCCTATTATGTATTTTGTTTATCTTGCACAAAATAGAGCCATAAGAGATGCCTCCCTCTTTGACAATCCTATATCTACTAATCCAGTGGTTAGACTGCTCGCTTGGAGAGATGTGGAGATCTAAATTCATATCTCCACTTCAAATCAGATGAAGGATTCAAACAAATCCAAATTCTACATTTCAATTTTCTGAAAAATTTCACCACTTGAAGCCGTCATCTCCAGCAAATGTGAATCCTAAGGGAAGAGCAGAAAGCTACCTCTGAAGAAACACAAGACAAAGTCTACTTCTCCCCTTAGCATTTTCAGATGGTTATCTTGAAGTGTCAGGGTACCAAACAGCAACATTTAAATTCCATTGAGTTACCATTGAATGCTATAGTTCCTATGTCTCTCTCTGGGTTTTGTCCTTCATATATCTGTTTCAGATATTTAGTGGGCAGGTTTTTAAAAGTTTTGGGGCACCTAATGACATCTCCATGGTCATGTGAAGGTTTAGTCAGTATAATTTTTCAATAGCAAATAACCATCTTAGGTGTTTGGCTCTCATTAGTTAAGAAAAAGGGAGGTTCCAAAGTCATTAATTGGGTGTTTGCATCAGTACAGCTAAAGATGACAAAACCCATGGATCCCGTAGAGTTAATGGGCAAGATTAAGAAGAAATACTATTAACTCAGTGTTTAATAGATGAACATCTGACACAAAGCTCTCAGATTTCAATAGATTTTTGTGGGTTGTTAGGGTTGACAGCTTGTCCAAGCTGAAGAGAAAGTCTATGGAGGTCTGGACAGAAATCAGAACAACTGAATCTATTAGGGTTTTTAGCCACATGATCATCTAATGAGATCCACAACTGAGCTGACACTCAGTTCAGTTCTTAAAAAGTAAAAAAAAGAAAAAAACCAAAACCAAAACCAATACCACTGCTGTATTTAGCAATCCTATGTAATTTACTGTCAGTCAAAAACATAACACATGGTGGAGAGGCAAATAAGGTTTATTTTTAATCTTTTGAGAATGATTCAGTTACAGCAGGTCATTCCCCCCACAAAAGGTTACATTCTTTTTTCTCCATAGTGAATTCTGTAGAAACTTCTTTGAAATGCTTTCATGCAATTTATCAGATTCTCTTCAGATAGTGAAGGTTATGGGGCATTTTCTTGCTCTTCCAATACAGTATTACATGACCTTCATATATATAATCTTTGAGAAATTTTATCTAGATTTTCTTGTATCATTACTCATGACATTTTCATATAAGTAGTTATTAGTTCAATTGTTAAAAATGGGAGATGTCTGCAGTCCCTTGTTTGTGTTTGTCACACAAAGTCAATTGAAACTACCTCTTTCCAACCAATATTTTCCTTGCCTGGACTCAATCCACTAATGAACATTTTGGACATTCTAAAAAGCATTGCCAATGTTTTTTGAATACCAAGATATTTTTCTACAAAGACTGATACACACTACTTTGAAGAGAAGCAATCAGCAGGTCAAAGTCTGATCCAGTGACCACTGAAGTAAAGAGAAAGGTTTCCACCAAAGGCAGTGTATTTTGGCAGATATTCACTTAAGTAATTGTCCAAATTTTGTCCATATTACAGGAGCTATGTCTTACTAGTTCATCTGATGTCTACAAGGATGTCATCAGTTCTGGTAAGATTGCACATTCTTATTCCAGCGTAGCTCTAATGTAGGTGAGAGATCAATGAGATATTCCCTGCAAACACTGTTTTCCATCTGAGTCCTGAAAACAGACTCTTTGTTCAGCTTGGGACAGCAGTCATCTACACAGAGCATCTAACACCTGCTGCGTACAGTGTGCAAACCAATGTCATCCAAACTGAGTGGGTAGCAGCAATGCCACATGATTGTTTCTGTCTGCTGTTCTGGACACCTCCTGCACACAGGCTTTTCTAGAACCTGCTTCTTATAGTAAACTGACAGTATAAATGATCTCTTTTTATTTCATTAGATTCCATTAAGTCTGGCCTACAGTCTTCAACTATGGATAAAAGGGTTGGCCTATTTTGCCCTGCAATGGTTCTTCCACCTTTTTGTTCATTCTCAAATATGCCAGATGTTGAAACTTCCTTAGGTTTCTTCCTCAACAATTATTATTTCAGTGCATGCATGGCAGGCTCTGCATTTAGATATTTCAGTGATGCAATGTCACAGGAGATACACTTCAAGAAATATTAAGGGAATGTTCAAAAAATGTCTTCCACTCTATGATCCTCTGAATGATGCCATGGTTGGTCATTGGGACCTAACCAGCTTTACAGACTCAAGGCCTTTCAGTACCATGCTTTTTGCCAGCACACATTTATTACATGGAAACCTAAGTTTTGGTGTTTTCTACCTTTGCATACCCAGGTATATGGAATAGATATATTCTGTACCCTGTGAGTCTTGCTGATACCAGTTATGTTAATGTCTTAAAATGGGCCATGCTTCCTTCCTGCATCCATTAGAAGAAATCCACAAATTTTGATAAAAATATGACAGTATCACCGTTGCTGAGATTCTATCCCTTGAACTGTTCTCTGGTTATACACACTCTATCTTATGTTTTTCTGCATACTTGTGAAGTGTATTTGTGAAACAGTGAAAATCATTTTGCACTCCATACATATTTTCCATATTTTCTCATGTGCATGATATTCCTGTGCATGAGGCAACTCACATCTACTGCAAGCCTTCTGGTTTTGTGCCCTTACACCATTTTTATCTTATCATGATGAATATGGCTGGCACCTACCAATTGTTTCCTTATCCCTTTCTTCATGGTTAGTCTGATTGCTGGTTATATTCACATTTCTGTTATATGTACATGGTGATGGTGCTACTGAGTACTTTCAACTGCTCTTCTGAAATGGCTTTGTCACTATTTTTGTTCCTCTTTTGAATAGTTTTTTTCTCTATTTCTTTTGGACATTCATGGAATTATCCAACAACTACATATGTCAAAGTCCAAGCTTTTATAGCTTTCCCTGTGGAAAACAACAGGCTTTGAGTAGTGTGAGCACCCCCATCAGTTCCTTCTATCTGCTTCTGTGCACTTACCAGTGCAAACTCATGCTCCTCCAGGATTTCTTTTTACCCAGCATCTATTACAAAAGAAAACTGCCTGCCTGTCAGATATTTTCCTGACTCAGTTCTCATAATTACTTCTTCTTTGTTTGGTTCTCAAAGTCTGTTTCACTTCATATTCTGCAAAAGGGAGCACAGCTCATCTTTTCTGCTTTTGACATTCTCTGTTCTCTTGATTAAAACTGTTCATAAGAAATGGAAACTCTAGGATGGGACAGAATAACCAGATATTTCAAAAGTACATTTGTGCTTAGCTGTTCTGTTCACAGGGACAAGAGAAATGGCATGAAGTAATCAATACCTTAGCACCACTTTGTGAAACTCACTAAAAAACATTCACCATCTAACTGTGACAACACATCAGTGTTTGATGCAGGTCTGTTATTTTAATCTGACTGACTCCAGCTTCTTCCCGTTTTTCCCTTCTCTCTCCTTCTCCTCTCATCAGGAATGACAGCATAATCTTCCTACTCACTAAGCAGAAGCAGGGCACCATCCTTCCTCATCCCCCCTCCCAGATTGCCTTATATCTTGGCTCTGTGTAAATCTTATCACTCCTTCCTCCACACTTTGCAAAGACCATCATGTTTTGCCTGAGAGACTGCCAAAGTGTTTGTCGATGTGCTGATTATCTTGTTGCTTCACTACTGCCACCTCCACTCTTCCAGCCCTGTTGCCTTTGGTCCTTTTGCCACTCACATCTATGCCAAACACTACCACAATTTTCTACTTTGTCTTTTGCTTACGTCTCCAGCTCCACCTTACTTTCTTTTTATCATCTTACTACTTTAAAAATAAGCTTCTTTCTTAAGGCTTTAAAGACTGCTACAAGGTAACATCACAACGATAATTAGATCTCCTGTGATACAAAAATGACAATGTCAGTCCATGTTATTCTGCTAACAAACACCTCTGAATAAGTTCCTGATAATCTGACATGATATGAAAATCCCTACCAGAACTCAGAAAAACTTCAACAGCTCATTCTTCAATTTCCTTCTTAAATCTTTTCTTCTCCAGGTCTTTGGGTTAATTGTGAGTATATTGGTGGGTGATCTAACACCCCTCTCTAGTACGCAGAACCACATGGATAAAACTGCATCTCCTCCACCACAGAACCCAGGAAGCAGGAGGCAGGAAGGTGAGAAAATAGGAAAGGTGGCTTAGTAAGCACGGCTTTAAATCATGTCTCAGTAGACTGCATCCTGACCTGGCTCTACTCCAGACTGCATATATTAAGGAAACTCAACATTATTCTGGTTTGCAGGTTGGAGAGACAAAGGGCTCCACAACTCCTCAGGGACAACCCTGGTGCAGTGGGCCAGTGGCAAGGGCAGCACAGTGGCCAGTGAGGTGGGCACAGCTGTTCCCTGCACCTGGCACTGGGCTTGGACCCAGGATGCTGAGCTGACCTTGGACAGACTTCACAGAGTCCTCTGCAGGGAGGAGAGGCTTGAGAGGCAGAAGCTACTATTTATGAGCCCAGCATTAGTTTCTCTGATTTTGTATCTAACTTTGTATCTCAACAGTAAGAGTAATACTGTCTAGTTTCATGTTTAATCATTCTTTTTTATATAGACTTTGAACTACAACAGAATTTAACACCTGTGACAGAGAGAGTTTACCTTTTCTGTTTGATCTGCTTTTAATGAAAGCTCTTGTCCAGGTTTCCTGAGCTTACTTGCTAAATAAACAGATCTTCAGGCAACATCCACCAGCTTAACTCAACTGACATCACTTTGAAAGTACCCAACAGTCCTTTCTTTAAAACGTTATATTCAGCTCTAACTAGATAGCTCCAGTTATAGTCAATATGAAATTGTTCTCTTCTGAAAACAATGAGAAAGACTTTGGAGGTTTAGTCATGAGGATACAGGGCCTGGAAGACAGAATGTCCAAAGCAGAACAGTCCATGCAATACAACAGGACTTAGAAGTGAGATCAGCTTCAAAAAAAATAGGTGGGAGAGAAAACAGTCTCACTTTCTCAAGCTTTTTCTCAGCTTATAAGCACAAGTGACCTTTGATTTAAGAAAAGGAAGGTAAGCATGCCAAGGTCATCATACCAGATGTTTGTACCATCACTTAGAGCTCAGTCCCACATTGCTGGTTTGGCATTTAGCACAGAGGAAGACATTTCAAGCAAGGGAAGGGACAAGAACTTCTTAAATTGATAATTAAGTTTGTCAATAAACTAGTTAACATTGACAAGCTCTACTCCACGCAGCTAAGAGATGATAAAATATTCAGAAAAATGCAAAAAGCACAATGTAAGAATGTAAAATTCATGGTAACAGCATTAAAATATGCTGGAGCATTAATAAGCTAAAATTTTCTCATATTTAGAAGGTAGACATAATAATTAGACATATATTAAACATCTGGTTTCTGTATGGCTGGTTCCTGCTGCACTAGGGTGGTAAAGGGAAGGCCTTGGGTTAAATCTATACACTGCATAAAACCATTCACTAGATTTGTACTGATGGCAAATTTGACTTCTCTCTCATTCTCAGTTTCATTCACTGTGACCCCTCTGCCTTTTCCATCCTGTTGTCAGGAATCTGGGTCTTCAGTTTAGTTATCCTTATCAGGAACAGAATGGATAAAAGACAAGGTGGCAGAGAAACCAGCAGAAGCTCCTCTGTCACTCCTCAGCATGACTTTCTCCTGACAAGCAGTGACTCTCTTTTCCCTCTAGTCCAGCAGATCTGGAGAAAGCTTCCTGTTACCCATCACAATCTTCAGCTCTGAGATTTGACTCAAGGAAGTAAGTCCCTTTTCCCTTCCTCACCCAAAACTGCTACTCTTCCCAGATGCCTGCTGTCTCATCAGTGTCCTCCAACAGACAGCTTCACTGCACAAAATTCTTCTGTAGTTTCCTTTCTAGATAACTTGTGTGATAACCTTGAAGATACTGCAATACACTCTGCAAGGAGGAGCAGAGGCCCACAGCCCACATTCCCTCTGGAGTGTTTACAAACAGCCACTCATCTTTCCAGAATTCTTTGCTGTAAATGCCTGCCTGGAGCGTATAGCCCCAAATTTCTTTGGTTGGAGGGGAATATAAGCATGGCACAGCTGAAGTCAGAAACTATATTAGAGAGGTCACATTTTTTTCTGAGGCAAGGGAATACTCATCAGTCAGCTCAAAAATACTCTATGACTGAATAAATTCTGAAGAAACTGAAGAGGAGATTAGAGGACCAAATCCCAGGCAAGGGAAAACAAGCAGTTGTGATGATTAATAGACACAAGGACAGCTCATAGGAAAAGAATAATGAGACATGGAGCATGATGTAAAAGAAACAGGCCAGATGGCAGTACAGCTGTGGGGAAACTCAGCTAGCTCTGAAATGAGTCTTCAGTTATTCAGACTGCTGACTGAAGATCCAAGCCACTGACTGCAAAAAAATGCTCTGGTTGTCTAAAGAAAGTGGCAGTTTGTTAACAGTTAACCTACTGAGAGCAAAGTGGAGCAGGTGATGCTAAGAAATCTACTATGACACCTCTGATGAAGAGGTGTACAAGAATGTCCATGGCCTCTCTTTCTTCCAATATCACAGATTTAGAGATACTTTAGAAAGTAGAGTTATAACTTTAAGTAACAGAACAGCTGATAACTTTACTCTATACAAGATTATGCAGTTGACATCAGTTCCAGGAAGTCTTTGGAGGTCATGTAATACCTCTGCAGATGAGTCAGTATGAAAACAGGAAAATGAATCCATAAAGTAGCACTGTGAAATAGTTTGAATATGTAGTAGTATGGAATTTATGTGATATCATATATTTCATGAACACTTGTAGTCTACCAGTGACAAAGACCACAAAGGAAAAACATAACACTAGTCTAGTTCAATTCTCACATGAATCAGAATAAATTCTGCAGTGACACCAGAGATCTCATGTTGGATTCCTAGCTCCCATGGTAGATTTTAAAGCAGCTGCCTAATACACAGCATGACATTGTTCTTACGATAGTTAAATGGAGCAGCAGTTCAGTCTTGCAGCAGCGTGCTGAATGGAAGACCCAGAAGTCTCTTTTGGGTGAATGGTCTATGAACCAAGAACGAGTCTCCAAAGGAGTAAAAAATGAGTAGCAGCAATGACCTCAAGTGGCTTTACATGCAAGTTCCTATAAACCCTATATTTTTTTGAATCATCATCTGGGATTTGAAGAAAAAATTCTACAGCTGATATAAAAATGTCCAGAATATTGCTGTTCTGGCCTATGACACTAGAGCAGAAAAATAGTTTCAAGCATAAGAAAGGCAGCATTCAGTGCCAGAATATTCGGGTATTCAGAGAAATTTTAGTGTACACCTTCAAACACTAGCTGAATGGTTTGCCTAACTAAGCAATGCCATCAGTCTGCAATTCACTGGCACTCTCCCATGCAGTTCTAGTGGTTTTCAGTGGATCATGACAAGTGTCGGTGCCAAGGGCTTGACCTTGAAATATTAATGGCTGGATCAGACTGTAATTCAGATGGGAGGCCAACTGTCTACCACTGTATGACAGTGCTGGGGAAGGCAGAAAGAATACATTGGATATCACCTCCTGATTAAATCCTCCTCTGTGTATCATCTATTTTTGCTGGTTTTCCTACAGGCTATTGAAACATTACAGGACATCTATGTGCTCCAAGACCAGATTGCTTTGTTTTCGTGCTGCTTCATCATCATGCTCCTTAGCTACATAGGAAAGGAACTGATGTTCTTTTTCATTGAGAAGCATCAGCTGTTTGTTATTGTACTGACTCTATTGTATCTAATTAAAAATCTCTGGAATTATTTGGTTGCTATTAGTTCTTTCTCTCCCATATCAGCCTTCACTGAAATTCCTGACTGCAATTCACACTGTTCAGATGTAAGGATGAAAGGCAGAAGAATTAATTAGCCATGTGGTATGAGCCATTGGTGGTTTTTTACAGTATTTCACTTTTGGAGAAAGCCTGTCCTCCTGATGCCCCATCAGTCCTGTAAATTATTTCACTGTTTCCTCTATTAAAAAAATCATTTAACTAATTGAGTATGGTATAAGAATGGATGAAGCAAATATGTACTACAATATTACGTCAGCTTCTTGGGAGCTCACAAACTGTCTTCTCCAATGCTATGTGCAATGCCATCCTAAATATCCCAGTGATGTCCTGAGTTTGAGTGAGTGGTGGCGGATTTTGGTAGTGGGGAGGGGGCTACAGTGGTGGCCCCTGTGAAGCTTCTCAAAGCTCCCCCAGCTTCAAGTCAGACCTTCCTCTGCACCAAAGTTGGGCCAATTAGCAATGGTGTCCATGTCTCTGCTATAACGTATTTTAGAAGGGGAACCTGGGAGGAAGAGGAAGAATTGTGAGGACAAGTTGAGACAAGAACATCGGTGCAAACACCGAGGTCAGTGGAAGGAAGGAGGAGAAGGAGGGGAGGTATGCCGGAGCAGAGTCCCTCTGTATCCCGTGGTGAGATGGCAAGGCTGCCCCCCCTGCCACCCATGGGGGTCTACGGTGGAGCAGATGAACACCCGCAGTCTGTGGGGAGCTCCATGTTGGAGCAGGTGACTGTGCCCAGGAAGTCCAGGACTGTGGTTATAAGCCCCTGCTGTTGTAGTCTGGCACTGGGAGGACTGTAACACGCAGGAGTGGCCCATGCCAGAGCAGCCTGGAAAACGCTGTGGCACAGGAGGGACTCATGTCAGAGTTGGCTTGTGCGGGACGGTCTGCTGTGAGAGAGGGACCACGCTGGAACAAGAGAGGAATGCCAGAAGTCATTGTTCTCCTGTTCTGAGGTGAAAAAAGCAGCAGGACTGACTGCACTCCCTGGCCCCTCTGCTGCTGTGGGGAGGAGGCAGAGATATTGGGACAAAACTGAGCCCGAGAAGAGGGAAGGGGTGAGGAGGAAGGTGTTTTAAAGATGCGGTAATGCTTCTTACTGTCCTACTCTGTCTGATAAGTGGTGGTGGTGTTAGTGTCTATATTAAACTTATGTTCTTTTTTTCTTCCCCTGATGAGTCTGTTTTTCGCATGTGAGGTGAGTTGTCCCTTCTTATCCTTATCTCGATTCCTGAGCCTTTTGCTTTATTTTCTCCATCTCAGTGCTGGTGGGGAGGGGGAAGTCAGCTGCTGCATGGTGCTCAGTTTCCCTCTGAGCTCAAACCACAACACCCAAGCAAGAAGGATCTGACTTTACCATGGGAGGTTATTCTAGAATATAACAGCTATTGCCAGGAATATCTTACACAGTACATTTCTCTCTCCATAATTCCGATTGCTTTTCCAGGTATTAGTCCTAAAGTAAACCACCACCAAGGAAAGAGAAGACCATTACTTTTAACAAATGATAGCACAACCTTATGCTGTGCTCACTGAACAGTTAGACTCTACATCAAAGAGACTTCAGTCAGACTCCTTGATTCTAGATGATTGCTAAGCAGTGAAGAAAAAAAAAAAAAAAAAAAGAAGAAAATACTAAGAAAGATCTGTTTAAAGGAAGACTGAAGTTCTCAGGTAAAGCCCTAATGCACTACTGGGATCATCAGAGCACAGCAAGAGGTTATTCTGGGAGCAGAACCAGTTCACTGAGACACTATTCATTATTTTTATACTGATTAGAGCCAAAAGAAGTGTATAAAAGGGACAACATCACACGGCTGCCTATAACAGCTGAGAACAAAACTAAGGAAGTCAGTTCTAGTCTCATCTTTCTAATTTAGCCTGCACTAGACAAAAGCCCCACTGTGAACCTAGAAACCATTCAGAAAGAGAATATTCATACCTCTCTCCAGCCATAAATCATACTGCTCATTTTTAAAAGTTTTCTGTGAGCCTCAGATTGGCACTACTGTAAACCTTATGCAAGCTTAGACTTTGGCTCAAAAGGAACAAGCAAAAAGAAGAAACATATCTCATTCCCTACTCCCAAACTCAATTTAGTAAATAGGACCAGTCATAAATCCTGAAAATGTACTTGACTGGTTCTTTTTTATTAAACTTGATCACCCATGCAAGTCTGGTCTATCAGCTGGACACACACACTAATAAAGAGGAAGAACTCTTACAGCAGCTAGAATGTGAATTAGGAACGTTATGGTTGATTTAGAGCTTGATGCAGAAGAAAAAGACTTCACATCCACATTGCTGGTGGATGCTTTTGCTTTGTAGCTAGGATGGCATTCTTCAGGAAGAGGAATGTTACTGATATGCTGCAGTTCCAAATAGCAAGGCCAAACCTAGATACCCACTGTTCAAGTGTATCATCCCCTTGCACCTTTACCTTCTTCTGTCACTCCCTTTGTGGGAGTCTTTGTGGCTTATAGGATCTCTACAATTTCACAGAATCACAGAACCATTCAGGTTGGAAAAGACCCTTGGGATCGAGTCCAACCATCACCCCTACTCTAAATGTTCTCCCCTACACCATATCCCCCAGCATCTCATCTAAACAACCCTTAAACACATCCAGGGATGGTGACTCCACCACCTCCCTGGGCAGCCTATTCCACTGTCTGACCACTCTTTCTGTGAAAATTTTTTTCCTAATGTCCAGTCTGAACCTCCCCTGTTGCAGTTTAAAGCCATTCCCTCTTGTTCTATCGCTAATTACCTGTGAGAAGAGACTAGCACCAACCTCCCTACTATGTCCTTTCACTTCATCAATTTCGTTGCCCTCCTCTGCGCTCACTCCAGCACTCGATATCTCTCTCGTATTGAGGTACCCAAAACTGGACACAACACTCCAGGTGTGGCCTCACCAGTGCAGAGTACAGGGGGACTGTCACCTCCCTACTTCTGCTGGTCACACTATTTCTAATACAAGCCAGGATGCCGTTGGCTTTCTTGGCCACGTGGGCACACTGCTGGCTCATGTTCAGCTGCTTGTCAATTAGAGCCCCCAGATCCTTCTCTTGCAGACAGCTCTCTAGCCACACCTCCCCAAGCCTGTAGCCATGCACGGGGTTGTTGTGGCCCAAGGGCAGGACCTCGCACTTGACCTTGTTGAAGCTCATCCCATTGACATTGGCCCACCGATTCAATCTATCCAAGTTGCTCTGTAGAGCCTCCCTATCTTCATGCAGATCCACACTCCTGCTTAACTTGGAGTCATCTGCAAAGTTACTGATGATACACTCTATGTCTTTATCAACATCATCAATAAAGATGTTAAACAGAAATGGTCCCAACACCAAGCCCTGAGGAACAACACCTGTGACTGGCCATCAGCTGGTTTTAACTCCACTGACCACCACTCTCTGGGACCATCCATCCATCCAGTGCTTATCCAGCAGACCGAATAGTCATCCAGGCCATGGGCAGCCAGTTTTTCTGTGAGAATTTTATGGGGAACTGTGTCGAATGCCTTTTGAAAATCCAAGTAGACAATATCCACAGCTTTCCCTCGACAATAGTCAGGTCATCTTGTCATAGAAGGAGATCAGGTTTGTCAGGCAGGATCTGCCTTTCACAAACCCATGCTGACTGGGCCTGGTCATCTGATTGTCCATTATATGACTTGTAATGGCACTCGAGATAACTTGTTCCATGACCTTCCCTGGTACCAAGGTCAGACTGACAGGTCTATAGTTTCCTGGATACTCCTTTCTGACTCTCTGGTAGATGGGTGTTACATTTGCCACCCTCCAGTCCAATGGGACCTCCCCAGTTAGCCATGGCTTCAGGTAAATCATGGACAGCAGCTTGGCGAGCACATCTGCCAACTCCCTCAGCACCCTTGGGTGTAACCCATCCAGTCCCACAGACTTGTGTGCATCCACTTCCTTTTAAATTTTGATGACAATTGTGATTTCTCTCTCTTTCCACTCCCTCCATGACTTTTGCTCCATCCAACTGTTCATTGTCTACTAAAATACCTCTTTCCTGGGGATGTGAGGATAAAGACAAATATTTCATAATCTGCAGATCTCTTAAAATCCTAGAAGAAAGGAATGGTTTCCTTGACAGATTCTGGTCTCCCTACAGGTTCAATCAAACCCAAACTGATTATTTGCTTTACTGAGAGAATATTCTTGATTTCAATAGAAAAACATAAAGAAGATTCCTAATTGTGTTGAAGATTTGGGTCCTGAAAGGATTTCTTACCAGGCATAAGAAGTTACTCTAGCTGATCTAGAGGACTGTGGACAGCAGTGAGAGAGCTCTACCACTGGTTAAAAATGGAAGAGATATACTGCCATATGTTAGTATGGTATGTGGCTTTAGCTCCATCTTAGTCTTTTTTATGAACATATTGTCACACAGACTTCTCATGGAACAATGCCACTAATGAGGATTTGTCTTGTCTCACTGAAAAAAATATGTTCTTACACGGAAACTGTGATCAGACCTATCCTGTGCAAAGTTCCACACGTGCATATGCTTCTTGGTGCAGACAATAACTACATTATTAACTACAATTATAAACAGCTATCTTTTTTTTTTTTTTTTTCAATCCAGTCATCTGACTTCTCTCTAAATTGCAGCCAAAACACAACTGATGGTGGAATAAACATCTTGCACCAAGCAGCATGCAGCAGCAAGGATTCTTAGCTATTTTCAAGACTACAGATTTTTTGGGACACAGTAAAGACACTGACAAAAGCCTAAACATTTTGCCATAATAGAAAGCCACATTTGTTTCTGGACAGACATCTGCCTGTTACCAAACAAATACCCTGGCTATTAGAAGAACCTCTGGTCTGGTGAAAGGTAGAGTCTACTTCCCTTCTCTTTGCAGGGTAAAAGATTGGGAGGACCTGACCAGACTTAAACCAACAGATTTCTGTAAGTACCCTGGCAACTCAGAGGCAATAAGATTGTTAACTGTTTGAAAGCAAAAGTCAGAACCTGTAATATGATTGCCACTGCAGAAAAACAGAAATTAACCAATTTAGTGTCTCCAAACAAGTCTTCCTGGAGTCCTTTGTTATCGTGCCCTAAAGCACTGGTGAACTGTGACAGTTGTATGATTATTTTCCAAACACAGAACACTGTCCAGCCATTTAGACTGAGCTCCAATATGACTATATATGCAATACTGATCCATTAAAGTCTAAACTTATATGTTGCAATAAACAGCAGTTGTGGGACCAGGGTTAGACACAGGTCATTCTGTGCCTTCCTATATTCAAATCCTGGTGGCAGAAAGGATCTAGTCTGGTCCCTGGCATGGTTCAGAGCAGCTTTCTATCTTCTTAAAATTAATCTGCTTCAGTGAGTCAGTGGCCTTTGTGGAACTGTCTCCTGTCTATTTCCTTACTCTAAGGGATATCACCTTTGTGGGTGAATAAGGGTTGATTCTCTCCCCTCAATAGAGCACCTTTTTTTTAGGGAGCCCTGTTAACTATCCAACTTTTATAGCTGCAGAGCGATGGCAGCTGAAGTAGACCCAAGAGTCAGGTCCTACACATGTTATTAAGGATTCCTTTCAGGCCAGGAAATCGGCTTGAGACTCCTCCATTGTTAATTCACTTTTCTGGCAATGAAATGAGCTGAAAGGCAGGTGCTGGCATGTGTAGTGGAAGTGTGTGTAGTAACAGGAAAAGTTGATGAAAGCTGCTGCAATAAAGGAGAGAAGAAATTAAAAGGAGCAGTGCCATGTGGACAGGAAAGAATTAAGCAGCAGATTTAGGGTGACAGGCATGATGATGCTGTAAGAAAAGAGGAAATGACATGCTGTTTAGCATACAGAAGTTATGCATAACCATAAAACGTGCATTGAAACAGCTTTCATTAGAACGCCTATGAGGTGAAGCAAGCGCTATGGGATATAAGGATAACAAAGCCAGAAAAATAACCGGCAATCATTTTAAAATACTTTTCACCATTGCAAGTTAAATGATTTCATATTTTCCAGATGCCACTTTTTTTGAGAGCTTACTTGGTATAGGCAGATACCTGTGTATAAAACTCACGTAACGGCTGGTTACTAAACCCATCTGATACAAAAAACACCTTGGAACCTATTTTTTATATTAGGACACATTGGAAATGGGCTTTACCCTGCCCAGAACTCCTCCCTGCGCTGGGTGTAGGACCTTCTGTGTGAGAATCAGCTGTTCCGATGTGCAAGTTCTGTGCGTTTCCTAAGGGTAACGGGAAGAGTAAGCAGAGTCTTTTCAGCCACGACTCCGGTTTCCCGGTGGAAAGTGAAGGCCCGTTCTTCTTTACCGCGGGGACTGCGGGTGGTCGGACGGCGCAGCCCCGCTGCTGGGGGACGGGCAGAGCCGGGGCGCGCCGGCAGCTGAGGGGGAGGGCGGAGGG
>NW_020799097.1:95236503-95271428 GCF_003259725.1 Athene cunicularia | reverse complement strand
GGCAGGCGCAGTGGGCGCAGGGCGCGGAGCCGGGCGGTGAGCTCCGCGCAGGACGGCACGGTGCTCGGCGGAGACCCAGCTCGTAGAGATGGGGTGAGCCCACGTCCGCACGTGTAGGGATGAACGTAAACCGGGGCATCATCACTTTGGAAGCGACCAAGAAGGAAGAATCCGGCCTCTGAGGCGCTGCCACCGATGCCGCGGTGGAAAAAGGCAATGGGACCCGAGGCGATTCCAGTATGACACGCCACAGTAGATAAGCGCTTGCAGGGGACGGTGGCTGAGATGCTGCGTTGCAGCTCTGGTTCGGTCATGCGGTCCTGGGCTCTCACGTTCAAATACAGCTGAACTGAGACTAGCATACCTGCCGAGAAGACTTTAAAGGCAGATAAAGAAAACGGACAACCTGTAAATCTTTGCAAAACAAAGACTGAGCAGATAGGATCACTTTGCATAAATACCTTGGGTGACTTAAATCTGAGGAGGGACAAGAACTATGTAAGTTAAAGGTGAAGTGTTTGCACAAAAGCAGTCAAGCTCTAAATGGGTCGCAAATATGTTTTGGTTGGAAATAGGGAGATTTTTTTTTTTTTCCCCTGTGGAGAGTGATAGCCTGCAACAGCTTTTCTATGGAAGTAAGAGGGGGAAGAATACTGAATACGAGTTAGAGGTCTGTCAGTTCATGACAGAAATTATATATATATTTGCAGTAGCAGGGGAAGTGGACTTGAGCAGGGCATCTTTTCCAATCTTTTCTTAAGTGGGCCAGGAGTGCCTAGATACTACAGTGATAAATCATGCAAATAAGTAAATACATAAATAGTAATGACACCTCTAATATACTTATTCAGGGATCTCCAATGGCTGTGCAAACATGAATGCCAGATCCGTATCTGTCACTCAGGAAGAAACTAGGCAGGTATTATTAGCTTCGTGAGGAGCTGGGAAGGCTGAAGTATAGAGAAGCTGAGTGTCTGGTGTGAGTCTGATCCTAAGGTTTTCTTTTCAGTGCCCACAGAGCTCTGTTGGACTGAACCAGCAGCACACAGAAGCTCTGGAGTGCAAACACCCACATAGAAAACTTTCCTAGAGCAACAGGCAAGAGGTCTATACCTGCCTGCCTGCTTTAAGAACTGTCTACTGCTTAAGACTGGATGAGGGCCTAGTCAAAGTTTCTTGGGAGTGTCCTGTGTTGTACTGTAATACAGTATTCTTTATAGCCTGGGGATAAGAGAAAATGATCAGAAGCAGCTATGTCAATTAGAGCAGCCTTGAAGTGGCTCTGTATTTCACTTGAGGACATCACAATAATGGATGAGGTCTCCCCCTGAGTGAAAGAACAGTGTGACTGAAAAATAGGCCATGTGAATAACTGAAAGAAAACCACAGTAACCCTAAATTCTCTTTTAACCACAGTGAATGCAAGTCTTCATTTACATTCAACCAGCAGCAAAAATGAAAAAGCCTGTTACTTTGCATCAGCCCACGTTCACTGGCCCATACTTCCCTGATATTTGTCCATGCTGTCAGCACAAGCCTGTACATAGAGGCAGTCTAGTGAAAAAGCAGACACGTTCCTTTGCTAAACTTGGCTCAAGAAAAAAACCCGGCAAAACTCAGTGACCTAAGAATTTATCAAAGGAAAAGTGTTGGTCTACCTGTGTAGGGATATCCCCTCATAACAAAGGTCAGATCTCACAATGCTTATCTGCAGTAAGGAAAAAGATGAAGTCTGTCCCTGCTCTCACATGATCCTTTCTGTTCCACACCCCAACCCTGTGGTCTCAGGCAAAGCTAAGACACTTACAAATAAATCTTCTCACCTAGAAACCATCACTTTCCCAGGATATCTGAGTTTTGGGTTGAAAGCATTTGTATAAAAAAAATAATACATCTGTCTAATGCGTCCCCTGTTGTCTTCTCTTTTTCCCCACAGGTTATTTTTCTGTTCCTTAAATACCCAGCTTCTTCCCTTAAGTGTTAGAAGAGCCCTGCAGAGCCCTAGCACCTTAACTTCTAGCACTTTTGATACCTGCAGCACTCCACTTCATGGCAAGCTGAACCAGACGTTCTGCTGCCATGCTGGGTAAACCTTGGGAGTCTACTCCTGTTCTTTCATTGATTTGCTAGAGGGTTTGTACAAGTGAGTTCCTTTGTGTCAGCTTTTCCCACTGGAAAAATAATAGTTCAGTTTAGTCTCATGATGTATGAATGCCTCTTGAGTCATAAAAGGCTGTCAATCTACCAAAGAGAAAAAAACTCCCATGGAATGGCATCTGTTTACATGTCATTTTGTTACAGGTGAGTTATTGGTCAGCTTCACCTCATAATTTTTGATGCTATTTGTTTATGTTTCTACAAACAAATCTCCACACTTCCATCCTTTACCTGGGAAATGAAATGGAAGAAACGAAAAAAATGTCTTTAAGCAACTTGTTTTCTACAGCAGACATCAACATGACTTTTCTTTGTTATCATTTTTGCTTTCTGTGAAGCATTCATCATGTTGACACAGCACATATGGCCGAATAAAATTCTGGGCTGGACCCTGTACCGTTGATGTTGAGTCATTTACACCATTGCTAGCAACCGCCAAGTGAAATGGTTGTGTAAACCTCCTCCTTGGACCTTTATAAATGATGCCAAATGCAAAGCACTGGCGCATCATATATTGTGCTCTTTCTCATATATTCTAGGCTTCACATTTTGGCACAAACAGTATAATTTCCTCATATTTCTAGGCAGTAGTCATGTTTGTATTTAGGCCTGTATCAAACAATTCCATAAGCTTATGTGAAGCCAAAGCCTGTCTTAAATAACTAAGAATGACAGGTAGGAAAAATCCATTTATCTGGAATTTATGAATGCTGGATAAGGTTATAAAATTGCTGTATCATAGAATGGTTAAAGTTATAGTGAATCAGTAATTTGATACTACAGCTGATGTCATATAACTTCCTGGAAAGGGAAAAAATCTGAGTCACTGACATTAATAGTCTTCTATTTAAATAGAAGAAATGTATGGCTGCCCTTGCACCCAGAGGTCTGTGAGAGCTGGGATGTGTCATGGAAAAATCCCAGCAAAAAAGAGGGATCAAAGAGCAGGAAGTGGCTTTTGAAAACATGGATGTTATGAGTTCAGGGGACTGAAAGGAGCACACTTTGACCAAAGGAAGTCTTCTGACCATTGTACTGGGAGAAGGAAAACGTAGCTGGTTCTGGGAGACGGAGACAGGGTTTGGAGCATACAGACAGTCTGTGGCAGACTGCCTCTTGGGAGGGAAAGGGGCAGGAGAGAAAAATGTGAAGCTAATCAGATTCTCCAAGTCACAAAGGAAGCAGGTGTGTGAAAAAGATGGGTAACTGGACTATGGCTTTTAGAGAGAGATGCAAGAACTCTGAATGTCTGCAGTGAAGTCTTTCCACAGAAAGTAAAAGGCATGTGTCTCATTAGTAGAACTGGTTTTTACCCAAGAAATCTGAAAAGTTGTGGGTCTTTGGTATGTTGTTTTACTTTCAAGAGCTTGCTTTTTTCTGCCTTCCAGTTTCCTCTATCTTCAGTCTCACTGTATTAGGATGACTGTTCTAAGTTGCCCAGCCTTGGCCAACAGCCCCACTTGCAAAGTGCTCTCCAAGCAGTGTAACATTAGGGAAAAGCTGCAGTCATCACCACATGTCTGTGAATAACCACCTTGTCCAGCTGCATTTCCCTACAGAAAGCAGAGTAAGTGCTGGGCTGTGACAGGAACCCAGACAGCAAGGTAAAATGGTCATAGGGAAAGGAGCAGCTTCACATTAATCTCTTTAAGCTGGTGATTTCCTGGTATGATGAGTGTGTACTGAAGCAAAACAGAGCACAGTTTAGGAGGCTGTTTTTTCAGTGTTGCCATGAGGTTGGAATGACCTACACGGAATGACTCTAGCAGTGGAAACTTCAGTTTTATCTTCACCTTGTGAGGAGAAATGAGCCCCAGAGCAGCCAATGCCAGTGACTGGGGAATGCAACTTTGTTTGCAGTGCACAATCAGAGGGGGCAGAGGGCCCTGCTGTGGCTCCCCTGCGCAACCCTCAGCCCCAGTGAAGACTCACCAAGTGTCATCTCAGGTTTTCAATGACGACATGCTGGGGAGTGGCAAGCAGTCCAGTGCCCTGTTCTCTGGCTAGTGGCAACAGAAGGAGGAAGAGACACCACCTTAAGGAGGGCTTAGCTACTCATTTTTTATGGATTGGAAGGACTGTACCCTCTGTCAGTGGTCAGAGGGATAGCGGCAGCTCAAAGCTGTAAGGGAAAGATGGTATCAGAGACTTATACAAATGTCCTGGGTGGCAGGGTGGGGAACCCAAACCAACAAAAATGACAAAAAAGTGCAGCTGCACTTGGCTTTTCATTATCTCCAGACTGGGCATTATATTTTAAGAGAAACCATGGGAACTGAGCCACCAAATAAAATTGCTCATAAATGTAAATTAAAATACATTTAATCACCAGTACAAATTGTGTTTTTTAACTGTTCAGAGAATACAGTTTAGGTTATATTGATGTCTGAGCATTTCTTATGTAAGAGCAATAAGGTCCTTAGGTGTCTGAATAATTAAAGCGTATTTGCCAATAATGTCAGACACAAAAATTGAAGCCACAGGTTCTAAATGATCGCATAATGTTTTCAGACACCTGAGGTACATGTTAAACTGTGATTTAAAATAGGGAATAGATAATTTTTAAGGACCTTGCCTCTTGGGACATTAGTCAGTCCTGAGCCACTGACCCATTCAGACTCTTTGTCTAAACAGGAAGAAGCTTAGGTGCTTTCTCTTTTCAGCTATGAACTTTTTTATGAAGGCAGAAATTATGGTTAACATGCTACATGCTTGAAAATACATAAAAAGTCTCATGACTTAGGTGAAAGGAGATGACAGGAAGCACGGGAAAACAGGAGCTCCTCAAAAGACATCAAATACTTATCTCTATGCAAAAAGTATGTCCTTTTATACAGTTTATTTAGCCATGAGTTCTCAGAAAGCAAAACCAAGTAGTGCCTCTTCACAAACCAGCAGAAAACCTGTAGTCTAGTTACAGGGACCTCATCTGAGAGATGAGAAAGCCTGATTTAGAGAAGGGAAAAGTAGTGTCTTCCAGCTTTTAGGTGAGTGTCCTAATCCATAGGCAATAGGTGATTCTAGGATGGGAGCTTCTCCTTCTGAAGCCACTTCTATTTTGAATCAAAAATTAAATATGGCATTGAGAAAGGCAGCAAGACTCTGGCGTTACAGCTTGATGATGAGAGTGGTCTTCTAGGGTATGTGTGATTCATGTTTGAACCTCTGGCCTTCTAGACTCAGGATGTAATCTTGAACAAGGCTCTCTCGGAAACCAGGTGAGTACTTTAGCTACCATGCTTAGACTTACCAGGTCCATCTGGAACATACTTGTTCTGTCCCATTAATATTGCAATGGGGAGCTCGGTTCATCTGCACCTGCATCACCTTTAACGGTCTGGTTTTAGTTACATGATCTAAAATTTTGATTGGAAAGTCTAAGCATGCTGATCTGAAAAAAATAAAAAAGAAACCTTTGATTTTTGAAAAGCTAATGGTTTCATCTAATATGAAATGGACAAATACTTTCAATCTTCAGAAATTTTAATGCATTGGAAAGTTATTTCTTTACAGTTGTAGTGCTGTTGAAGAGAACTGTAATAGAAATGCTAAGAGTGGTATGAATGGGAATTGGGTGTGGAAGTGCTGGAAGGGACACAAGGTGGGATAAGGACTATAGGAATGGCCTGTGTTGATGGCACCTAAATTAGCAAGTCATCAGGGCCCTAGCACACATACATGTGCAACTTCTCAGAACACCCATGCCGAGGGACAAAGGACAGTAAATCCTGATTTCTCACAGAGATAGAACGGGATGGACTGGCTGATCACTGTCAGCTCCAAAAGAATACAAAAAGGCATACGCAAAACAAGCACGTGGTCACCATGTCCTTGTCCTCTGCATCATCGAAAGGAATCCTGCCAGACTGCCTGAATCCATGTGTTTTGATGCCAGTGTGTTGGACAGGCTGCTTGAACCCTTGCACACACACACACCCCCCCCCCCCCAGTGACTGACAGCTCAGCAGGTTGCTTGGATGCACACATCCTGGTGCTCGTACATAGCTGTGAGAGTGCACATGTGAATGAATGACATCTGGTTTGTTTCAGGGTTTGATTTTACAATGAAATCACCTTCCCCTCCTATAGGGACTGGCATTGAGATTTGTTAATAGAGTGTTGTAAAATTTCCTACACTATTTCTGAAAATTTAGACCATATGGCTTCAGACTCTTAAGTGACTCCAGAATTTAATTTTTGGTGCTTGTTTGAGTTCACAAAGTGATTTACATCTAAAGAGTTTAAAAGGGAAAGTTAGATCGTTAGTTGCATTTACAGCCACTGGTTTAGACAATTCTTAAGCAATCCCCATGGGTGATGCCGAGTACTGTAGCTATCCAATCAGATAATAAGGATGAATGCAAGTTGAGTCATTGGGCCTGTGTGGTTTTAATAAAGCAGAGAAAGATCTGTGGCCACCAAGATGCTGCAGAATACAGTTTGCTGAGCAGAGAGATTTGCTGACTACAAAACAAAATTAAGGGGTGCTGTGTGCATCATAGTGTCTTAAATTAACGACAGCGACCCTCTTACTCAAACATGGATCATAATTGTGGGTTTTTCATTGTGGACATCCAAGTGAGCATTGAAGGCAATGCCTACCAAGTGAAAAAACAGATTTGTGATTTTTATTAGCATTGCACAGGAGATCTATATATCAGCAGGAAAACAAAGAGCCTAATCTCACTCTTGGATAAATATGGATAAAGTCTTATATATATGTGTATGTGTGTGTGTGTGTACACACATCTATATGTATAGGCATCAACAAATACGGCTTTTACTCATTAGAGTTATGAAGATGCCAGTAAGCATAATCATGACTCAGCACATACCTCTCAGTCTGCGTTTGAAAGGATATTAGCAGGGCTGTGAATAACTGATGAATTTGAACAATCTAGAACCTTTCTAATCCATCATAAAATAGGGGTTCTTATTACACTGTAGTCTTCTTCTGACCTTAAAATGAGGTTTAAAAAGAGAACTGACATACATTGTCTCAACCTTTCTATTTACCCTGTGTCGTAACTGCTGAATGTCAGATTTGTTAAGGTGGGTAGTAGACAGGCCTTAGAGTTACCTGAGCTTGGATTTTGCTTATTCCACTGGCTTCTTTACTTGTCCACAGACAAGTCATCTAAGCCTATCACTGGTATTGCACTGTCATTAGTGCTCTTTGTGACCTTTATCCAAAATCACAGGCTTCAATTCAGCTTTGCCTGAGCAGAGCTCTGACTCTCACAGAGAGCTCATTCTTGTGCTGCGGGAGAGCTTGGTGGCATTATTCGGTGGCATGCTCTTGTATCAGAGAGTGTATGTATAAGGCACAGAACATGGATCAAGATAAAGATCAGAAAATCTAAAATTAGCCATCACCATTAAAGTAATTATTTTGCTGAGACTCTTTTATCAGATGCCACTGCTAATGGCACCCCTACCTGGATGGCAAGACATGACACCTTCCCAGGAGAAACACATCTTCTTTCAGGCAACTTCAAAAATCTGGGGGCTAATCTGTGCTTAGATGCTGCTGTCCTGCATCAGTGCTCTTACACCAGGCCAAAATGACTCAGCACCTCCTGTTGCTTTAGAACAGCAATCCCAAACCTTGTGTGGAGCCCAGAGGTGGTATTTTTTTTCTGCAGTTGTCTCACATCATCAGCCAATGGTGAAGACTGACTGCAGTATAAGGAAGCTAACAGGCAGGGCTCTGAGGCTTCACTCCTTGAAGTACCACGAGCTCCTTCTATAAATCCTCATCAAGTCATTTAAATGTGGTGTCCAAATCTGTTCATCTCTAAAGCAGATCCTAATTCAAAGCTCATTTAACTCAAAATACAGTAAAATACCAGTATGTTTTGGATTCATTACAATTTTTTAAAACAGAAGACAAAGTCACTTTAACTATAGACTTCGTGCATAAGTGTGTGTATGTGAAATGTGTATACGGGATAAAAATTTTGAGGTCTTGTATGCAAAATTTAAAATAAAATTTTCTTTCAGCAATGCTTTTTACTTTTGCTATAACTTTCTGGCTTTCAGGAAACCTTTTTTTCCTATTTCCATTTCAAAAAGAAACTTGCATTGGAAAATATATTAAAAAATCAAATGCAAAATAATTGTCATGTTTCAACCAGCTCATCGAAGAACACTGCAGATTTTTTCTTGGGTATTTCCTGCCTTGAAATCTGTTCCGGTGTCATCAGAGATAAGTAATTTGCTGATAAGTACCCTCTGCTCCAAGGGTCCCTCTGGGCTATGAAGAACTGGTTTAGGAACTCCACATTGGCTTTGCTCCCAGCTCCAGCACACAGGGAAAATCAGGAGCACAGCTGGTAGGCGCTAAACCCTGGGTAGTCTCTGCTTCACAGGACCTTAAAAGGCACAGCGCGAATGACAGTGGCCCTAGAGAGGCCACAGCTCACAGTCAGAGCTGTTGCGGCCCCTGCAGGACTCCAGAGCATGAATCCAAAGGTAACGTCAGATGATTTTGCTTCCCTGCCTGCACTCATTTCCCTCCTGCCTGAAGTGCAGGAACTGGGTAACTGAGCATAAGATCCGTGAGGTCCTTCTTCATCATTTTTTTTTTTTTTTTTTTTTTCTCGATTGTGAAAGCTGGATATACAAATCAAAAACAGTACTGCTGGCTCTTAAAGATTTTATTGTAAATCACAGCCACTAGTCATGTGATTACACAATTACACAATAAACACTTTCAAGTTTCCAGCTCTCATATTTATGAAAACTCCAGAACAAGACTTGAAGCCCAGAAACCAGATGACAATTTAAAGAGCTCCAAGGCTCTTACTTGCTTAAAAAGAAAATTCTCATGAGTTTTAAGCCAATCATGATTTTGAAATCTGAGTCATGACTTTTGAATACTTGGGCTTAGCAAGGGTGGGGAAAGTACTGATTCTGTAGCACTAAAAAAGTGGGTGCAGTCCTGAATACAGTTTTGGTTCATACAATACACTTTGAGAAGCACCCTGCGTAAGTGAGAGGAAGAAGAAAAAAATATAGTGTAGTGGTTTTTATGGCAGCTGCCCTTTTTTAAACTGAATTTTGTGGAAAGTGTTATAACAATAGCACTTCTCACTGTAAAAGCTGCAACTGTCTCAGGGAGGCACCAAGTCTGAAATGCTATCTTTGCATGAGAGGTTGTCAAAGTCTTTCATTTTAATGGATATTCTTTACAGCTCAGTTTTTGCTTGGCTCCCTTCTTCAGTCCTACTACCTCTGCAGCACTGCAGAGCCTCAGGATCATAACAGAAAGAAGATCACTTCCGTATGAAATAAGGTGATTCTTGAGTCATAGCTGACCAAAACCATCCAGTTTCCCTTCTGTGGGTACATTCACAAACTGCATATAGCTTCTAAAACTTACGGTCTTTACCTCAACATGCTTCAAACTTCAGGGTAAGGGACATCTCTTGACCGTCACAGAAGTGCTCATTGGGCTGTATTTTTTGACAAAGATGAAAGTGGAGAAATTCTATAAGTGTTGCCAGAGTGTTGCTATGAAAGACATACCTCATGGTTAAAGCCACTGTTTTCTTTATAGCTCTGTTACACTTAGAAACACAGATTTGGTTCTTTTCTTAGTAATAACTGTTTGATCAGAAGGGCTTAAACAGTGACAATGCTGGATCAGAAGACAGGATAGTTTGGGACAATTTCAGCAAATGCTAGAGACAAATGGTCAAATACTGCAGTTAGGACATATATTTTGGGAGAGAAAACTTAGAGGACAAAGCCTGAAAGAGTGAGTGGTCCATACACAAGTCTATGGGACTGGATGGGATACCTCTGAGGGTGCTGAAGGAGCTGGCTGGGTGCTCACCAAGCTGCTTTCCATCATTTACCAGCAGTCCTGGCTGACCGGGGAGGTCCCGACAGATTGGAAATTGGCTAATGTGACGCCCATATATAAGAAGGGTTGAAAGGATGATCTGGGAAATTACAGGCCTGTCAGCTTGACTTTGGTGCATGGGAAGCTGATGGAGCAGCTCATCCTGAGTACCATCACACAACACATGCGGGACAACCAGATGCTCAGGCCCAGTCAGCGTGGGTTTATGAAAGGCAGGTCCTGCCTGACAAACCTGATCTCCTTCTATGACAGGGCGACCTCCTTATTGGATGAGGGAAAGGCTGTGGAGGTTGTCTACCTTGACTTTAGTAAGGCCTTTGACACCGTTTCCCACAGCAATCTCCTGGCGAAACTGGCTGCTTGTGCCTTGGATGGGCACACGCTTTGCTGGGTAAAAAACTGGCTGGTTGTCCGGGTCCAAAGAGTTGTGGAGTTAAATCCAGTTGGCAACCAGTCATGAGTGGTGTCCCCCAGGGCTGGGTTTTGGGGCCACTCCTGTTTAACATCTTTATTGATGATCTAGATGAGGGGATCCAGTGCACCCTCAGTCAGTTTGCAGATGACACCAAGTTGGGTGGGAGTGTTGATCTGCTCGAGGGTAGGGAGGCTCTGCAGAGAGACCTGGACAGGCTGGAGCCATGGGCTGAGGCCACCTGGAGGAGTTTCAATAAGGCCAAATGCCAGGGGCTGCCCTTGGGCCACAACAACCCCCAGCAGCGCTACAGGCTTGGGGAGGAGTGGCTGGAGAGCTGCCAGTCAGAGAGGGACCTGGGGGTGCTGATTGACAGCCGGCTGAACAGGAGCCAGCAGTGTGCCCAGGTGGCCAAGAAGGCCAATGGCATCCTGGCTTGTGTCAGCAATAGCGTGGCCAGCAGGGACAGGGAAGGGATCTTACCCCTGTACTCGGCACTGGTGAGGCTGCACCTCGATTCCTGTGTTCAGTTTTGGGCCCCTCACTACAAAAAGGACATTGAATGACTCGAGCGTGTCCAGAGAAGGGCAATGAAGCTGGTGCAGGGTCTGGAGCACAGGTCGTACGGGGAGCGGCTGAGGGAACTGGGGGTGTTTAGTCTGGAGAAGAGGAGGCTGAGGGGAGACCTCATCGCCCTCTACAGCTACCTGAAAGGAGGTCGCAGAGAGCTGGGGATGAGCCTCTTTAACCAAGTAATAAGCGATAGCGCATGAGGGAATGGCCTCAAGATGCCCCAGGGAAGGTTTAGACTAGATATTAGGAAGCATTTCTTTACAGAATGGGTTGTTAGGCATTGGAATGGGCTGCCCAGGGAGTGGTGGAGTCCCCATCTCTGGAGGTCGGGTCAACATAGCACTTAAGGATCTGGTGTAGTTGGGAACTGTCAAGTGTTAGGTTAATGGTTGGACTGGATGATCTTCAAGGTCTTTTCCAACATAGATGATTCTGTGATTCTGTGATCTGCCTTTACACTCCTCTGTGGCCATCATAAAAATGCTGTGCTGCAAAGACCATTTACACATGGAATACGTAGTGTTGATATTCTTGGGTTTTTGCCAGCCAACTGGATCAAATCAGTTAATAGGAAGCAGAAGTAAATCTCACACAAGTATCTAACCAGAAATTCCTGAGGACAAGAAGTATAGTCTTAGACATCGGTCACTTTCCATCTTGCATACAGATGTTCACTGGACATATCATCAACTATGTCCCAAGAAATAGAGACACACCTGGAATTGACACAATAACAAACATGTTTCGATTTTCTTGTATATTTTTCTGGCATGTAGCTTTCAAATGTAGTTACCTGCTACAATTTTAGCAAGGACAAAAATTTGACTACTTTATGGCTCTCAGTCACTGCCAGTCACTAATGTAAGAATTAGATGAGGACAAACATCTTCTAGTAAAAAACCTTTCCTTTCTGACAAGAGTTGGCATTTTGTCTAAAATATCCTTTGTTTTATATCCTTTTAAAGGCTTTCAGTATTCCAAAAGCAAAAGTCCTTGAATTGCAAATAGAACAAATGAAAGTTTCCAAAAGAACTTTTGGAAGAAATGTGCATCTTTCTTTTCAAGGAAGTATTTCCACCTCAATCTAAGAATAATTGCAGCAGCTTTTGAAATTCCAGGATCATCTCCTTTCTCTCGTGACAAAGTATGGAATAGGGAATAAGTGGGACACCACCTCCCACATAGTTAATATTTCTTTTCCAGTGACTAAAGAATGTAGGGCTGAAGCCTACTGTGATGCCTAAAAAAGGAGCTGATAATTACTTTGAGCACTGCCTGGCTTAGGGACTCCTGGTCCTTGACAAAGAGCACTTATAAAGTCCTCTTGGTACCACCTCAGCTCTTTGTGGAGCCCTGTTGGTCATCCCCTCAGCAACTTCAGCTCTGTCCTCCTCCTCACTGGTTGACTTCAGTGAAGTTCATCTGTGGGGCCTATAAAGCATGGACTTCATGTAATGAATGCATCTGCCAGCACCAGTTCTCAGCAATGAGCCTTGGCAGCCACAAGCAACTTCAAGTCACAGGGTAGTGCTCTGACTCTGTTTAGCATTTGCCCTGATACCCCGTGTAGCATAGAAGGCAAAGCTTGTTTTGGTCATTTACACTCAAACAGAGCAGCAGCTTCTTATACAGTACCGCCTCACTTTCAGGGACACTAGGAGGTATAAGCTGTGGTTTATTTATGTGATATGATGTGCACAGTACATATGGGAAGTGACATTGCTGAAGTTATTACTACAAGAGCATTGCTCTGATGTATTAACATCATATATAAATTTATAAACCAGAACCATGGATGCTTTATCATGTACTGATTTTTTTTTTTTTTTTTTTTTTTTGTCAAGCTTGACAAATGTATTAGGATCAAGGCCTAGGAATCTGTGTGTTTCTGTCAGAGAGAGAATCTGCTCGCATACAAGTGAAGCCACCTGCCTTTTGTGAAATTCAGGTGCAAACTGCAGTTTGTAAGTTGTATAGTCGAAGTTATGCAAGTTGCTAACACAGCCTTGATGTGTCGCTCTGTGATATTTATCTGGGGATGGTAATAGGGAACTGTGCAAACACTGCAGCAAAAGGAAATAATGTGAGGAAAACTGCCTGGGTTTTTGAAGGAACCCATGCAGTATTAGGGAAACACTGGGAGGATAATGATTTTTCAGTCCTTTCTGTGATTAAGCACATAAACACTCTGGGTTTAAGGGCACATTGTTAACTTGGATGTTCTGGTATTTTAAGCTTTAGGATATATGTCATTTAAAATCCAGATAGCCAGGGATTAGTATCAAAGCTTATTTTAATACAGAAACCACACAGGATTAAAGGAACTACCTGCCTTCCTTCTCATACAGAGAGGGTGAAAATAACTCCTGGAGAGCTCAAGATTTATGCATCATTTAAGTCCTGTTCTGATGCTGCTAAGTAGAGCACTGTGATGTCTCTCAGCATAAAGATGACCTGAACCCAGCAGGAATACCCCAAGGTGTTTATCTGTCCCCTGTCAAATCAAATAAGAGAACTGAAAGTGTTTCTAAGGACAGATTTATAGCACCAACAAAAATCTGATTAAACTCTCCAAGACCTCTCCAAGGGCTTTTTGGCATAGCCCTCAATACAAGTATTTTAAAAAATATTTCTTGAACTCCAATACTGTGTTTCATAAAAGTTATTTGTATTATTTAAATGTCTTCCACATGACTATTTATAAATCTTGCTTCTAATCTAACCCTTTTAATCAAGTTCTCTCTATTTTAAATTAAACCTCTACATTGGGATTATACAGTTAATTGCTGATTTATATCCTAAATCACTGGCTTTCTACAGTCTCCAGAGTATGACCCAGACTGTGGGAGACTGGCATGCTGGAGTTTTTGCTGGAGTTTGCACATCACCAGATGTACAGCAGTCTTCACTGGACACACACAGGTTAAATCCCAGTACAGTCAATAGCACTGTTCCCCTGTGGTTATTAGTGAAACAAATCCCCTGACTGAGAGTTTAAATTCAGCTATATCAATTATGATCCTCTAGTCTGACTTCTGCTAAAGGACTGACCAAATAAAGTAGCCCAGGGATTCCTATTTAAAGCCCATAGCTCTCCTTTGAAAAGTAGTCAGACTTCTAGGAAGGCATCCTGTCTTGTCATAGACTCTGAAGAACAGGGAATTCAGTACACCCTATACCCAACTATCCTTCACTGTTAAAAACATGCAGCTGCAGCCTGAACTGTAGCAAGATTTTCAGATACCCATAGTAGGTTGGATCTCTCACTTCCTAATTTCTGGGAGGCTTCCTCCCCACCTTACTGTGGGGTTCATTGCCAGTCTATTGCCTACACAAAGGTGAGCTCCTCTTATTTCTTTTTACCCCTTACAGAAAATTTTATTCTGACCAGCAATCAGGATCAGCACAGGAAACACAGACTAGTTCCCAACAGAGACACGAAAGCAGGATCAGTGCATTGCTATGGGGCTGGGGGACAGATAAATGCCACACCTAAATAGTCATTGAGGAGTTTTAATGTTTTAGCTAAAAGTATGGCATCACACAGCTTTAGTTCAACCAGTGCAGCTGTCTCTTACGTGCATACTCTACTAGTCTGGCAGAAACTTCACCAGGTTTAAAGGGACACACAATTAAACTGGTGCAACATCATACTTCTAATGAAACAGATACATTTCCTCTGTGTAATGAACTGGTTTTGAGACCCCACTGCCTTGTCTGAATCATCATTTACACCTACAAGAAAAGGGTACCTTACCAGATCAGCAGAGGGGATACTTCTTATCAGATCAAAAGTTCCCAGGGCAACTCTGCAAAATCAAGGCTAATCCAATAATGCCTTAATGCCTTTCCTGGTAGTTTTCTTATTTTCAAAGCAATCCAGGAAATGGCAGGGACTATAGGTCAGTATGATTGATCTCCATAAGTTTCTGAGCATGGGGGTAATTGCTTATTTGACATGTTTCTGTTTCCATCCAGGTTTCCTAGCTAAGCAAATTCATCTGTGTAAATAATCTCATCGAATGACACAGGGCCAAATACTGTCCAGCCTGTACTCTGTAGGCAGGCTGCCAGCAGTTCTAGGACACTGTATCTGTGGATCCCAGTGAAATGAAATCCTTTCCAAGAGTCCACATGACTGCTACCATCTGACTAAGCACAGTGAAGGTCCTTGCTGCTTCCTCCAGTATAACAGCACTGGGTGACTCTGGGAGGCTGCGGTACCCCGGTGCCCTGCCTAGGAGAACAGCTGACTCCTAAACAGCTCAGTAAGCTACAGCCCTCAAAGGCTGTCAGCCTGAAAGAGAGAGAGAGCACCCAGAGGATGCAGTATTCCATAGATTCACCCCTGAAACATGGCAGGGATCAGGCTCCAGCTGTGACAAACGCATATAACGTGTGGGCTCTGCAATTGCTCTTGTAGGTCACTGTTACGGGAAGTGTCAAGCTATGGAAAACAGAAGGCTGGAAGGTGTGATTGAAGGTCCATTTCATTCCTTCTGCCAGATCCCCTGTCAAACATACTATGCAGAAAGGTCCAATTCCTGCTCTTTACTCCTTCAAGTTCTGCCATCTGTGGCATGGCCTGCATGAAGGAGTATATGCTCCACAGGTAGCTAGCTAGCTGTGAATAAGCAGAGATCGTATTTGTCTAAGAACTACCCTTCCCAATGGCCTGTCTGCAATGGAATACCAATTCTTACCTTGTCTCTCTTTATCCTCAGGAACAGGGGGTCCAGCACACCTGTATGTCTGAGGTAAACAGAGGCCACAAAGACACTCAGAGACACCTTAGAGGAGCTAGGACCAGTCAGAGTCCATTTGGTTGTCAGCTACATTCTGATACCTAAGGGAAACATTATCCCCTGCTTTGTAAGAACAAGCTTATTTGCTCAAGCTTTTTATATGAGGGATGATTCTAATGCTGTCTGCTTTAGTTGTTCTGTAAGGCAGGAAATCTGCAGTGTCTCACTGAAATTATAGCAAGTCCCATATTTGCTGTGTATATGTTATGTAAGAGTTACTATTCTGGGCTGTGCTAAATTTAAAAGAGAAATCTGTCAGGGACTCCTACCAGCAACTTGGGCATTGAAATGTTCAGGAGGATCTCCTGCTTTGATTAGGAAGATTGTGAGCAGAAAAGCAGAATTTAGAAGCTTAATTTAATTCCTGATTCAAGTCAAAAGAGAAAATTGTAAAGCCCTAGACAAATTGTCAATGATACTGTCATTTAATCTACTCCCAGAATAAAATTTCAGTTACAGTGACACATAACATTTGTAAGGGGGCATATCCTGAGGCCCTTCACCAATAAATTAAGCTCCTCACCTAGACTGTCTGGGAGGATTGTCTATGCTCAAGCCACGTAGGCTTACTGGAAACTTGTAAAAATAATCTTTCTTCACTGCTGAATGCAGTTCATGGCTTAGATGGGGCTCACACACAGACCTTGTACTGCTTTACTTCATAAAAGTGATTTTTAACTACTTTTAAGTTGTTAAAATTGGCAAGTGAATACAACAGATGCTTTCACCCTAACAGCATTTTACTAAATAATAACAATAATTTGTGACTACTTAATTTACCAATACTAAGAAAATTAATGAAAAATTAGCTAAACACTAAGAACTAGATTTTCAAATGTTTGCAGGCACCTAAATGTACCAGCATAAATGTGTAAACCTAGATGTTTTGATCAGTGTTCATAACACAGTGAATACAGACTGTCTATGAAAACTTTTCATTGAATGGTATAGGACAGCACATTGCAAAAATGCCCAAGTAACACTTTTTAGAAAGCTTTAGCGAGAAGGAGGATAGAGTGAGACTCCCCAAGGGATGATGCTGTGACAAACAGGTCAATACCTGAAACCATGACTGATCCCACTGTGCTAACTACCCTACTCCAGGCCAATTTCATTCCATTCAAATCCATCTCCGAAGGCTATGTAAGCCCTCAGAAGGTGTGGGACCCTTCTCCCCAGTGTTACCTGACCTGCTCTGTCTGCTGTCTGTCAGTGTAGCCCAGCAGAGGGGGAGGCCCATTCAAAACAGGGGGTAGCTCAGCTTTCTCAACCAGCCTCAAGGTGACACCACCAACCACCACCACCATTTGAGGAATGATGGTTCTGGTCAACAGTTTATTTTTCCCAAATACATGCTTGCAATTCAGTGTTTTACCTCAAAACACATTATTGCAGGCCAGGCTCTAGGTGAAAAAAAGGTGCCTGAGGATTTTAAATCATGGTGAAATGCTGGGAGCTATATTTTCAGCCATGTGCACTTAGAAGGACTTAGGTATAGGCTCACCCGGAACAGGGATAGCGCATATTTCTCACTGTGGTATTTTAGCTGTTCAGTAACCGGTGTGTTGTAGTGTAGGAAGCAGTCCTTTGCTGCTGATGTGGTAGTTTCCACTGGGAAAGTGCCTTCTGATATGCTGAGGAAGAGCTGTGGCTCGTCAAGACACCCGAAAAATCTACACACCGGGTGGTGGCTCTCTGCACCCCTTGTGGCTTTCCACCTGGTCACACACCCAGCGCAGGGAGGTGTCGCAGTGGGGCTGCTGAAGCTGTTGGCCACTCGCTTGCTGCACCAAGGAGCAGGCAGCCCTACAACACTTTGATACGTTTTTATTTCTCTCCATAACAAGAAGGGCAACGGCTTCATCAGCCGGCTCCCTCTCCGGGGTCTGACGGTGCCAAGACCCTCCCGCCTGTCTCCGGACACCAGCCCTCAGGGACCACAAAATGGCGCCGCACCGGGCACGCGGCTCCCAAGATGGCCGCCGCGCCAGGGGTGAATCGTGGGTGTGGGAGCTGGGCTAAACCCTGCGATATTGCTGAGCATACTCATTTTTCTACGGGCTGGCTTCTCCTCTGCCTCGGAAAGGCTTCCTGACTGAAAGTGCTGGCTGAAAGCATCCCAGAGCCTCGGATGTGAAAGCCTGGGCCTTTGGCAGGGGACAGGCAGTGCCATGGCCATGGCAAGAGCTGCATGGGCCCTGCTGTAGGGGCAGCTCCCAGGACATTTAGTGACTGCAGCTGATTTTCAGGTCCCTAGAAAAAACTCGAGGCCAAGCTTCCCACCCACACTTGAGCCTAGTGCCTCTCCAGCAGCACCTCTCAGTCACATATGTGACAGAGAAAACGGCAAGAAATGAGTCAGTTTTCAGCTCTAGAATCTTAGGAAGGGGGAAAGGATGAAGCAAACAAAACCAACATGCTCTGGTAATCTCCTGTGGCTCTGCGGAACTTGAACCTCTGGAGGTGGTCTCAAGTGGAGGAGAGGCACTGCACTCGCTGGGATGCAGGCTCAGTCACCCAAGCACACACCAAAGGACTAGAAGACCCTTGCTTATGGTCAAGCAACAATACCTAACACACACACACACACAGAGCTCTTCTTGTCCCCAAATTTTCAGTTTTCATATTCTTTCATTTAAGAAACTGAAAAACCATACAAAGGTCTTCAGCAAAGCCATGTAACAACAGCTCAGCAACAAAGCAGGACTCAGGCATCAGGCCGTGGAGCTGCTGGCTCCTTCGGGAACACTCACACTTCAGCTGGGACAATGAAAATAATGGTTACAACATCTAGTCAGAGCTTTTCAAGCAAAAGCTTTCCTGGAAACCCAAGAATGACTGCAACCCTGTTTATCAAAATCAGAGTATTCCCATCCTGTTCTGATACACTGTCAGTGTTAATGAGGCTAAGATCTTAACCACTCCAAAGTATTACCACTGCAATTGGTAGATTAGAATAACCGTTCCACATTTCAATCCAAAGTGAAGATAAGCAACATCAGGCAAAAGAAAAGAAGGCTTAGAGAAAAGTAGTTGTACAGAAAATTCTTAATTTTTATCTTTGAACAACACTGGAACTGTATTGTAAAGTTTCAGGTCTGTAGTCTACAAATAGCTGCGAATTGTAGAAGTATTAGTGAGAAACCTAAAAAATACAAAAATCTCCACAGTTCTAGAACACTTTACATTGGGATAGCTTGGCAAGTAATTGCTGTTGTCATTTCATACAAGTCATAGCTTGTCATGGGGGTCAATGCCAAAGCCGGGATTTTAATTTAGAACTTTTAACTCTCTGCCAGCCTCAGCTTTGGTCCCTGTGTAACAGTGCTGTGATAGAAAATTATCCCCATGGGGCCGATTGCACCTTTGGAAGTTTCCAAGGTGTGGTTCCACTTCATGCTGAAGTGGTGTTTGGCTATTGAGAGAGCAACACCCCGTATCTTCCTTCCAGAACCCTTCTGGGACTTGCATGATCCAAAATCTATGCAAAAAGGCGTGGACAGGCTTAGAAGGACAGTCAGTACCCCTGGAAAATCTCCAGAAAATTAAAAACTATTCCAGGCTGTTCCATCCTTCTGTGAAATCACTCAACCAGAGCATCCGAAGTGGCTTCTGGGGCAGTGGCAGGGCAGAAATGACCTCCTCATTGCTGCAGAATCCTCCCACAGATCCCTGGAGGACATCTGAGCTTGCAGCAGCCCCGTTGTCTGCAGAGTAAGCCTGCGAATGGATCATGGAGCATTCCTTTCATCTACCGACTCTCCTGCAGATTTTTCCTTGGGAAGGGATGATCTAAGCACCTGTGATTTGGGATTCAATATTTTGACCCTAATAGTAACTGTAGTGTGCTTCCCAAGCAGAAGAAAAAGAGTTTTGCTTCACTGTCACTGTTGAGCAGCTGCTTAATAGCCCATACAAAGTATATCTCTGTGTCCAAATTCAGGCTTCTCCTTTAAGTAATTTACAAACTAGCTTTCTGTAAATGCCTTCTGCTTTTTTAAGTGCCAGCGCTGCCCTCATCACTGGGGGAGGAGGGGAGAAAGCTCAAATATGAGGTCATGTTCTAGTCACATGACTGCTGCAGCATCTGTCAATTGTGATACAATTACTGAGCCATAACTGCATTTATGACATTCAAACCTGCTCAGCAAAGCCTCTCTGGCTCTTGTGCCTTCACTCTTTCTATACTTAGGGATCATTTTAAAAGTTGTCTGAGCAAACCGGTACCATGAATCACAAAGCATACATTTTGGTATTTGTCTGTTATACCAAATATTGAAATGTACCAGGAAAATCACATTCTAATTAAATCCTTTCCCTGTAAAAAGCTTCAGAGCAGTCTCTTGGGTGGGACTGTTTGGAGCAGCAAATTTAACCTCTGTGTTTCAGGAGAGCTCAGAGACTGCTAGGCTGAGCAGGAGTGAATGCAGTCTCTCGCCCAGAGGAGCAGGGCTTTGAGACTGTTTCCAGACTATCTGACTTCATGATTCTCACCTCAGCTGCAGTGTGGCTGCATAGGATATGCAGTCACTGGATAAAAAAAAAAAAAAAAGAAATTTTTTTTTCAGTGACTGTTTTATGACTACAAGAATAGCCAGATCTGTTGTGGATTATGTCAGCAGGTGCAGAAGCACACCAGTGTTGTCTCTCTCTCTGTAGCAGCCTTCTGTATTGCAGACTCAGAAGCATTGCAAGCACAGTGTGGACAGATTCGCATTGTTTATGAGTTTCGATTTTTATTTGGTGAGCCACAGCAGAGAAGAATGGGTACTGTCTGTTTGCTAGGTAAATCCCCAATTATTAGAACCATATAGATATTTCACTGCATAGGGTTCAGCAATTGGTTGCAAGTAGTAAATTCACAAGAACAGAACAGTCCTTAGTATGACACAGATTAATCACTATAAAAATATATTATCCAAATGCAGAATTTTTAGGAAAAATATTCATGCCATACCAAAGTTTGGCTAGCTCAACATGTTATCATCAACAGGGGGCAAGGTTGATGCTCAGGAAATGTTTCTTTCTGAAGAGTGTTTCTTCCCCTAGAACGTTGTGGCACATTTTGACAAAGTTGAACAGTTTCCTGAGTCAGAGGTTGCATTTGGATCACTATATTTAATAGCCAAGGATGGAATCATCCTCCACAAATCTTTCCAATCTTTTTTAAGCTCATTTATCCATTTTTGCTACCAGAACAACTGATGACTACGAGTCCCACAACAATATTAAGCACCGTATTAATGCAGTTGTTTTCCGTTTGTTTAAAACCTGCTGCCTGATAATTTCCTTGCATTTCAGTTCACATCAGTTCACATTTATCTCATATATTAAGCACCATAAAACTATTAGTCACATTTGATGAGAGGCAATGCATATACATGACTCTCCCCACTCAGCAGAGAGTCAGAGAGAAAAGTAAGCAAGCTGTTGAACTGTCGGGAAGAAGGACTAGGATCTTTGCTGGCAGAATTTGGGCTGTCTCTGACACTGGCACTAGTGATGTGGGAGATTAGCTGTACTCTGTAGCTACCCCATGATGCCAATCACATGCCCCAAAGGACAGAAGAAATCTGGTAAAGGAGGAATGTAGAACCTCAAAGGCTTTTGTAGCTGTTGATTGGAAAGGATGAACAAAGGAGAAAAAAAGATCACCAATAACTCCCCCTCAAAGCTCTGATCCCCTTCTGCTTCTGCAGGCCCATTGGAGAGAATCTAAAGTTACTCTGCTCTAAGCTCCTTCCTGTGTTCTCTAGCTTGAAGAAGGATGCTTATGAAGGTGGCAGTGAGCTGAAGTTAGGACAGGCTAAAGATCACAAGTGCATGAACATACTAAAGTGTCTGGGGCATTGGTCAGTAATGCTTCGGGATGGAAATTGCCGTCACTGGGAGATTTGTGATCCCTGAGTAATTTTTACAGAGACTACAAAAATTGGCAGAGGCTAATTGATTAAGATAATATATAACAGAGAGATTTCTGTGAATGCTGGCAAGGGAGAAGTTGTATGTGCCTTGAATACAATTTGCTAGCGAAATCCTTAGTGACTAACACAGCTCTGATAGAAGTATCAATAACAGCAAGAATGAGACCATCCTTTACATAGCCAAATTTGAATCAGCCTCATCCAATGCTATAGTGTTTTAATTAGAACGCATGGTATGAATGCAATACTTACAACCAACAGGGGACGGGAATTATATCACATCCCTTGGCAGAAAATGGAATGGTATGTCTGTAGGCACTTGATATACAAGAAAATTCAAGAAAAAAGAACAGTAGAAAACAAGGAGTTATAGCTGTCTACTAGGTGGCATGTAAAATGTAGCATGGAAGCTGAAGTCATCCCCGCAGTATTTAATGAATTAACAAGTGATCTCAGGCTGATCTTCTTCTCACTTTGGACTGTTAAGTGCAATTCAGGCTGCAGGCTGTGAGTTCTGACTGTGTCACCTGTAACAGTTTGGTTGCGGTCTTCTGTCCTCTGCTTTTCTCCTTGATGCTTCTGACTCTTCTCTTGCATTCTGCATCCCAGCAGCAGCTGGGTTTTTCTCAGACTGAAATCTTCTTGAAGAAGGCAACATCTTACTGTAGGCAATAATACGATGGAGCCTCCAACTGCAGCAAGGTCTCCAGGAGTTTTATTACTATGAATGCCTTTGTTTGTTTATGTCTTCTTTTGCATTTGATAAATAAGCTGTGCAATGAGAGAGATTTCCAAATGCAAGAAATTCTCTGAGAGCTTCCTTAACAGAAAAAACATTTGATGCTTGAAAGAGCATAGTAACAAGTTGGCACTGCATCTAAGCCCTCTATAACAGTTTAATTCACACCCTCTCTCCAAATGTAAATTAATCCAGATTGGGAAATGTTGGAAATCTGAAGCAATGAATGTAATTTGGTACTAGTATAGGGGTGGGGAATAAAGAATTAAATAAAATATCCTGCTCAAACTCTTATATGAGCATTAAGCCTTTTTTTTTCAGCCTTCTGGTCTTGAGGCTAATAGCGCTGCTAACTCCAACAATCAGAAACTGAGAGTCAGACCCCAAACTTCCATCACCAGACCTCCTGAAAATTCCTCTAGTGTCTCTAGAACTTTACAGTTCACCTTTCCACCTTTTCTTCACAATCAGGAGGGCAAAAATTTTAACAAAACCAAACTAAATTAGGACTTACAAAACTATTACTCCAGAGCACAGATTTTGAGGAAAAATAAATCTTTCTAGGTTCTTAATAAAAACAATATGGTAAAAAAACATGATTTTTGCCAAAAAAGAGCTTGCTATTTCCATATAGGAAAACCACACATATACAGACTGAGTCACGTTAGGAAATGCTTTGTTCCATTTGCACATTTGTGCTTTTTTTTTTTTTTTTTTTTAAATTTCCCCTCTCCTGATGGCTTTTTAAAAATCAGGCCACTTCCCATTAAAATGTTCCTAAGCATATCCTAGGAGAGCACAAAGGCTGGCATCCTGCAGTCAGTCAGACAGGTGGCAGGGCACTTGTATAAAAGCTTCCATTAGCATAAGCACTCCTCTTCTGATTCTGCTAGCGCTTTTTGCACTTAATTCTTTTCCATCCTCTTTTGAAAGGATGGGTGGATCAGGCCCGTAACCTGGGAGCTGTTTGGGGGCTGAGTACATATTTGTATAGGTGATGCAAATGAGATTGAAAATGTTCTGGTTACTTCAGGCAACAATTCGAGAAATGCACAATGTAGCAAACAGGACTGATTCACTGTGGCTACAAGAGAAATAAATTAATTAATAGCAGTAATTTTGCAGTCCTTGTGTTAATGCAGCACCATTGCATGCAAACACACAAAACTGTCTTCCACAGAACTATGCCACATCCAGCTCTACTGCCAGGAAAGAACTTGAGGTTTTTAACTCCGTCTGTGATTTTGGAGCACTCTGTAAGGTTGGTCATAATTATGCAGTATTATTATCTTAGAGGGAAGGTGACCTATATTACTTTCTGCTGATGTCTTTACTATATGCGCTGTTATTTCTGCAAATGCTTATGTCCCTAAATTCCTGTCTGTCTCTGGTTTCCTTGTGGTCAGTAAGATCCTGGAGTTCCACACACAGGAAGCACAAACTTCTTTATCTTTTCCATCTGGAGGACAACACAAAAAGTGCAGTTCCGGGTCTGAAAACATTAAGTAGACTTTTCTACTGGGTTTTTTTTTGGATAACTTGAAGCAGGATGACCAGTAAGGGAACTGGGATTTGTCTGAAGCCAACAGACAAATCTAGAACAACTCATCAAGCTTGAAATTAAAAATATGAACAACCATTACTCCCAGCATTTTGGCAGTCATTCTAGTGAATAAATGATCATATCACTTATTTCTGGGAGAGGAAGGAGGCACAAATTGGAACATGTGAGAAGATGACCAGTTTCATTAAAGATTTTGTGAATTCAAAATCAAGCCAAATCTGAGTTGGGAATAAACAGCTCTGAAAATATTTTGCCTGGTCCCAATCATGCTTAATCACTGGTTGCCACAGAAATCTTCCTCGGGGGGAGTGTTGGAGTTGTCTGCCTGAAATCCTTTTGTTTCTCTCTTGCACCGCTTAACAGCACAGAGGCCATGTAGAATTTATTTCTAAAGCAATATCTGCTTTGTTTGGATTTGTCCACTGACCAAATTCAGACGTCACAGAAGCTGATGCAGCTGGGCTGATTCATGCCACCACTGAATCCTTTTCAAAGTCTATTACTGTGAGGTAAAGTCTACATCACTTTTGTCTCCTTGAGCTCTTGTTATTGCCCAGCAACAGTTGTCACTTTCTGATGATAGTTTAATGGGTGAAAGGAGCAGTGAATTAATTTGGTAGAAGTGCATATCCATGAATACATGAACTGCTGAATGTTTTGTCATTCCTAAATTGGCATGATAATACCAGTTTTCCAATGGAAAATGTTTTTTTCATGTTATTCTTTTAAAGATTAATTTTAAATGCTTAAATTGCTATTTAAAACATTTTTTCTTTGCCCTTGTCACCACAGCTTTTTTCAGCCATCCTGGGAGGAGGTTTTTCAGGTTATGAAAATGGAAGTTCAAGAAGGTTGTGGCCACCTTTAAGAGACAGCTGTGGTAAATTACATCAGAAGATGGAGGGGGTGAGAGGTGTGCATCCCCTGTTTCCACTAACACCACTGATCCTTCACCCCTATTATCCTGTCAACATTAATGATGTGCCACAGCATTTCCATCCTATTTCAGAGATGAGCTGAAAAATTAAGTCATGAGTTCATGGATGAGTTTTGACAGACCTTGGACTAAAGGGTTAGATTACCTGTAGTCTTAGGTCAAAACTTGAGCTTCACACAATCTTTCATCCATATGCAGGGAATCAGAGTTTTAAAAGGTGGGCATGTACCACACAAAGAGCCCACTCAGGTACTTCTGAAAATCCAGCTGTAAAATGTGACAGTGAGTTTTTTTTTTTTTTTTTTTTTTTTCAGATGGGAGTTTTTCTGTTGAAAACTGGTGCAGTGTTTGAGACTTCAGACAGTTATGCATACATTTTTAAAAGCTAGTTTCTCTATATATACCTGCTACAGAAGGCTGCTTATCCGTAGCTGAGTGTTTTCTGACTGCCATTAAAAACACAACCCATGAAAGCAATAAAGAAAATAGCAAAATGGTGGTAAACCCCACCACCAGTATAAAAGAGTCAGTCAGCAGAAAAATGTTCAAAACCAAACCACCGCCCCACACACAGCAAAAAAAAACCCAGCCCTCCATTCCCTCATGCATCTGGTCCTTACTAGCAACTTCAGGACTCCAGTAGCTTCAGATTTTTTTCTCTTCCTGAATCACAGACCAACACATTGCAGAGATGCTCTCTCAAGCCATATTTTGCAGATCAAGGAAAGAGTGAATTTCAGGTCCTTAAAGCATCTTTCCTTCCTACTAACTGACAAAATCCCTTAATTAATGCAGAGTTAGGATTTCCTGGCAGTAGCTGGAGCCCTTATAAAAATATCATCTTCAGCAAAATTCAGACTTTCAGAAGCCAGGAAATACAGAGTTTACGTCAACATTCAGGCAACCTTAATTTTTCCCTCCTGGGAGCTGGCAATAGTAATAGGGAACTGGCAGCATTTTCTGAGTTGAATATTGCTGTGTCAAATGGTAGCAGACTTGCTAAACTATTATAGTAGGAAAGATGGGAGGCCATACCTGTCAGATGGGGCCACAGCCCCATCATTTCTGTGGGTGAGGTAAAAAAAAAGAACAACATATATATATACCCTGGGATAGCTGCGTACCTTTTTTCATGACTGAGTCCTGTGCTTGAGTCAACTCTGAGAGACAGAGACATTTTAGTCATTGGCACTTGGGCAAGGTAAAGTAGGGAAAATATTCTGTGGGATTACTAATATATATGTGACCAAATATAGATATCGGATGAATAGTGGGAAAGAAAAAATTTAATTATTATGGAATCATTTCAAGGAAATTGGGTCAGAGTATGCATGTAAAGGAAGTGTCACGGTAAATACAGCCCACTTTTCCAAAGAGAAGGTGTGCCTGTGCTATAGTAATTACATACTATATTCTCTGAAAGACACTCACTGGAAAGGGGAATTATTTCCATTACATATATATTAAGGCATTGCTATAAAGGTTGGAGTTAATATTGCTTTATTATCCTCTGTATTTCCTGGTTTCTCAGAGGTTTGAATTATGCTGAGCTCAACTTTACAGAAGCAAGTGAGCAATCTTAACCATATGTTAGCAAATCTTTTCAGCAAAGTAATGTTTTTAATAGGGACATATATTTTGTAGATTTTACAGGTTCTGTAGGTGCTTGTAGTTACTACTGCAACAACGGCACTACTGAAACAAAGTAAAGGCAGCCCTGTGTCTCCAAAGCCCTGTTCTCCATTGTTATATAGAAGTTTACCACTCGCTGAAATATTTGGAAGGTGAAGTTATCAAGTCTGATGAGAGAATCCTCAGAAATTATGGTTCCACACTGATTACAATAAGCACCTAAGAAGAAAATGATGAGTCTCTCCTCCCTCCCCTCCACTTCCTATCAGGATATACATAACCCTGCCTTGTTATGTAGCCAAGCACATCCTTGTCTTCCAGCCTTATTAAGCTGTTAGCTTTTTAGAAGCTATTAGCACTTCAAGAGTTTCTCTTTGCTCTCTGATACTCTGCTGCTGCAGGCGTGCTTCACAGCGAGCCTCTTGCAGCCCCATGCTCCCCTGTATATGCTAGACTGCCCAAGTCTGTATTTCTGTCCTCATGTCTGTTTTTTAATCCCCTTTGGCATCCTCCACATCCCAAATTACATGACAAGATGTTGACAAGGACAGCCAAAGAAGAACTTACCCTTTCCCTCCTAGTGCAGAGTGGGTTCAGGTCCTAGAGCAGGACTGAGAGGAAGGACTGTGGGGTTCTTTGCCTTCCCACTGACTTCTCCTGTTCTCTGCCATCCACCCCCGTTTCCCAATATTCCATCCATCACCATTCTCTACCTCTACTTGACACTAGAATTTTCAAGGCACTTCACTAGGAAGCTGATAACTAGCATGGGTTAAAATATGGCCACATTTTTCTGTGTGAAACAACATATTCAAAGAAAGAAAGATGTTTGTTTCAGCATTTGGCTTTACAATTAAATCTTACTGGTGTACAGAAGATTAAGTAATTTGGGCTCTTACTTCTGTCTATCAAGCAGATCAAGAATCAGCTTCAAAGAAGATGATGAAAGTAGTCCAGACTTCATGAAAATTCAAACCCAAATCTGTACTTCATCAAGGTTGGGGAAAATCCAGAGGTCAGCTTTAGGCAGATTCATTTGCAGTAAGATGAATTAAAAAAGGTATTTTTTCATGTATATATGTTAAAGCTGGAGGATTTGTTGGTTGGTTAGTTGTTTTTTGCATGGAGGGAAATATTACCAGAATTAAACAATCATAAATACTGGTAAGAACCAAGGGAAATAATTTGCAGTGGAATTAGTACAGCTCAGTAAAAATGAGATTCAGAACTCATAAGCCTTGCAATGATGACATCTACCCTAGTAAATAAAACAAATGCAGGGTATATTCTTGAAATCTAAGACTCAGTTGTCAGCACTGTGACATCCCTAGAACATTTCTGGGGGTAGTTTTGGGTGGAGCAACACCAGGACTCTTGCAGGGAACTCATGAATGCCATGCAGAAATCAGCTTTGACAAGGCTCCATTCCCAGCAGGGTACAAGACATCAATGTCATGGACATGGCCAGATTGTGTCTGTTGGTCCCAGAGTCATGGAAGAGGCTCAGGCACAATTTAGTTTAGTTGAAGGATTACAGCTTGTGGCCTTTTTGTCTCCTCAAAGATTACTTTAATTTGGCTAAAATGGGAGATTGCTAAAGCTTTAATTTTGGCCTACAAGAGCCATATTTGGGATAATCACAGGCCCGAGCAGCAAACTGAGACACAACATGGCAGTGATCCTGGTGCTGATCCTAGACTGTGGAAGTCTAGTGTACAGCGAAGTACAAAACAGGAAACCTGTTATCTCATGGATTCATCGTGCGATGCCCTTAACTTCCAGTAAGGCCTGTAGAACTGGAGGGTGATTTGTAACTTACAGAAGATGCTCAATTTAACTTGCCAGAACATTTCAGGGGAATAGTTTTGTTCCAAAATACATGGTGTCAAGAAGGAGTCAGTATTCCCTATGCAAATCCTGTCCTGTTCGTGTAAGAAGAATACCTCTCCTGGTTTCTGGTATTGAACCAAGGTTCAGTATATTATTTCATTCTCCTTTTTGGTACACTGTGGTACATAACAGCCACTGTACAGTCTTCAGCACTGGAATGAGTCAGAGGTATATATTTCTTAGCAACCATGAAGGGGATATTCTAATACTATGGTGATGTATGCAGCCATATAGGTAGCATCAACAGAGGATGATAAGTACTTAGAGGAAGTGTTTGCTTGCTTAGTCCTCTCTTCTGTGCCTAGGAATGGTGGTGACTAGGTCTACAAAAAGCCCCACCATGATACTGATTTTATTTCCAACAAAATGTCTGGTGAACTGCAAGTAATTGTTGCCAAGTTGGCCTGAGGAAGAGAATTGCTTCTTTTTGACACTAAGCCCAGTGCTAAATAGCCGAGTAGTGATTTATTCTGTTCAGGCTCCTTCACTGAATAGGGAATAGCACTAAAAGAGAACTAGCATAATTTATTTTGTAGTTATACTATGTCTTGAAATCCTGTTTTTTCCAGCAACCTGTGGGAGGTAGGTGCCCTAATTTCACCAAGTTTTGAAGGGATTTATTCTTTCCAATGTTTTAAATGCTCATATAGAAAACAGTAGAACAGAACAGAACAGAACAGAACAGAACAGAACAGAATAGAATAGAATAGAATAGAATAGAAGAACAGAATAGAATAGAATAGAATAGAATAGAATAGAATAGAATAGAATAGAATAGAATAGAATAGAATAGAATAGAATAGAATAGAATAGAATAGAATACTTTCAGTTGAAAGGGACCTACAATGATCATCTAGTCCAACTGCTATTTTTGTTGGCCTGAATGAAACATAGGCTTAATTTTGGGCATAGGCCTGGGTCTGTGGACTTCTAATATTGGAAGTTAAGTACCCTCTCAGAGGTTAACTGCATCAGACAGTTTTGTTCCTTTTTTGGTTGTCTGTTTCTCTTTTCTTTTTAAAATATCTCTTTGACCCCTACTTTTCTATCCATTGTTTCCTCATTCTTCCATGTCCCTCCATTTCCTGCAGTGTCCTCACCTTGCTTTGGTTTTCCCTTACTTTTTTTCTTCCTTTCTCCTTCAGGAATCTTCTTTTCCAACTGTAGTAAAGTAGCATTATATTTAATGTCTTCCTTAATTTCCTAAGAGGGGCTGGTAAATAGCATGCTAATAAATTTGGCAGCAAACACTAATTTGGGAGGTATTACAGGAGTCAGCATGGGATAAATACGCCTAGAGAAATCAAGAAAAAGATTAAGTAAGATCATAAAAAACTTATTTGGTGAAACCCAATCAAATTCACAGCTATTTCTTTGGACAGAGAAACCTGGAAAGCTGGGCATGTACCCATGGTTTGTATCAACTCACTCCTTTTTATGTCTTGTACTGAATTTCTTCAGGGATTGGACCAGATATTCTGCAGAAGATAAACTGTTTTCCACTTGAGCAGTTCCTTTAAAAATCCAACATTCACCTTAATGAGGCCAGAAGACTCTGTTGTGATACAGCAGAATGATTATTAATAATAGTGTAGTGATACAGCATTTCTGCAAAATCAGATGTATTCTTGGAACGTGTATTCTAAAAGAATCACAGCTCAGAAGTGGACAGCACTTGTTGGGTGGTTATACTTGGACAATGATGATATCTGGGCACTTCAGTACTGAAAATAATGACAAAGAGATTTCAAGGGGAAAAAGGTATTATGAGTTAGAAGATATCTTACCATAGTTTAGCATGCCATGAGCATGAGGGAGTGCATAAGCTGTGCAGACAATGAAAATTCAGTTCTATGAACATTTTTGAGATTTTTGTCCTAGTTAGGAATGCAACCTGAAAATTTTGAAATCCCTTCCAAAAAAAATTCTAGAAGAAAATGAGACTGATTGATTGACATGTTTAATGATGTCACCTTTTGATTTATGTTACACTATATTCTAACACTATGCTAGCTTAAACTGAAACCATAATGATTTAGAAAAGAAAATGTTTTGCTCTAAAAATAGAAAAACTGGATGCTCTGAAGCTGCCATACCATTTTCCTGCCTTTCTTAAAACATTTTCATGGAATTCACATGATTTCAAAAACTGTCTGCCTCAAAGGAGCTGCCTTTTCATAGAAAAGGGTTCCACCGGTCTATTTTCTTTGACCATCTTTAAAGTCCCTGCACTACAGTTATTAAGAAAAAGCACACAGAGTAGTGATTATGACACTTTCCAGTGGCTAGTGCAAAATTTATTTTTAAAACATTGTATCGCATTCTCAGCAATGGGCTTTAGTTTGCTTCTCGTGCCACTGTTCTGCTACTGACAAGCCATGTATGAAGTCCCCTAAAGACCCCCATCTCAGTCACATCCCTGCAAAAAGGAAGGAGATTATTTAGGGTAGTTAACAAAGTATCACAAGCTGTAGTAGCCTCACAGAATAAGATGAGACAGTTCAAGAGACCTGCGCAGGAGCTTCCCATAGAGCGGACTGCACGAGGTTGCTCCCTGAAGAGAACAAGTGGGTTCCCCTCCTTGCGACAATCAGCCCCATTCTGAGAAGAGGACCACTACAGGTACAGCAAAGAGCCAGTGTGCTCTAGCAATCAGATGACTACAGTGGATGACCTAAAATGTGTCATCCTGGTTTATTCTGATTTTATATACTGCATGCCTTTGCTCAGAGACATCACCCTGTTCATGAAACATTATGAGGGAAGCAAGCACACAGTTGGGACCCCTTAAATTGAGAGGAAATTAGTAGCAGTGCTCTTGTAAATGATTAAAAAAATATTTGGGATAGAGTACAGAATGACATTCAGAAGGAATTGGATCTGCAGTTACTTGAATTGCCTATCCATTTTTGGCACATTAGAAATATGTGATTTGTTTCCTCTATATTGGCTGGGATACATAAACATTCTCTGCATTATATAATCTTGGGTAGAGAAGCAAAACTGTAATGATTGGTTTCATAAATTGTAAAAATGGCTTTCTCACCATTTATGACAACAATAAATTATTCTGACTGAAAGCCAGGCTTGTGTTATGTTCAGTCGGGTGTTACCTTCTGCTGCTTAGGGACAGCTCTGTTAGAAAACCAGAGATTGATTGGTCTGAAAGACGATACACTGCAAACAGGACATTCAGATGACATTGCCCTTTTTACTGACTTTCCTGAAGACTTAACATTTCTTGTAAGTCTAAAAGTTTTTTAGAGAATCATAAACCATGGCTCTAATCTTGCACAGACAGGCATGCCTAAAAAATTGAATCCTCTCTCTGATGGACTTTTGTGGGACTAACTTGAGGATTTTTCACACATTGCTTTGAGCTTTGTCTGAGACTTGGCATTTTTAGACAGGTTTCCTCAAATATTGGCTCCCATGAAGTCATTTCATCCAACATGGGAAGATGGCCACCTTTGTAGTGAGATGCATGGTCACTCCCTAGAAGTGAACATCAATCTGGTGACAAAGGGAGGTGCTGCAACTTATCTGGCAGAGTGAGGGAGAGGATGTGGACCAAGAAATGCTGGAGTGTACTTGCAACAGAGAGTGGCAGCACAATTGATGAAAATAACCACATCGTGTGAATTTTGAGGTTAAATTTAGAGACATGTTAATAATTGAGATGGACAGAATTATCTTATCAAACAACACTTATTCCCTGTTTCCATAGACCATGCAAGACTTTTGCTGCTTGCTAAGGCCTGGATCCATCACTTGCTCTTTTATTTTTCCTGCTGCTGGTAACTCACATGAAGGACTTTGTGATTCTATTTCACAGTCCCACTCCACATTCTCACTTACAGGAGTCTGTATACCCCAGAAATTGTTTCCAAGAAATGTTTACTTTCTGTTGTTTAGCTCCATGGTCATCTATGGGGTTTCACTGGCTTGTGTCCTCATAGGCTTCCCACCATTTATTAGACCTCCTCTGCACACTTTCCACCATTACTGACCTGAATTATTTGGAACAGGCCTTATTCCTAAGGGCAATCTACCTGTGTTTCTTCCTCCCAGTGAGTGCTCAGCCTCATATGTGTAGAGAGGTCTTATAGAAGGCCTACAATGAAAAAAATGGACTGTTTAGCACTCATATGTGATGCTGAAATAACTGTTCGCTGCATAAGCTAGAACTAGTCCCAAACTGTCCTTAGAAATTAATTTTTTTTGAGAAATTAGATTGAACTGTTTTTCATTTCTGAACAACTTTGTAGCAAACAATGAGAAATAAAAATACATTTTAAATCACTAAGATGCTAAAAGTGTCCCTTTAACATTTCATACTGGTTTATTTTGCTACCTTATAGAAGAAGTTAGGGAAAAATGGTTAGATTTAGTGCCTTTAATAAAGATATTTAAAGTAACATTTGTCAGAGTTAGGTAATTATTTTAATACATTTTTTATATTTGTACTGCTGTAAAATGGAAGTATATTACACAGAACAGATTGTTAATCTATCTGAAAGAAGGATGTGATTCCTGGTAAGTTATTCGTTGTGCCAAGATAAAGCTGGATTGAATTCCTCCAGGGACCCACACCAGTTGACACCAGAAGAGGCTCTAACACAGTTTTAGGGAGCTGCTGAAATTCAGAAAAGTTTAAGAGAAGAAATCAATTTCCAGGAACTCTCCGTGAGTATATTCTCCTTATTGTTGTACCCTCCTTAACGCACTGCTGTGGGTGCTTGCCAGAAAATGACATCTGCAGAGAGTGAAAAACAGGGACAAGAAATACGCTGTGGGTGAAACCCACAGTCCTATGGGTTTCGGTCCTGTGGGCACAGTCCTGTTCCCCTACAGGTGATTCCACAGAGCTGTATCGGTCGTGGGACTTGTGTAAGGGTTTGTGTGGTCCCACTCCTGCAGCTACACAACTCCCCATGGCTGTGCGACCAGCCAGGCTGGTGAGCATTGCTGAGGCAAGCGTTGCAGTTTCCCAGCTTCGTATCTTCATTTTCTCCAAATATTTAGTGCAGACTAATTGGCCATCCATTGTCTGAGAGAGATGGGGGACTGGATGAGAAACATTTGGCTGAGATTGCGCAAGTTCACAATGATGATTACAGGATTTGGGAAGCAACACTAGCAATTAAGCAAGCAGCAGACCGGAGGAAGTATACTTCCCATTGATTGCGCAGGCGGCAGCAGCCTGGGGTGCTGTTGCCCAGGGATGTGGGTGTTGGGTTCTCCTGAACATACATATGAAAAAGGACATGGTTGTCACCTGGGCCACTGCGTATTTGCATGCTTTCAACTCCCTCACGGGTACCCAGGAACGTCTAACCTCAGGCAGCATAAATCAGATCCCTGTAAAGCAGCTTTCCTGGATCTAGTCCCAAACCCCATCCTGAAATAGCTGCTCGTGCAGGACATACCTGCTGGCTAGGCAAAGTGGATCTCTGGGAGACCTGCGCACTGAGTCCTGTGCCGGCTGCCAGTTGACTTCTCAGTAAACCCAGCTTTCTTTTATAGCTGGCATTTTCCAAAGGGCTGAGGAAATACTTCCCCTGGGGCAGCCTCTGTCTGCTCGTGGGTTTGGGTTGACGCTCTCTGGATGAATTGGGAGGAGATCGTCGCTGACAGGCTTGGGTGTGCTGCTTTTCCCCTCCCTGGCCTGAAGGCATGAAAAGTTTGATCGACTAAGCTGAAAAACTTGCAAAGTAATAACTTTTCCGTTTTGTCCTGATTTGAAAACGTTTTACTGAATATTCAGATAAGATGTGCAACATTTATTTTCTCCCTCAAGCATGTCAGATCAAACAGAAACACAAACCATACGACACAGAGGTCTCCTCGTGGTTTGTGCTGTTGCATGCCGGCTTTCGCTGTAATTTGATGGGGTTTATAGCATAAATCTGCAAAAAAAGCTCAGACTAGAGAAGGCAATTGTTTTCTCTCTGCCTGTGTGTTTCACACCATTTGAAAATGCGAAGCTGGAAAGAGCTTGCCAGGGTGAAAGCCTAGTGTCACTGAATGGTGGGAATTTTGCCACTGACACGAGTGGGAGCACGATTCCACTCATCTTCCATGCAGAGTCTGCTCCCCTTCGCTCTTGCCCTCCAGTCCTTCAGCCTTTCAGGTGGGTACCCCAGGCAGCCTACACCACACACGTTAGTGTTCTTAAATACACGCCCACTCCTGAACTTCAGGCTCAAAGACAATAAACAGCGCAGAAAAAAAAAAAATCCTTTCTCGTCCCGTGATTATTTTCATACAGACTCAGTTACAGGCTAATGCCGGAGGATGCGACCCAAGTTTCCAGACGGTCGGGGGCGGGGGGGACCACGGACAGTGAGATGGCTTGCATATTCCTCACTTAAGAAAAACCACAGGCAGTTTTTCAACTGCCTTAATACCTGTTGCAGTGA
>NW_020799097.1:95195573-95236453 GCF_003259725.1 Athene cunicularia | reverse complement strand
GCTGGATTGAATTCCTCCAGGGACCCACACCAGTTGACACCAGAAGAGGCTCTAACACAGTTTTAGGGAGCTGCTGAAATTCAGAAAAGTTTAAGAGAAGAAATCAATTTCCAGGAACTCTCCGTGAGTATATTCTCCTTATTGTTGTACCCTCCTTAACGCACTGCTGTGGGTGCTTGCCAGAAAATGACATCTGCAGAGAGTGAAAAACAGGGACAAGAAATACGCTGTGGGTGAAACCCACAGTCCTATGGGTTTCGGTCCTGTGGGCACAGTCCTGTTCCCCTACAGGTGATTCCACAGAGCTGTATCGGTCGTGGGACTTGTGTAAGGGTTTGTGTGGTCCCACTCCTGCAGCTACACAGCTCCCCATGGCTGTGCGACCAGCCAGGCTGGTGAGCATTGCTGAGGCAAGCGTTGCAGTTTCCCAGCTTCGTATCTTCATTTTCTCCAAATATTTAGTGCAGACTAATTGGCCATCCATTGTCTGAGAGAGATGGGGGACTGGATGAGAAACATTTGGCTGAGATTGCGCAAGTTCACAATGATGATTACAGGATTTGGGAAGCAACACTAGCAATTAAGCAAGCAGCAGACCGGAGGAAGTATACTTCCCATTGATTGCGCAGGCGGCAGCAGCCTGGGGTGCTGTTGCCCAGGGATGTGGGTGTTGGGTTCTCCTGAACATACATATGAAAAAGGACATGGTTGTCACCTGGGCCACTGCGTATTTGCATGCTTTCAACTCCCTCACGGGTACCCAGGAACGTCTAACCTCAGGCAGCATAAATCAGATCCCTGTAAAGCAGCTTTCCTGGATCTAGTCCCAAACCCCATCCTGAAATAGCTGCTCGTGCAGGACATACCTGCTGGCTAGGCAAAGTGGATCTCTGGGAGACCTGCGCACTGAGTCCTGTGCCAGCTGCCAGTTGACTTCTCAGTAAACCCAGCTTTCTTTTATAGCTGGCATTTTCCAAAGGGCTGAGGAAATACTTCCCCTGGGGCAGCCTCTGTCTGCTCGTGGGTTTGGGTTGACGCGTTATTCGCAGGGCTGCGGGCCGGGCCGGGTGATTCAGAAGCGGGTTGGCGGGGTGTGTGTGTGTGTGTGTGTTTGACAAAAACAGGCTTTAAAAGAAAACCATCGATCCAACCCTTATTCCCGCGGGCGGAGACGGGCTTTATTTTTAGCGGTGGGTGGCCGGCTGCGGGGGAGCTGCGGCCGGGGCATCGCCCGGGCCGGGCATCGCCCCCGTCAGCCCCCCCGGAGCGGGAGCGGTGACCCTCCCGCCGGCCTGCGGGTGGGGAATGTGCCTCCCTTCGCGGGGAGGGAATTTGCTACCTCCGACGCGTCAGGTCGGGGAGAGACCCAGGCGGTGCCGCAGCTTGCCTTGTTTACGCGTTAACTGCTCTTCGGTAGCCAGAAAGAGTTGTTCAACTTCAGGGCGGTAAATAATAAAATTTAACTCTCAGTCACTGCCTTTCAGATAACCTGGGTTTCTTCTGTTACCCCAGACAATTCAAGTGATTGATTTGGTTAAGATTACTGCATCCTGTTGTGAAAGATGCTCTGTCAGCTGGCATCTTAAGTAACTTTCATGATGGATAAAATGCTTGATGTTCGGCGGGTCACTGGTGTAGCAGCAGCTAAAGGGCTCCGTTATTCAAGTCACTTCTTGGTCAGCTTAACTTGCACAGCACCAGCTGCGGGCCGAGCACCGTCTCCTGGGTTAAAGTACTCCCAGCTCTCTGAAGATGCCTTAGAGGAAAAAAATTAGTTTGTGAAGGGCCTGACCCCTGGGAGGTGCAGGCGTCTCCCAAGGAGGTGTGGAGCATATGCAGAAACGTTGCTTTGGTTTTTATAAAGTTGTGTATTCCTTGTATTTAAACTTCTTCTTGCAGTGTAAGCATGTGTTTTGGTCTCACATGACCTCCGACACGCTTCCTTGTTGTAAAGAGCAACTAGTAAGATTATCTCGCTGGACTCGTGTACGCTGAGGCCATATTTTTTAACCATGTTATTCATATGTTTAATTGAACAACTGCTGCCTAAATGAGTGTACCTTTTCAGAGCTGCATACAGCCTTAAGTAAGGGAAGCAGCATTTGACCAGTCTTCTGTACTTTTGTTAAGCCTAAAATCAGTAATAATGTTCATTCCATGAGAATTGTAGGAAACAGCCCCATTTCCAGAAAGCTGATACATGAAGGGTGAGACTCTTCCCAAGAAGGCTGACTTCATGATTGTCATCGCACTGACGTAGACACAAACTAGTCAAATTTATGCCAACTAAGTGCATTTCTTATTGCTGTCATAGTCCTGTTTTTCAGTAGTAATTGGTTCAAAACACAGCTGGTAAAGTATTGCTTAAGTAGGTTACAAAATGAGGATCTAGTGCTCAGGCAAATAAAGCATTTGGTTAATATGCAACTATTTTCTTCTTTTTTTATAATGAGCACTGGAAACTGTGAAAGTGACCCTAGCGCTACTGTACATACGCATAGCTTATTTGTGGATGCCATCTCAAACTGCTTGTGCTGCCTTGTTGCTATTAATGGGAGCATGTGTTGTTAGCACTGTGTGGTTTTGTGGTATCCCCCCTCTGCCTGAACGTGCTGAGTACAAAACCAAATGACCTTTGGCCTCCTCAAGAACTAACAGGGTAAACTGGCCGGGTTGCAGCACACAGCAAGTGAAGGTATTCCTGTTATACTAAGAACAACTTTGCAGTGTGAGATTTTATATCCAGACCTGCCAAAAGTTGAGGTAAGCTTTTTTTTTTTTGTTCCAAATTCTGAGAAGCTGAAATCTTAAATTTGAATTACAGAGCAGTTTCTGGTGTACCCAGGACCAGATCATGCTGGCCTAATTCAGAGGAGCCTCGGCTCACGCAGGGTGTTTTAATAAAGCTATCTTTACAAATTTATCTGGTCTTGGCAAAACCCCCCTTTTAGTCAGACCCGCTGATAAAAATCTTTACCATTATTCCCATCCCACTTCATTGTGTTTGGGGAACTGTTGGGTGTGTGAGGCTGCCCAGGGGAGCCCCATCCCTACATCCAGAACAACTAAGGAGGGGACTCTGTGTGAAGGTGCCAGTCTAGCAGTTTCATTCTTCTAGCTGCTTTTTCAGAGAGCGTGCTGACAAGCCCGTCTTCCCGCAGCTGTGCAATAACAGAAAGCTTACGTTAAAGCTTAAATGTATATAGTAAAGAGCAGAAAAGATGTCAGTTGATGGTGCCTTCCCTGTGTTGGGGAAACAGTGAGCTGCATCTGGTACATGCCTGCTGCTTGCACAGACTTCTGTACGGCTCGGATTCTTTGCTTCTCAAAGTCGGGGTTTCTGTGCCAGCATACATCAGTGCTTTTATTTCAAATTCTGTCACCCCCAGATAGTTTTACTGCAAAATACTAGCCTGATAGTATAATTTTATCAAAACTTTACAGTACATGATCACTGTGGTATCTAAGCAGTTCACAGTCTTCAGCGTGTTTATTCTCCCAGCTCTGGACATAGGTACAATATACTGATCTCATTCTGAGGGGGTAAATGGAGGTTCGGGCAGTGACCTACTCCAATTCCATGCAGGAAGCCTATAGCAGAGCAAGGGTTAAAGACAAAGACCATTTGATTTCTAGATGGTGCACAGCAGGCTCATCACCCTGGAATACTAACTTAGCAACCTGTGGCTCTCTTTAACTTGCATTGTTATGTATTTAGCAACTTGTGACAGACTTCTCTGGCAGAGGAGCTGCAAGCTTTTGCGTTCATGGCATCCAGTATTCATTTCTAGCTCGTTTCCTCACAACACACAGAGGGACCATGTAGTAACTATACCAATGGCATAATGCCTCTTACCTTTGTGAGTTTAAAGTAGGTTGAGAACAAATCTGTTACAATACCTTTTCCTCCCCCCCCCGCCCAGGTTATATATAGCAGGGAAAAATGCCACTAGTGGTTCACAAACTTCAGTTTACATGCAGACAGACCTTCCGCCCTTTGGGTGTGTGTGAGTTCAGGCAGGCTTTTCTTCAGCTCAAAATACTGAGGCCCTGGTTCTGCAGAAAAATAGCCAGTACAGCTGCTGGGCAGTGGAGGCTCTTGGAGCCTGTTTGGGTTTGCAGCTGTGGAGGCACCGTCTCCCATGCCAGGGAAGCGAGTGGGAATTTGGTGCCGGTGGTGTCCAAGAGGACATTCCTCCAGCAATTCCTCCCAGAGGTGGAGCCAGCAGCTCCTTTTAGCCTTGCTGCTGCACATAGCCATGCACTGAGAGTGGGTGGGCTTGGAGTGGGTCTTGATTTCCCCAGGAAGATGAGAGCTGTGGAACCTACCTACATACATCATCTGGAGCTGGGGAGCATCAGTGCACTGAAGTTTAAATATGAAGTGCTTGTGCTACTGATGCTTGGATGCCTTTGGCTTTGCAGTAGTCTCTTCTGCTCTGCGAGACTGTGTGTCAGTACTGCTCTTCATTGAGCAGGGGAATGTGGCAAAATCACCCTGGGAAGAGAACCGTGGCTTCATCAGGGGTCTGTTATCCTTCACTGTGTTGGAGTGCTTTTGAATTAGTGACAAGTGATTATAATTTTGCGCTTCCATAATACCAAAAATAATACTGTCAACTCTGATGATACTAAAACTTCTGGAGAAATGTCTGTAAGCACTAACAAAGAGTTGTGCAGTATATCCCTTTGCCATGTCCCAAATGATCAGGGTGAGGACACAGAGTAGCTGTCTCTTGGGGAGTTTGCTCCATATTGAAGCCTGCTGTTTAAAATGGCAGTTGGGGTCCATCCTCCTCTCAGTCTCTTTTGCTATGGGGTTTTCTGTCCATCGTGTCCCTTTCCTCCAGTATGTGCTCACCAGATAGAGGTGGAAGCTTTCCTTTGCTCCTGTGTCTTTGCTGTGAAGGACAGTCAGGACTTGGAGGGAGGATGGCGGTGATGCAGGAGCAGAGCCTGTGCTGCTCCTGCTGCCCTGGGAAGAGAGATGCTGAGGTATAGTGTGGCTGGCTGGTGCAGGTTTGGCACCAAGCCAGCATCTGGGCAGTGCAGAGCTGGGTACAGAAGGAGCGGAGTGAATCTTATTATGGTGCAGTGCCTAATATCTATATTGCTCAGCATCACTTACTGATATGATACTAGTGTGGACAGGTTGGACAGAGCTGAGGTAAACTGTGTTCCTTGGCTTCCCATTTCTATTTATCTGTCTTAAAGGCCCTAATACATGTAGGACAAGCTGTAGATCTGATACAGTAAAGCTCTCAGTGCTTTCCCAACTGTCACCAAAACAACAGCCACAAAATATGCTAAGCACAAGAGCAGAACAAGCCACTTCTCGCTTCCTCTCAGCTCAGATACCAGTGGCTACTCTGGTTGCAGCCGTAGCCATCTTAATTCCGATAGATACTCATTTTTTGGTTGTAAAGGAGGCCCTGATGTTAAAAGCAATTTTATATTGAAGTTGGTCAGGCTGTGAAGTGTGTAAAGCTAACTCAAACATTAGCAAGATCAGTGCCTCTGTTAAGGCCAGGTGTGAAAACAAATGGTTATAACTGTGAATGTGCCTGAGAGAAACGGGAGTGGAGGTGTAGTTATTAAAATGGGTGGTCACCAAACTGGTGGTTGCTATAACTAAAACAAGAAATAGCAGTAATCATTGTACTCCTTGCTGACTGTTTGTCTCGGCTTTGGTAGGTAGCCCTGGTCTAGCTGGTACCACTCCAGTATCCTACTGAAAGGAGAGGCAGCTGCTAATCATTTTGGTTGGACTGGTGTAAAATAGAAATGTGCCTCCTCAGACCACATTACTTCTTCCTAGTTTCAGCTACTACACAGCCATAGTGCCAACTGCAAGCCTGGAACATGCAAACACGGTCTCGCACAACACAAAGCCTGCCACCCTTTACTGTAGAGTTGTAAACAGCGAAACCTGTAACGTGATTTTGGCAGATCTAAAAATGAAATGTTAGCAATTAGCATCCTGTCCCCTTTCTGTCCCATCTCGTCTGTCCCCCCTCCCCCCACCTGCCTCCTCCCACATGCATTTTCCCTTGCTCCCTGTACGTTGTCCCAGCCGAGCTGGCAGCTGCTGGGAAGCTGCGAGCTCCTGAGCTCACTCCAGGCCCGTTGTGCTGGCCTATGTATAGCTCAGCCTCCGCTGAAGCTGCTCTGCTTCAGGGTGTTGCCAGCCACGTAGATTGAACAGCACTGCAGCAACAACTGGATGTATGCCGATAAAATAAAAATGTGCCTAGTTTCTCCCTTTGAAATATAATTCTTTTCGATGCAAAAGAAGGAGGTGAAGTGCCCGAGTTTACAGTCTATGTGTCGACAGTTCTCTAGACAAGTGTTTAAGCAAAGACAGGTTTTCCCTTTAAAAGGAAGGGGACTCACACCTTCAGATTTGCTTTTAAAAAATGGCCTTCCAACAGTAATAATCCCAGTGCAAATCTTACATTCAAACGCCTCGTTGTGAGCTGTGACTCATACTTTGAAAGCGTCATAGCCTTCCTAGAAAGATAGGTAAGTATTGTTATTGCCATATGGGGAGTCTCAGGATGGGAGATGCCGCTCTGAGTTCCCAAAAGCATCCACTAAAATTTATGTTGGAAACTCAAGACAGTTATGTTTCATTTTCAGAATGTCAAAAGCTCCACAGCACTTCTGAATAGCAGCACTGAGTTATATTCAAATCAAATCTAAGGGATGTGTCTGAAAATGTAGATCCAGAATGTCTTTGCCAAATTAAGTTAATGGCAGGCCGAAGAACCCAAAGCCAACCAAGTTTGAGAGGTTCTCAGAAACTTCAATTTTTGATATGTTAAAAGCACGTTTTTATGAAGACTACTAACCTAGAGAGACTTTTACTAAACATTGATTATGTGTTCAAGTAAAAATCTCTTCTTCCTGGATTAAGAGTTAGTAGATATCCTTTAGTTTGTGACAGAGTTCTCTCGGAATTTTACTAATTTATAATTTCTTTGAGGTACAGTGGCATCTTTCAATGCTATTCAGACATCACCAGCTAAAAAGGTAACGCTGAATACAAGCAATAATTATTGCTTTTCCAGCACAATGTTACTGCATATCCTCTTCCTGACTTAATTTTAAGATGGTGTGTGCACCTGCAGTCATTTGAGTATCATATAAACTACAGCTGTACTGCATGAGGCAAGAGTGATGGAAGGGGACAACTGGGTAAGGTGGCATGAGCTGGCAGAGTTTTTCTGATAGAGAACATATGAGACATTCTTGGCAGGTCAGACTTCTTGACAAATCTGTTTCCTTTGCAAAGAGATCTTTGTATTTTGGTAAATATAAAAAATATTAAAAAATGCACATTTTTCATTTATAACCTAACTCCTGATTCAGCCTCCAAACTACATCTTAAAACAAACTAAATATAATTTAGACTAGAGTACTGCCTCCATAGCGCAGACCTGCAATGCAAAAGGACTTCCAGCGTGTGTTAAAATCTGATCCAAAGCCCTGCGTTAGCAGGCACCCTATTGCTGATTTCAGTAAGCTTTGTTCCTGTTCCTTTATTGAGAACACATGGACAAAGTGGATGTAAAACTTACTTCAGCAATACTGAGGTTTTGTCAGTCCCAGGCATTCAAAATGATGAGTCAGCTATTCCTATCCACAGACACTACTACCTAAAAACCCTAGAAAATCAAAATGGTTTGAGACTTTCTCTTTTGTCCTTTGCTGGATGTGGGTTTTCTTTAAGCCTCTGGTCTTCATATATTCAAGTTTTCGCTGTATCTGTGGGGTACTAGAAATTTATCTTTCATTTAAAGGGGAAAAGGATGTGATTTTCTTTATATTATCATGAGACTCCAGGAACCTGGGCTTTAAGAAACAATATAAAGCACACTGATTCCAAATCCTGCAGTTTTATTGTGAATTATAAAAATCAACATTACTAAAAGGGATGCTTTGGGACAGAGCTTTAGGACTTATTTTAAACCTCCAAATTAGCACTTATATTTCTAATAACACTGCCTCTTCTCTAATTAGAAAAAATGCAAAATTAGGTTAGAGAGGAGGCGAACTGTATCTTTTTACTGCTCTGTTCTGTGGGTTTATAAGCAGTCTATTGGTTTGGATTGGTGACTGGATGATTTGTGTCAGAAAAATATCTGAATGCTACAGGACAATTTCAGCAGTTCTGAAGATGTTGTGTCATTTTGACACATTAGCGGGCTACTGTCTTCAGTTTGTTTTAGTCTTGCTCTGTGCTGCATCCATGTGGCATGTGCAATAATTCTTTGCAGTCACTGGCACTCACTGGTGTGTGTATAAAAATGGAGGTGGCAGCATTATTCTCCAGAGCAAAGGAACATCTACCAGCATCCTAGGTGAACTTAGCACTTCAGATGAATAAAACATAGACTGAAAATTCCTCATGCAGCTTGCGCTCTAATTTAGATGTAGCCATGAATGCTGACAGGTCAGTAGGACTGAATGCTGATTCCTTATTGGTCTGATTTCCAGGTGGGATGCAGTGGTGGAGTCAGTAAGGGATGGATGCCAGGCGTGACCTGGGCTGCATCTTTAGTTATGACCAACAGATAGCCCAGCCACGGACAGTGAGATGGCTTGCATATTCCTCACTTAAGAAAAACCACAGGCAGTTTTTCAACTGCCTTAATACCTGTTGCAGTGAAATTGTTGACTTGTGTTACCACGTTCTTCAGTGGAAGCTGTTAGCCCTGACAAATTGGGACCTGACATAAAACGAGGTGCAGAAGACTCTGAGGAACTCCTTTAATTCCAGAAGCTCTTTCACTGTGATGTGTTACTCAGTGTGCACATGATGGCACTAGTACTCTGGCACTTCGTCTTCTGAGGAGTTGTATGATGGGAATTAATCTTGAGTCAGTGTGAAGGCTTAGTCTTCTATCTTAGAGCTGTTGCTCAACACTGGACTGAAGAATGTGCTTTTGGGATTTATTTGTAAAAAGTGAAAGGGAATGGGGCACCTAACTGATCAGTCTTTCTTGCCTGAGCAGGATTTCTATAGTTAGTAAATGAAAAGATATGTCTGATATGATACGGATAACTATATTAAACCATCTCTATTCCATAGTCTGTTTTTGCTGTGAGAACATATTCATTGATGGTCATATTCTCCTGTAAAGATAAAGTGAAAGAACTCATCTTTCCGAAGAGCAGGTTCTGTAGAGGATCTGACCAGTTTCCCTGTGCCAGGGAGAATTTTATATTTTTTCTTTTGATTGCCCATATCTGAAAGAATGGAAAATCCTGATTGTTCATGGCTGCGGTCACCAAAACTGGGGTGAGCTCCTTTCCTGGAGAAAGTAGAAATCCTGTGTGGGAAGAGTGCTGTTCATAAGGTCACTGACAGTGAGAAAGCAGGCAGCACAGGAATGCACCGCAGCCTTGTAATTTCTCACAGGTAAGGAGTGAAAGGGCTTGTCCATGGCAGTCTGCCATTTCTCAGCAGCTCCATAGTATGGATAAGCAACTGGTGTAAGGTGTTTAAGTGAAACTGTGCTTGCTGATACTATTTACAGAGTTGAATCCATGTTCTGTTGTTACAGACACTAAAATAGTCTCACAGAGAAAATTCAGAGACTTCCACAGAAAACCGTGAAGAAGCCAGCAAGTTGAAGTTCCTGTAGTGATGGAGAGAAGAGAGGGAATGTTCTGTTGAGAATGTGTAGGAAAATAGTTTAGCATCACCACATGGCAAGATGAAGGATTTGGACAGTATTTAATCCCACATTAAGACTGGGATCAATTGTGATCACTTAAAGGCAATTTTGTATATTATTGAAGGAATATTCTGTCTTTTTTGTCTCTAATGCTCTAAAATCCATTTTACTAGGTTCCATCTTCCAGCTAGTTATTTCTCGCTATACAGAAGAGCTTATTCAGACACGTAAGCAGCCACACAGTCTTCAAATATGCCAGAAGGAAAGTTTTGTCAAAAAAATAGTAATTCATAAACCCTGGGCTTTTTCAGTGTATAATTCATACCTCCTATGAACAGTCCTCCTCACAGGAATTAAGAGATGGATTTAGATCAGCTTAATTCATTTTTAGAATACAATGGAAGAGCACTTAGCCTGCATTCTTGCAGCCTTTTCTTTAAATTAAAAATAGATGCTGGGCCCAATTTTTGCACTCCCTGAGAAACCTTGTGAACAAGCCACAACAGGACGATTCTGCGTTCTTTAGCAATGCAAGCTATATCCCCAGAAGCCTGTGAAGAGACAGAGGGTCTGTAGGGCGCTTCTCCCCGGCAACCAGGGAATGATCACCATATCTTGTTTTCTGTGTTCAGAAGCTAGTGGCTACAGATGTAGACATCTGAAAAATCCAACTTAGCGATAGCGTAACAGGGCCTGGGTTGCAGAATTGGATGAGCAGCCATTTTATGGCAACGTTGTGTTAGTCCAAATTGCAACTTGCCCAATGGTCCAGCATTAGTGGTGCTTTGTGGGTGGTGGTGCCAGGAAGCCCCAGTGTCCTGGCAACGCTCCACCCTCCTTCCTTGCAAAGGGTCACACAGCCCGGACGGAAAAAATTCAGAAGAGTTTTTGTAGCCAGGGAAGCAATTTGTGCATGGCACTGGGCAGTACAGACCACTTCCCTCTATCTCCTCCCCCACCCAGGCATCTCGTAGAATCCAAAACCACAGGGTGATTCAGCGGGGTGAAGTCTTGTTTCCTGGTGCGCTTCTAGAGCAGACAGTTGCTTTCGGAGGCTCAGCCTGGTGCTTATGGCAAAGCTGCAGATCAGCCTTTAATTCCAAATAACCTGGGGAAGATGGCAGGATGCGTCCACTGGGGTAACTGTGAGCTGTTACTAAGTCCCTATGGCACATGTTAGATCCAACAGTCTTTATGGTTCACTTGTTATGTTTTCCGAAATACTACAGGGGGCCTTCTGAAACAGAAATTTATTTTCAGGGAGGAAAACTATGAAGAATGCTGTCTGGAAGGATAGCTTTGAAATGCACTTCAAAAATTAAAAGCATGGCAATTCATATTGAGAGAGGACTTTTAACAGTTGTTAGCAGGGCCTACTATGAAATGAGTTAAAACTTGGACTTTTAGCTGGGATTTTGCTCTGCAGAAACCAGCTAGTTACATATGTGTGCCTCACTGAGACCCTCTGAGCAGCAGTAGTGATTACCCTTCACTGCATGAAGGTTGGATTCCTTTAGCAACTCTGCCCGATGTCTATTTTTAGCTTCCCTTCTAAAAACAGATGGTTGGGAGTGAGAACCTCCTCTTATGATTGCTGTTGTAAGCTGTGAAAGCAACAGATGGTTGCTAACACAGAGATCACAAACCTAGAGTTGTTGAGTTCCAGTTTTTCTTCCAGTGGTGCAAGCTTTATTTTGTTCCATCCACTTTATACCTTCTCAGCATAGAAAAGAAACAGGCTTATTCTTTTGTTTATGAGAGTATGTCAGTATGATATAACTGGAGACATACTGTTAAGATTCCATTCCTAAGCTGCAAAACACAGAAAACTACTTTGGTTCCTTCAGAGTACAAAACACTGGGCCTGGATTAAAACATAAGCATGACACACCTTGCTCAGGGCTCCTGCCACAACGTTAACGACAGCAGAATTTGGTTTCTCCTGTTTGCTTAAAGACACTAGCCCTCATATTTGCAAGGAGCAAAAATCAAACACAGATCTGGGTTAGCATCTTCTTCGCTACCTGCAACAGCAAATCTGAGCTGTGAATTTCCCCAAAGGTCTTGGTCAAGGCATGGGAAGGTATTGACTGCAAAGGCAACTCCTCTAATTGCCTTTCGTCTCCCCAGATTGAATAGAGAGACCCTAATACCATTCCAGAGGAGAAAGGGGCCTGTGGTCTCACATTACTGAGAGAAGGGTTAAGGTCTTCTGTCCTTGTCACTTTAACTTGAGCAGGGAGGAGTGTCATACTGTAAGAGGGGACCTACAGGGCTCCAGTACTAGGAGATCTCAGTATGCCTCAGTTTCCTAATATATACAAGGAAATAATGCTTTCTGTGGGTCAGAAAGGTTGTCCAGAAATTACTAGAATTCACTCTGTCTTAGATTATTTTTTTAAAAATATCCCACTGCACATAAGCTATGTACATCAAAGGTTTTTGGAGTGCTTTGCAAAGACTAATGCATTATTAAGATAGCAAACCCCTACGGATGGGAAGATGCAAGTAGAGAGAGGATAATAATTTGCTCAGGGCTACATATTGTGCTAGTGGCAGAGTTAGGAATACAGTTTGTGTGTTCTTAACTGCCTCTCAGATGATATCTGTGGAATTGGGCAAAAGTATTACTTCAAAATCAATTGTACAACTTGAAATATGCCACTGCATTCTGCTTTTAGTCTGAGCAAACCCTTGAAATGAAGAAGAACATAATGCTGCAGAACTGCAATATCATTCTTCAGTCTGCATACAGAAGGTTCCTTAAGACCTCTGTTTATGAGTGGGTAAATGCCAGGAAGAGAAATAACCAAATTCTGGACACATTAAAACAAATCCACCTGAAAATCCAAAAAATACAGTGAAAAATCAGTGATTCAGTATTCAGGTACAAGGCAGCAGATCTCAGAGAGGCAGATTATTAGGTACTGTAACATGGAAAAAGAGACATAAAGGAGAGATTTTAAGGAGTTAAGATAAAGGCAATGCTAGACTTAGCTGCAGAGTATCAAAACTAGGGAGAAATTAAAATTTAAAAGAATTTTCCATTCTCCCATCTTAACCAAACCGAACAAACCCAAACAGTCCTTCCCAGTTTGTAGTTGATAAGCCAGGTCAAGTAATTAGTTCCTCCATCTCAACTCCTTTCTCACATTTGTTCTGTACTGGTAGCTGTCCTGGGTTACCAGAGATACTAGGTAATAGATGGACGGTGCTGCTGCAATGTTTTATCTTTTATAGGGATCATAGCTCCATATAACATTAATTAAGCCAACATACTTGCATCCAGTTTGTTTAAAGTTATTACAAGTCTCATACTTTCAACATGTTTTTCTGTCTGTATTCATCTGCTTCAGCAAACAGTGAACAATTTTGTTTAAAAGTCCAGAGTATGCTGGAGAATGAACCATTTCACTATCACAGCCGGGTGTTTTTGAGACTCGTACTGCATATTTCGATCCTTAGTGGCTTTCTTGCCCGTATTATTCACATTCTTAAAATATTACGCTTAAAGTCTTTAAATATTTTTAATGCCTAAATATACATGCAGTGCCTGCCCCAATTAGATTGGAAATCTAATAATTGCTGTACAATGTGGTATACATGCACTCAAATTGGAATTTATGTTGACTGGCTAGTATAATTAGATTTTTGCCATTGCATTTAATTTTAGAATAAAACACATTTATTTCCCTTACACTAGATTCAGGAAATAAATTATAGTTGAAGCAGCCAGATTTTTCCAGGCTTCTCTAATATTCAGTCTAAATTAATTTGGTATTTCAGATTCTTCTACCAAGTGCAGCAGTTATTTAGGCCCAATACATCAGAGAAAGTTTTCAGGTTTGATTGATATTTCTGAGGGGCTGTCGGGTAGTGGAAGGAGTCTTTAAACACAGATGGCCTACTAGATGCTAGTAACATTTAAGCCATGGTCTCTCTTAGGAGGAACCAGGACCAGTGTAACCATGTAGTGGGAGGCTTTATTAGAATTACCTGCTATTATTAGTATCAATATGAACCTAATTTTCATAGCACAGACAAGGTTTAAAGGAGAGCCTGAAACCACTGACTCATTTCAAGCAGCAGGATTGGTGAGTATAGCCAAATTCTCTGTTTAAGTGTAAATGCAGTGAAGTCACTGTAGTGAATATCATGTATATCTTTGGCTGTGGTACATGATGTATCCAATCACACTGTACTTGCCTTCAGTTTAACTTCTTAATTACACAGAATGGACCCACAGCTTGCCCAGTGCAGATGGGACAGGGTGTAAATTAAAGGCATATAAATAGATGCAGGGGCAGGAAAGGAGTTCAGCAACGCACACGCCTTAAAAAGCAGTAACATTGCTCACTCCCAGATGACTGCTGATGAATGTGTGGGAAGTAAGGTGCAGTACCAAGTTGTGGCTAAATGCACATGGATTTGTAGCTAATGGGATTTAAAAAGATAGTATCTAATTTTTGAAGTAAGCCATGCAACTGTAACTCACCTTTGAGATCAGAAAATTACTAGAATTTGCTATGAACAAATGGTCCATCTGTAATTTGAAATGGATTAACTAAAGAGATATTTTAAGGTCAATGGACTAGCAGTAATTTCTGGTGACAGTGAAATATCTTCTCCATTCCAGCATTTAATGCAGACAGTATTCTAGTTATTGTAACCCAGATGCAAGATTTTTAGAAAATGTTGAGTGTAGTGAAGGCAGCTCTTTGGTGGCAGGAACAAATTACAACTTTAAACTAGATTATTATTTTTTTTTTAAGAAAAACTCTATTCAGTAGTACCCCACATATGATTTAGTGGAGTTGAATTTCAGCACAACTAACAGATCTGCCTGTGTGTTCTTTCACACAGATTTTATACTCCAGGGTCCAGTGTAATTTGCAGCTGGGAAGTTTCTTTTAGGATTTTGATCTACACCCCAGAAAACAGAGTGGCAACCCTGAAGCAGGATCTAACTATATTCAGTAGTAGAAGTGAAATGTAAAATACATGCTTTAAAGAAGAATTGAATGTTGAATAGTTTCAAGTTGGGAGAAATCTTGTGGTCACTTGCTGTTGTTCTTGTAGGGGATTTTAACCTCCCGGGTATCTGCTGGGATCACAGCACAGCAGAGAGGAAACAATCCAGGAGGTTCCTGGAATGTGTGGAGGAAAACTTCCTCAGGCAGCTGGTGAGTGAGCTGAGCAGGGAAGGTGCCCTCCTGGACCTGCTTCTTGTGAACAGGGAAGAGCTTGTGGGGGAAGTAAAGGTTGGAGGCCGTCTAGGGTGCAGTGATCATGAGATGACTGAGCTTTTAGTCCTTGAAGAAACAAAGAGAGGGGTTAGTAAAACTGCCACCTTAGACTTCTGGAGGGCAAACTTTGACCTGTTCAAAAGACTGATTGACAAAATCCCTTGGGAGGCTGCCCTGAAGGATATGGGAGTCCAGGAATTCTGGACATACTTCAGGAGAGAAGTCTTAAAGGCACAGGAGCAGGCTGCTCCCAGGTGCTGAAAAACAAGCAGGTGGGGAAAGAGACCGGCCTGGCTAAACAGGGACCTCTGGATGGATCTCAAGAGCAAAAGGAGAATCTATGGCCTTTGGAAGAGGGGGCAGGTCTCTCTTGAAGACTGTAAAAATGTAGTGAAGCTATGCAGGGAGAACGTTAGGAGAGCCAAAGTGCAGCTCAACTTGGTTACAGCTGTTAAGGATAACAAAAAAATGTATCTATAAATTCATGAACAGCAAAAGGAGGATTAGGGAAAATCTCCCTCCTTTACTGGATGCAGAGGGAAACATGGTAACTAAGGATGAGGAAAAGGCTGAGGTGCTCAACGCCTACTTTGCCTCAGTCTTTAGCAGTGGATCTGGCTGTTCCCTGGACACCCAGCCTCATGAGCTGGGAGATGGGATGGGGGAGCAGACTGAGGTCAGCACAGTTGAAGAGGACGTGGTCAGAGACCTGCTGCACCACTTGGATGCACACAAGTCTGTGGGACCAGACGGGTTACACCCAGGGGTGCTGAGGGAGTTGGCAGATGTGCTCGCCAAGCCACTGTCCATGATTTACCTGAAGCCATGGCTAGCTGGGGAGGTCCCACTGGACTGGAGGGTGGCAAATGTGACACCCATCTACAAGAAAGGACAATCCAGGAAACTATAGACCTGTCAGTCTGACATCTCTAGACCAGGGGATCGAGTGCACCCTCAGTCAGTTTGCAGGTGACACCAAGTTGGTGGGAGTGTTGATCTGCTCGAGGGTAGGGAGGCTCTGCAGAGAGACCTGGACAGGCTGGAGCCATGGGCTGAGCCCAACTGGAGGAGTTTCCATAAGGCCAAATGCCGGGGGCTGCCCTTGGGCCACAACAACCCCCAGCAGCGCTACAGGCTTGGGGAGGAGTGGCTGGAGAGCTGCCAGTCAGAGAGGGACCTGGGGGTGCTGATTGACAGCCAGCTGAACAGGAGCCAGCAGTGTGCCCAGGTGGCCAAGAAAGCCAATGGCATCCTGGCTTGTGTCAGCAATAGCGTGGCCAGCAGGGACAGGGAAGGGATCTTAATCCCTGTACTCGGCACTGGTGAGGCCGCCCCTCGATTCCTGTGTTCAGTTTTGGGCCCCTCACTACAAAAAGGACATTGAAGGACTTGAGCGTGTCCAGAGAAGTGCAACGAAGCTGGTGCAGGGTCTGGAGCACAGGTCGTACGGGGAGCGGCTGAGGGAACTGGGGGTGTTTAGTCTGGAGAAGAGGAGGCTGAGGGGAGACCTCATCGCCCTCTACAGCTCCCTGAAAGGAGGGTGCGGAGAGCTGGGGATGAGCCTCTTTAACCGAGTAATAAGCGATAGGGCAGGAGGGAATGGCCTCAAGTTGCCCCAGGGAAGGTTTAGACTAGATATTAGGAAGCATTTCTCTACAGAACAGGTTGTCAGGCGTCGGAATGGGCTGCCCAGGGAGGTGGTGGAGTCCCCATCCCTGGAGGTGTTTAAGAGTAGATTTGACATAGTGCTGAGGGATCTGGTGTAGTTGGGAACTGTCAGTGTTAGGCCAATGGTTGGACTATGTGATCTTCAAGGTCTTTTCCAGCTTAGACGATTCTGTGTTGCTGTTGTGATGGTCTTGAAGTTATTTCTGCTTTCTGTGACGGATTCCACAGATGTGGAAAAGACACGGTTATTGGTTTTTGAGTCAGGATAAGAGCCTGATACTAGCAGGTAAACAACCGATCTTCAAAAAGGCCTGTCAAATGTTGTAGTTTCACAGTAGTGTCAGTGACTGCTGATGTGAAAGTGGGAGCCCATGTTTACAGCCAAGCATGCTCTAGCTTACTGACAAAACTTGTAGAGTATAGAAGACTGGCAGTAGACTGTGTAATGCAAATGGCACACAAGTATGCTGATTACAAGTAAGAATATTGTGTAAATAGACACTGAAGATTACTGGCCAACAGTCACCTCTTTGCTAGTGCAGAATCTGCTCCTGTGCTTGTCTTTTCTCCATTTTATGATGAGGATAACAGCCCTCTTCCCATAGCTGTTGACTTCCAAATGAAAAGATGGGTCTAGCAGAAATTGTTCTAAGGAAGTTCTCACATGTTTTCTGAAATTCTAGTGACACCATCTTTAAAACTTAACAATTAACCAGTGAAGGGCTTTTTTGAGGGTACAACTATAGGTTCATAATCTGGTAATGTGACTGTTGCCAAGGAAAGGAAAATTTAATTTTCTGGCTTGTTTCAAACATGGAGCTGAATTATTTTTCTGTTTCTACATTTAATGAACAAATCGTTACCATATTTGTGAGATTTAATTAAGATGGAAAGCTTACATGGGGAAGAGAGAGGCTGCTGCGGCAGCCATAATAAACTGGTGTTTATTGTGGAAGGGAAGGCATAAAACCAGCATTCATCACTGTCTCTGCAGTGCCCAGGCTCAGTCTTAGTTATCTATGTTTAAAAAAAAAAAAAAAAAAGGCAAAAAAAAAAGCCTATGGTAGTTATGGTAAGGCCGTTAGTAAAGAATGGTAAAGTTGGTTCACTGCCATAGGCAAAAGGAAGCCTTGCAGAGAGAAGCTGGGGCATGTTCCCTCCTGCTCTTAGCTAAAACATATGGCACTTTCTCTCTTGGTAGAGAGAACTCTTTTACAATAGGGACAATGCTCCTAGGTACCTCTGTGGCCACAGTATTGTATTCGCTGGCAGTAGGACTAGTGACTTTAAATGCTATGGCTCTAAATGACCAAAATAATAATCTTTTCACACTAACTTCCCCCCAGAAAGGGCATTAATGTTCTTAGTCCTTAATTTCTGTTCCTTCCCACTCATTGCTGGGCTTACTTACAGAAAGCAGAGTGGATGAAAAAGGTCCTTTCTGATCCTTATTTCGTCAGCCCTGATCACTAGCAACAGGACAGTAAGGTTTCCAAGAGGCAGAAAGAAAATTCTATGGAGGGCCTTAATATCGCCTCTACATATGATCCAAAAGAGAACATTTAAGTACATTAAATAACCTTAATTTAGCCCAGCTTTGTATAACCTGTATGGTTCTGTAGCATTCACATTTGCTTATTTATTTTTGTTCAAACGCTAACCTTTGATCTTCAAGGTTTAAACCATAAGCCTTTTTTTTTTTCTTTAAGTGAAAACTTTTTAAAGGGTAGTCTTCTGTATATTCTTGTACAGAATTAAGTTTCTATCTGTTATTAACACATTTTTCAAAATATTTATATTCAGTTACCCGTCATATGCAGAGTTTGCTCTAACAGCCACACTGACTAACCTGGAATTGTTATAAACATTCAGAAAGTTTGCCTTGACAGAATTCCCAAAATATGAATACAGTTTCTGAATATAACTGTTAAAATTAACAAAATGCAAGCAATAATTTAATATTGCAGATAACAGAATTTTTCTTTCTCAGGAAGACTATGATCGTCTGAGACCTTTATCTTATCCTATGACCGATGTCTTCCTTATCTGCTTCTCAGTGGTAAACCCCGCTTCATTTCAAAATGTGAAGGAAGAGTGGGTACCGGAGTTGAAGGAATATGCACCTAACGTTCCCTTTTTACTAGTAGGAACACAGGTATATCTGGCTCTGTTCTACTTTATTTAAACAATTCACATCATTGTACAGTGCCTTTTCTTTGGGCTGGAACTTCAGGCCTGACAGGACCTGAGCACCATCTCATTCTGTCTTTGGAGGAACAACCCTAACAACTGGCAGAAAAACCTAGGTCTGTGTTGTTTGCTAATGAGCTACCTACATTTTGTTAAAATACATGTATTCTAAACAGTGGCAAGACTGGCTGCATCTCTCCATTTGACTTTATAGAAAGTCATGCGATTTACAGAATAAAATTGTCTGTTCACACCCAGGTTACTGGGATTACTTGGGTCTACAACTATTGGTCATATTCAATATTTGCTGAAGCAAAGGAGCAAGGGGAAGAGTGAGACAATTTCCTCTTGCTTCTTGTGGGCAGTGGATTGGGCTTCAATTACAGTGACCCACACATTGGTATTATGTTTGGGTTAATCTTTCTGCCACTGCCAGATATACATTCTGGTATTCTGAGATAATCACATCTAATTGAAGATCTGAATGACAGAATAAATGTTTGTTCCTTCTGGATTAAAGGTAGTAGTTCATAGCTTAAATTTCTGGGGCTTTTGGATCAGGAAGGGTCCATGATCTGAATCATGACATGACCCCATTTTTATACATGTAATACTCCATTAAATAAGTATGTCTACTTTAAAAAGACAATAGTGTACAGCTTGCTGACTTTGTTTAGAAAAAGTATTCCAACGTGACTGCAGTCTTTCTTTCTTTCTAGATTGATCTTCGTGATGACCCAAAAACTCTGGCAAGACTGAACGATATGAAAGAGAAGCCCATATCTGTGGAGCAAGGACATAAGTTAGCAAAAGAGGTAAAATGGATACTCCTAAATGAAACAAAAGAAGCAAAAACCCTATGTCCAACTGACTTTTTTCTTCCTTTACCATTTTGCCCATTTCTTTTACCAGTCAACGTATGAAACCTTATGACTGGTTATCAGTTAACAATATTTACTTAAATTGTTGAATACAGCTAACAAGCAGACCTGTGTAATAGCACTTCTCTGTTAGTAATAGTTCTAACTTTGTGCAGACACTCGTAAAAACTACATAAGCATTAGTCAGAGAGACTTAAAATCACAGAGTGGCTGAGGTTGGAAGGGACTTCTCCTGCTCAAGCAAAATGTTGGAAGCATCTTTAAGAAATTATTTAAGGATGCTATACTATCATTTTAACACACTGTGTCAATAATACTTACCAGACTACTTATTTATAGAGTTTTATTCTTGAAACATGAATTGGTCATGTAATTTTAATTTTTTTTTGCTGTTTAATTATCAAAAATACCTTAGGACTCCACTGTCAATCCAAAGAGCTTATTTAATATGCTTTCTTTATATGCCAAACCAACTTAAATACGTTTCAGATCTTTGGTCGAAAGACAAATCATCTTTTCTCCTACAGGGGAATGCACATGGCAGGTAACTTTCTAGATCACAGACAAACACTGTGGTGTTGCTGTTGGAAAAAAAAAAATGGGGCAGTGCACAGATAGAACTGAACAGCTGAAATATATTGCTATTGAATTAACTTATTGTCTTGACAGATAGGAGCCTACTGCTATGTGGAGTGTTCAGCTTTAACACAAAAAGGACTGAAGACTGTTTTTGATGAAGCTATTATAGCCATTCTAACTCCAAAGAAACATACAGTGAAGAAGAGAATAGGCTCAAGATGCATAAACTGCTGTTTGATCACGTGAGATACATTTGACAATGGCCAGGCTTACTGTGAAATTCTACTGAATTTAAATACAACGCATTAAGTACACAGCAAACTTGTTACAGGTTTGAAAGCTAAAACTACGATTCTGCCTTCTACAACCAGTGAAATCCAGAAGAATAAAATCAATCTCAACGAACTTGTAATAAGAAGCCACCACACCTGTTACAAATATTTTATTCAGACTGGAAGGTACAATCTCTCAGGGTTACATAGTCTAGAGGAAGCAAAAACTGCACCATGCTCAAATGGCATCTATGTGATTTCATTGAGTGGAGATGCTTGGCCTGAAATATTCTAATGAATTTGGATAGTCTTCTGCTTTGTCTATACATCTCTCTCTTAAAAAAAAACCCCAACTTTTGCACAGTCTGTATGGAATCTGCACAAAGAAATACCTTGTCTCTCATTGCTCCAGTTATCTGCTTTTGTACGTAAGCTGCTTCCGGTTCCAGTGTATCCACAGAGGCGCAATAATCAGGCCAGCCACATAGCCAAAGGTAGCTCCGAGGGAACAGGAAATGGGCCATACCTGAGGGGAGAACACAAGGTAAAAGCAGACAATGAGGAAAATGTTTGTGGTTTTTTTGTACTTTGTGAGCACAGATTCTCAGTGTAATCTAGGTACTGAAAGAGTACAGTCGTCTTCTACTTTAAAGCTTGACGTGCTTTCCTAAAAATGCCAAAAGTGTAACAATCATCTTCATGAACACTAAATGCTGTTGTACAGTTTTTAATTAATATGCATTAAAGTGTAACCAGGCTTCTGGATATTGCAGACTTTAGTTTGATATTCCCAAAACTAGATGAAAAAGCTTACAAGTATCTACATCCCCTAAAGTGTTCAGCTAACCAAACTTCCTGTTCTGCTGCACACATTTGGAAGCCTACAGATTTCTTGGCAATTTCTCCTTCCAATCTCTCATGGTGTTCCAAAAATTTTAGAGGTGTTTATAAATTAACTAATACTCAAATAAGGCCAGAGGCTGAGATGGATAGAGTGTTTTTCTTTCTCTTTTTGTCTTGAAAAGTATGTAAAGGGATGAATTTCTCTGGCTAGCAGTAGGGAGGGAACATAAGTTTGGAAACTGACTGAACATCTTGCACCCGGTTCATCAAACATGATAAGCCAGTTATGTTAAAGAGAGCTTTAATTATAAGCTCTGTTTCCTAGTATAAGAAGAGGGAACTGACTCAATACAGCTGACTCCCTTTCACAAACCCATCTAGTACTGAGGCAAAGAAGTAATGGGATTCATCCCACACACCTTTTATTTTTTTTAAAATTGGTATTGATTTGCAGGGAGGAGTGGCCAAAACAAAAAACTTAACCAGTCTGTCCTCAGATGTAGCTTATATTACCAGTCAACTACATGCTGCATTAAATGAAAGTCTCAACTGAGTTGGTGATTAAAAATATCTATTGTAGAATAAACCAAATTCCCATTCGCTTTTCAAACATTCTCCTTTGCTTTTTTTTTTTTTTTTTTTGCAAGGACAGTTTTGCACTTCCTGCTATACAGTGTATGTTCCTGAAGCAAGTACAGACTGCACTCTATTTTTTTAATTTTTAAATTAAGAGGGTATTTCCACCTTCTGTAGTACTTGCAACTGAGAAATGCAATAGACATTAAAGAAAATATCTACATCTCGGTGTCCAGCCTTCTTTTCTACTTCATTTTGACTTGCAACTCATGAATATCAAATGAGCTTACTCTTAATGCTGCTGGTTCCTCCTTTCATTCATTTTCCTAGCTCAAATTCTTCTCTTCACTTCATTATTATTTGGAAAAAAATATATTTATTCACATACTTGACTATGGGAATTTTAACTAGGAGTGAGAGTAACATATTCTGTCCTTTTCTGTTTCATCTTTATGGTCTCCTCAGCTGTTTCATCTTCACATTCCTTAGCATTTGCAGTTATATATATTATTTGGAGGTCTTAAGGAGTGTAGCAAAGATGACTAAACAAGGTGCCTTAGGTACTCTTTATTGACCTTAGTTCATCCTTCCATTTCCGGACATTCTGTCTTTGCTACTTGTTTTTGTTAATGAATATTTTGGTTGTTGCCTCTCAAACCAAAGACTTGCTTGTTTTCATTCATTTAACAGTGGTATTGTAGGTCTATAAAAAGCCTTGAAATGCTTTGGCATGATAAGATACTATGTTTATTTAAAACTCACATAAGTTTGTGGCCTTGGCTAAACTTACGCTTCAGGTGGATCTTTTCAACTTTTAAATGAAATGTAATTAAGTTATTTCTAGCATTCTGCATATTATGTGTGTCTAAAGGACAAAATGGTAGAAAAGCCCCTACAACCCCAGCTGCTCACTCAGTAATGTTCAGTTGGAACAGGAGTCATACTTTCCTGTTCACTGATGAAGTCAAACACCACTCTAATATCTACAAAGCTATGGACAGAGGCTTCATAACTCAGTGGTCTTTTTACTACTGAGTAATCAGTTTCTCCAAGTGATCAATGATCCTTCATTATATTCTGCCTACATTAGGTGAATCTGTAGCTGCCTATTTGCTTTCCAGAAGTATAGGTAGATGTTAGACTCTACATTTTTCATGTTCCTTTAACTGGAGAGTCAGTATCCCCAGTGACCCATTGACCCTGTATGTTTTGGTGTCTTGTGTAAAGTGGGCAATTGCTGGTATGTTTAAAAGGATCTCTGATGATTTCTTGTAGCTTCTTCTTAAGTGACTGAACTGCAATTTGGAACATGGTTTTTCAATAGTTGTGTAACTTCTAAATATTAATTATGCCTCTGTCCATTTTCAAAATGCTCAATTTTTGCTTTGCTTTTTAAAAATCAGCGTTACCTTAACAGCAGTTTCAGGCTGTCTCACTTAACACATAAGTCTCTCTGACCTCTGAAATCCAACTCTCACTAATGGCATCTGGCAAAGATGGGGCAAAGGGAAGAAACCATAAAACGCTCCATCTCACTGTCCGGAGATCTGGAGCAGATCCCTGTATGGATGAGACAGAAAAGAAACACCACATCATCCCTTCTAGTGGCATAGAACAGAAGGGTACTAGGCCAGGTACTCATTCTTACTATGCTTGTCAGATGGCCCAAAGTAGTTCTGAAGACAGTTTGATTGGCCTTTTGAAAACTCTCTTAAGCACAGGAGTTAAAAGACTGGAGTTAAGAGTGTTGCTGTCCTTAACACTATTTTCTCCAACCCTCAAGGCAGGGTAAAAACACCCTAACAGTTAATGATAGTAGTTCTGCACCTTTTATTCTTGACTGCTGGCCTTTAGGCTACCTATAAGCAGATGCATCCATGGGCATATCTAAAATAGCAGGTTATCAAAGACAGATTAAGATGTGGCTCTTAAGCACATCAGCTGCACTAAAATAACAGCCCTTGCATATGCTTTCTGTCTGTCCATGAAAGTGGGTTGCTTTATTTTGCATTAGCTGCTGGCCTTGTTTTTCTGAGACCCAATCACTTTCTGCTGGACCTTTTAAAATGAATTTGATTTGCCTGATTGGTCTGCTTTTTGCCCTGTATTTTATATTATCTCTTAAACTTGGTTTAAGCTTCCCTCATTTGGTATGAACTGCCTTAAGTGATAAAAAACTAAGCAGCTAATATCCATCTGCCTGTTTTAAGAGATTCCATTCCACTTGTTCAACGTATGCAACCTGCAATACACCCCTCATCCCCTGAGAACTATTCAGCTCAGTTCCTCCTACTTTAAGCTCCCTTCTGCTGCGAAGAACCTGACATACCCTACCCTAGTACTGATGTCATGTCTAGGCTGGGTCAGCAGCAGGGGAATAAGATGTTAGGCAACATCGCCTAACTGCACTTTTTTTGAAGGGGAAGAAGGTTGATCTGGAGAGAATAGTGTGGGAGACAGGACAGAACATTCTTCTGGAAAGTGTCATGAAATGCCTTGTCTGTCCCAGCAGCCGGGAATAATCAGCTACCATCCTCACAGCCTAATTCAAGAACAGTCAGTTTACGTATCAAATGCATGCAGAAAAGGGCAACTTTAACAACCTGTATATGATTACTAGGAATCTGAACAGCAGCTTGGCAAAAACAAATCTCCACTTACATGCTTAACAAGTGCAAAACTTGCATTTTAAGGTACAGAGCATGAGCCAGCGGTTAATACAAAACAATCCTGACTTCTGCTATTTGTTTAAATTTTCTTTTTGCCTTTTCATCTAGCAGCAGTGATAGGACTTAACAGAGATTTCTTTAGGCTAGCTAAATAGACACTGCAGAACTGCAAGTTTTCTAGTATATATTAGAACTCATTTTAAGAATTTAGGACTCAAAATAGGAATTGCCAACTTTTCAGGACACAAATTAGCTAGTTTCCTCAGTGCTCTTTAGAACACCTGTGAACTGATGTGAGAATGCTTAGCAGATTGCATGGAAAGCAGAGCATGTTGCAGGATGTCAGCAAGGTCGCTAGCTCTGTTGTACTATGCATGTAGCTAAAGCAGAATTCCGACTGCATGACAGTTTGGTCATCTATTACAAGTCTGTAACTATCATCCCATGCAATGGGAATTACATGGAAACTGATAAGGACCTAAAGGCCAGATTCTTATAGGCCAGAGCAGCAACACTCTAATAAAATTTTTAAAGATACTGTAAAGTAAGCAGCTGACTGCTGGAACTTTAATACATACATGCAAATACAGTGGGGCAATCTACTGTATATACTTGGTGGTTTTTTTAGTAATCTGATTGCATTCTTTAGATGAGTGCTTTTCTCATATTCCTAAAACTCGATTTTTTTGTATGCTTAGTATTTCAAAAGATCCATTTCTGACTGTCAATTAGAAAGCTATGTAATAATTTTTGAGAAAGCTATGTAATTTGTTTCATTTTAAAACTGAATAAATGAGCACAATTACTTTCCTTCCCTGTTTCTAACATGCCTTAAATACCTGATTGTTTAGTCTGTACTGTCTTAAAAATTTCAGTACATGCCTTTAATCTGTTTTGGTTGCATGCACATGTTAGCTTAAAGTGTCTTATCACATTGTACAGATGTGTGTGTTGACAAGCACATGCCGAGGAGAAGAAAGTGTGAGTTTTTTTTCAGGTTGGCATTTGTAACTAGAAGTTGGTTTTGTAGATTTGTGTTCTAAAGTTTTAGTAAGCATAACTGCCTTTGATCTCACCATTAAGGTTTACATTTAGAAAACATATCATTAAATAAACAATAACTACACTAAAGTGGAACAAGCTTCTACCTCTGTTTAAAAAAAACCTTGAACACAGCATATTATCCTGTCTACACACATAAAGCAACTTATAACAAAACTTTCACAGTAGGTAGTAGATAAAAAAGCAAATACAAGAAGAAAACTCTGAACTGTGTTAACAAAGAAGTGTGAAAGTTTATAGTCCTATTCATCTTACTTGAGTAGCCACCAAGAACTGTACCTGAGATTCTCCAGATTATTTTTCAGGTTACAAATGTATGAGAGGTATCTGGGCTAGTATCTACAGTCATATTAGCTAAATTACATGGCAGTCAATCAACTCATTTGAGTTCTATCAGCACTACCTATTATAGTGCTGTACCCAGTATAAAGTAGGAATATACCTATTTCACTTTCACCTAATGGTAGGAAAACTCGGTAGGCAGGATATTGTTTCAAAGTCACTTTTTATCATTAGTAACAGGTACTACAGATCAAAATTATGCTACAAAAACCCCAGATGGATGGATGAGCATGCACACAGTAAACCCAGGAACATGTTTTTAAAGTCTATTATCAAAACACGCAGTAAACCCAGGAACATCAGAATTTCCAAAATTCAGCTGTCAATGATGAATGGGGTGTCTGGAATGCTAGGTCCACCACATAAAAAGCATGCCGATAAGTAATTATAACATCTTGTTCTGCAACTAAATTAACATCAGGCTGAGCAGAGAAAGGATGTGTCACAATGTGTCTAATAACACCTAAATGACCCCCTTCTGTTTCAGTGATGTTGTGCTTTAAGGTGCCACTGCTCAGATGACACATGAAGCCAGGATCCTAATCATATGTGGTTATTAAAAGTACACTATCAACTCAAAATAGGCAGTCTGAGAAAACTAAGCAACTGTAACAAAGTTTCTTTGCTAGAACTAACCTACATACCCACCACACATCACAGAGGACAGAGGCAACTAGAGATCGATGTACAACTCCAAACTTTCTGAACATCATCTAGAATAGCCTTATTTAAATGATCATAATTAATGTTCGAAACTATTTAAAAAATTGTTTATGAATTAGATAGAATAATTTTGCCAAAGTTTTGAGATTACTACCAGTCTTACACTCATAATAAACTGAAACATGTCTTGCAGAGTAAGTCTTGAATTGGGTGGGGTTTTTTTGTGTTTGGTGGGATTTTTGGGGTTTTGTGGTGTTTGGGGTTTTTTGTCAGTACAGAAATGTAACTACTGTAGGGATTACCTTGCATTCCTGTAAGGCAATTATCTTTACCTTTGTCTGAGACTGGCTTAATTCTGCAGAGGTATAACCTGGAGCAATCACAGAGTAGGCCTCCCTGACCAACTGTTGCATAGTTACAAAATTTTCTGAAAACTAGCAGGGGGGCAATATGCATGGCCAAATTATGCTAAAAAGTTACTTTAGGAACAACAACAGAATAATGAAAAACAATGAATCATCAGGATATCAACTGACTCAGCAGTATATTTTATACTTCTAACAGAAATGCTTTATATATTTTTAATTTCCATTCTGAAACATTATTCAAATAATGTCATTTTATTTCCACAACAATATTCTGTTCCTATTAAGTAATATTTACTTAGCATAAAAGTTATGTGCTAAAAAAATGCATTTTACATTAATATTTTTAAATGTAGACAGGCCCACTAATCTGAATATCCCCTGTATGCAATATTTTTCAAACAAAACCATGGAAAATAAAGTGAAGATTTTCTGAGACATCTGTATTTATCTGTTTTATCGTGTGTCACAAGAAGTATGCATAAAGAACCAATATGTTTTCTTTGGTTTATGAAAAACTCGGGAATAAGTAGCATTTTGGTTTTAGCTATTAGCACATGAATTGGAGCTCCTGATGATGAATTTCATACCAAGTTTACTCCACAGAAGTCTGAAGTACTTTGAAGTAAAAACAAATTCTAGTGAAGAATATACATGACATATTGACATCTGATCTTCTGATCAGGTAACATGTAGGTAATGGTACTACGAACTTCTCAGCTTCTACAAAGTTCTCAACCATGATGTAAAGGGATGACTATCATAATTTTTCAGTTCCTCTATTAAGATGTCAGGAACAGATGCTAGTCCTAATACAGACAGTTAATGACTGGGAAATAGATTAGCAAAAAAAGAAACTAAGTTGCCCTTAGTTGCTATTTAAGGCCACAAAGCAGCAACAAAGAACTGCCATATGCATTGGTGTGGCAATTCAGACAACGGGTGCCCTACAGAAAAGTGCAGGCAGCTTTATTCAGTACTCTACTGGTATTCCAGCATCCTCAGTACTCACTTTATCTCTGTGTGTTTCCTTCAACTGCCTGTTTGCTTCAGGTGAGTGACTACAGCCCATTTTCATTTGAAGCCACTTCTGTGAACAAAACTGACTTCACAGGAGTGGCTTTCTCTGAAGTCCTCTCCAGTCTACTCTCTGAACTGGACTACAGTCAATTTAAAAGTGTTTGCAGTTTAAAGTGTAGACACTAGATTGGATAAAGTGCTAAATTGAGATTAAGCGGAAAAATATACCAATTCAAGACACAGTGCTTAACTTTTTGTGTGAACCTTAGGTTATATTAATTGTTCTAATAGAGCTAGATCAGTATCAGTAGCATTTTTCATTCCAAACTCATAGTGCATTTCTGCACCTGCTGGATGTCAGCTGTTTTTGCCAACTTCTGACATTTTAGGGTTACAAACAGAACACAAGGGCAGCAGCAGCAACCCTTTAGTTTGATCTATCATGTGATATTTCTCCCTACCATTTACCCATCCAATTCTTGTCTACAACATTCCTTAAATAATGAATTGTCTGAAGCTAAAAGTACAAATGCAGCTGTGTTTCCATAACGTTGTTACAAACACTAACCATAGCCAATACAAATATCGGAACCACTTTTTCCAACAAGCAGCCTTAAAGGCCTTAACACTGCTCTCTAAAATGATAATACCACTTTAGTCTTGCACTTATACTAGGATTTAAACCATATTTTCTGTTCTAAAGAAGAACCATTCCCACTACAGATTTAAAAATAAAAAAAAATTTGTTTACAACAAAAAGTCTTAAAATACGAAAAGGAAAACAATCACTAATGAAAACTGTTCTTATCTCAAAAGCTGGTCTTGGATCCAAAGACTAAGCTAATCCATTTGAGTCCCTTTTTGGATCTCAGAAGGGTAAATGCAAAATTGTAATCCTCAAGCTTTCTGCTTTTAGGCCAATAGAAGAAAGGGCTAATGTCAAAAGCATGACAGCTTAATACTTTATTCATGCAGATGCTTAGAAGTAATTTGGTTTTGACTGGGCTCTGATTACTTTTAAGCCTACATTAAGATCTATATGACTTTTTCCAGACCTTGTTTGGGACTTAATCTGTAGGTGTTCCCATAAGCATACCAGCTGGATTAGGTTGTACACAAAACACTGACAGCCCATGTCTTTTTTTTTGTTTTTTTTTAATAAAGAACCTCTTCCTGCAACTGCATTATGTACATGTATTTTTATGTTGAATAAGTCAGTGGTTAGGTCAGACACTCAAGAGTGACATAAAGGAGGATCCTTTATGAGAGCCATTCTTCTTTCCCCATTTTAGGCTGAAGACAATGCAGAAAGTACCTCTCCTCTTTCATTGCTACAGTGAAAGAATCTACTATAAATTTCTGTAATCACCTTGCAACAGGTAGCAAAAGGAATACTCTTGCCAAAAGGTGTTTTGTTGCTAGTGCCCAGTGAACTTCTGAAGAAGAGAAATGTCTCTTGGCTCTGCAGGTTTCTGAGACAGCAACACAGAGTTACTACATGCAGCTCAATACCTGTGTTGCTGAATCCACAGTACTCAGTGGGGACTGAAAGACAAAAGACTCATGACAACTGCTGCGTCAAGTTCAGTGTTTGCAGAGAACCTGATGCATATATATCTGAGCTTGGCTGAACTGAAATGCAGTGATTCTTGGGCAACTACTGAAAATGCCTGGCAAAGACACTTCCCACAGCCCGCACTCCCTATTCTTCTGTGCCTGGGTGACCAATATTTAAGAGATCACCTTCACAAAAAAATTAAATTATCAACAGGTGATTGAAAACTTTTGAGAGTTGTGAACATGATCTCCAAGAAGCTGCATTAAAGAGGTTAATTTCTGCCTTGAATATTTGTTACAATTTTGGTTCTTCACTGTGTTACTTTTCTGAGATCATTTGACTTTAAGAACTACATTCTAACAAGGACTTCTTTCATTTCCCCTTATACAGCAGATCTTTAAAAATTAGCACTTAAAACTGCAGTTTTTAAGACTGTTGAAGTAGCAGCCTGCAGGACTGATAAGCAAACTTCTCTAAGGCTGCTCTTGAATTGCTCGCATGATGATTAAAGTGATGATCAAGCGGTTCAGACCCAAAATGGAAATCAAGATTTCTTCCCCCATCCTGCTATTTTAAACCCTACAAGGTAAAAGGTGGAGAAGGGGTGGTTGAGTAAAGAGGGGAACTTAAGGGAAGCAACACATCAGCAAATGCTCTGGATCTGGGCACAGGAAAATGACTTCAATGAAGGAATCGATAGTCAGAAACTCACCCCTGCCAACTTTGGTATCAGGAGCATGTCAGAAGTGAGGGTGGAGATGGTGAAGGAGAAGGAAAATGCAGACATACTCTTTCTGCTGCTGTCTGAATTCTCTGGGGACCATTCATGCCCCAGAAACAACTACTGACAATTTAATAGTATCTGAGGCTCCTGCAGATGCTTTGCTGTTCTGAGGAATCAGATAATACCTTTTTAGATGTCCAAGCACAGATTATAGAGCTTAACTTCCATCAGTCATGTTTGGCTTTTACTGACTTAGAAGAATTTTCAAACAGAAAAAGCTGCCAGACCATTACCAAACTTGTGTTTCCTACTATGAGAAGATGGAGGAACGGACAAATAAAGTAAAAAATTAACTGTACTTAAAGCATCTGTCAATCTATTTGTGTGACTTGTTAATCAGACCCAACTAACTTAATAATTAAGTTTTCATTATATCATTGGTGCATAGAAGGTGAAATTTTTATACACAGTATATTAGCGAAGTCTGAGATTTTAGAGATAAAATAAAACCTGCTTGATGTGACATACCATTTTAAAATCCTAGCTGAGCAAAAAAGAAGTGCTTGCCTCGCATTGGAACAGGAAAGATTTTGCAAGAAGATACAAGATTGCATTTCAATGAATCCCTTGATTTTTGGGTTACGTTCATGTCCATCAACAAGTAACTAGTGCCAACACATACCTATGTCAGATTGATGGTGAAACATCTTGTAAGAGTAAAATCAAGTGTTTTTAGGGAAGAAAACCTGATTTTTTTTTTTTTACTTAAAGTATTAACCTACTCTATTATTTTTTAAATAGAAATTTTAATATCTTATTACACTGTTGTAAAGAAAGGCTGGTGGCATAAAAGCAGGCTACTTATGGAAGACAAATTTCCACTGCAGCTGTAAGCCACAATGTCTCTATAATATCAGAGAGAATAGTGTGTTGTCTGTTATACTCATTTCTGAAAGAAACCTTTGAAACCATCTGCTTAAGAACAGGCCTGGTAGATACTAGTCAGCTGAGAGTGTATGAGTTTGGTAACCTGAGGAAAGAAAATATCCACTGAAGACACTTAGGAAAAAGTGTTACTAGTGTCATCATTTTATGATAATTGCAGACTTCAGTTATGTTTAATGAAACCGTTTCTCCATGCTTGCCTTTCTTTGAAATCAGAAAGTAAGTTTTTAGTAGTGCCTTAGCCACACCATTTCTACAAATCAATCCAAATCTATTTAAAATGCATTCTATTAAGTGCTTTTATGGAAGATAGAGGGGAAAGCGAAACACCAGGAAACCATCTTTCCTTCCCTACCCATAAACAATAAAAGCTACCAGACTGAAGGCAGACAAACTTGGAGCCATCTTCATTTCACATTTCTCCCCCAGCTTGCCTAGCTGCTTCTTATCAGAATACTTTATTCTCTATTTCATGATAAAATTTGCATGGAGCAGACACTCATAAATCTGTAACAAAGAACCTATTAGAAATGAAGGTAAAATTTCTGCATTTTTCACCATTACACTGTAAGCACAGATGCTTCCAATGACTTTTTAAATGTTTGGCATAAACTTGTAGGAACAACTTATGAGTAAGTTCAATATACCTGCACACTTTTCAGAGCAACTATGTAGTGTACATATCCAGAAAATTACTATTTTTATATTTATGATAAAGGAGTACATACTGACCTGCCAAGGCCGATCCCAATCAAGAGGAATAGGAAATGCTCCAAACCAAGCTCCAAGTATACTGCATATGGTAGTAATCTGTAGACTACTTTCCCAGATGGACATAGCTCTGTAAAAACAGTGTGTTACAAGTTTCTCCCAAGATTTCTAAACTTACCAACAGATATAAAATTCTATGTATTTGATAGATAGCATGCAGGTTTCTCCTAAAAGGTACAAACTATATGCAAAGTGTAAGTTGCATATTATAGCTATAATCACAATCTTTCTATACCACACATTCAGTAGATTTTTTTTTCCCCTTGAGATGTTTACTGCAAAAGCTACTTTATTTTACTTGGAAATACTCCTACTGCGCTTGAAACACTGCTTGACTGAGCAAATGAAAATATCACAATGATACTGTGTGCATTGCAGGGAGAAGCAGACATGAAAGGGTAGCATGAGATTGTATAGAAAAGTGTAAGTACAGTCAAAAAGTACTCTGTGGTGTAGACATGCTGTTAATTTGATGATTATAACAATTTGAAATTGGAAATATTATAGAAGTCCACTATGTAAATATTCCAAAGCAAATTTCCATCAACTGAAAAGAAACATTTGCAACCCTTCAGCACCACTGCATCCAAGTTCCAAATACACTGGCTGCAGAATACATTTATTACACACTAGAGAACTCTTGCATTGCCAATCACAGCACATATCATAAGAGAGGTTAATGACTTCAGTTCTCAGTTTATAGCCTTCTACCACTACTCACTTCAAAAGTTTTAGAAAAGCTTGGTTTCTGCTTGACAGATAAGCGCTAATTGTCCATCATCAGTCTATCAAGTGATTGCTTTGCTATTCAAGCCATGAACATTTGAATACTTAGTATCAATAAGAAACAACAGCAGAAGTTCAGGACACAGTAGGGCACAGTTCCGAGGCAGGAGAACTGGGCTGAAATCCCTGCTCCAAATTAGTAGGAGATTTAAATCTTAAGTTATAAAAACAAACCTAGCTTTAGCTAACACAAGAAAAAAAATAAGCATTTTTATGGCTAGAAGACTAGATGGATAGTTAACTCTGAACTTCACATGTGCTGTTTAGATTGCATGACATTAAAGCTTCAATCTTACACCTTGTCTTGAAGAGTGTAAAATTTACTTCTGAGTACACTTAACTCACTGCTATTGACTGAATTACTCACAAGTGAAAGCAATTGTTTGCAAAATAAAAGTCATACAAATTATAATATTTACCATGCAACACTGACATTTTGAGCAGAACTCTGTTTCTTCTATAATAACTCCATCCCTTTAATTTACAAGACTCCAATTTACAATTCTACCAATTTGAGGTGTTTTTTAAAGGGAAAAATCCTGATTTAACTATACAACTTTTCAGGAGTCTGCACATACAAAATCATTGTAAATTATTTTCTGAAGCTGAATAACTGAGCAGAGAGCTGTTAGCAGCATGGGAAAGAGAACATTCACAGAATCATTCAGGTTGGAAAAAGACCCTTGGGATCAAGGAGTCCAACCATCAGCTCTTCTCTACAGAGTTCTCCCCTACACTATATCCCCCAGCATCTCATCTAAACGACCCTTAAACACATCCAGGGATGGTGACTCCACCACCCCCCTGGGCAGCCTATTCCACTGTCTGACCACTCTTTCTGTGAAAATTTTTTTCCTAATGTCCAGTCTGAACCTCCCCTGTTGCAGTTTAAAGCCTTTCCCTCTTGTTCTGTCACTAATCATCTGTGAGAAGAGACCAGCACCAACCTCTCTACAATGTCCTTTCAGGTAGGCGTAGAGAGTGATGAGGTCTCCCCTCAGCCTTCTCCTTCCTCACACTGAACAGTCACAGCTCCTTCAACTGCTCCTCACAGGATTTGTTCTCTACAGCTTTAAAGCAGTGAAAGAACCAGCAGAATATACCAAGGATGACTGAGGTACATTTATACCCCACAAGACATCTTATCTGGTAAATCTACACACATACTGCTGCACCATATGGAGACACCAGACTGAATCCAAAAGCAAAACAACAGAATTAGCAAGGCACAGTGCCCAAGTGAAGAACAGCCATTGGTAGTCTGGCAACCATTTGAGCTCCTAATTCAGCCACCCTGCAGCATGAACACTGCCTACTCAAATACAACCTGGCTTGTCCTCCAACATTATATCGAAGGAACAATGCTCTGATTATTCTGTTTTCTTCATGGAATGTCACCGATCAGGATTGTGCAGGTATTCTTTAGTCCATGAACCCATCAAATAAACCTCTCATTTACATGAGGCTAACAACTGCAGCAACATTTATAAACTTCGAGTTTTATATGTTTCTTTACTTTTTAACCATGAGTAAACTACAACAAAGATCACTGCAGGCAAAACCAGCAATATTTAAGATAATACATGATCACTAGTGGCACAAATGCCTTTTAAAGCCTAAAGTAATTATTTAACTCCTTTAAATAATACAATACATTGTTATGTTTTAAGTAATGATTGAATTAAGAGGTTAGCTAACATAAAAGAATTTACTAAGACAGCTCCTGGACAGGCAAAGTCTGGAATTTTGGGCTGCAGCAGGACTGAAATACTAAGCAGCACTTAATATTTGATGATGCCTACTTTTACAAAGGACATTTCCAAGTCTGTAAGAGTATGCCATTCACAAACAAGTCATAAAATAGGTGAAATGACAGTTGAAGGAGCCCTAAAATTATGGGTTTATACCTTTTTTTTTTTGGCAAGTTCCAAATAAAAATCTATTTCTTGCCCAAGTGACGTAATTGCTATCATACCAGAAATTTCAACACAATTATTCAGGCTAGCGATTCAAAATAAAAGTCTCCAAAAGAAGCAATAAAAATCAGCAACTGAAAGCTGCTTTCTTAAAGGCTTTTATGCAGGAGGCTATTTCAGCCAACAATTACTGAAAAGCCATTTAAAGAATAGTCACCTGCTTTCATTAATGCTGATAACCTTTTCTGTAGCTTTTATTCCATGTATCTGCTTACAGCAGCACATGACAGCATATGATCAGTGTCATGACATTGGTCACAACACCAGATGTCAGAATATGGAGACCAGAGATAGCTGGCATGGGCCCACCCCCTCCCAAATGCAGAATTAATAAAGAGAGCCCTATTTATAGCCTACTTAGAATTGAAGTTTTTATGATGCAGAATACACAAATTTACTTTTCTCACACATTCAATGTGTACATAGACAATAAATACGTAAGAATAAATTGTTCAAATTTTTAAAAGTAATTTAAAAAAAATTAATATATTTGGTCCATCAAATAGACATTTCCAATTCAGAAGTGTACTCAGTTTGAAAATGTGGAGCATATGCAATTTCCTGTCTGAGCTACAATTGTGTTTTATGCAACTGTTTCCATAAAAAACACCCTCAACCAAACAACACCTCCCCTCCACCCCGCCAGCAACCCAAACCCAAATAAACCTGTAGTGTCACAGGTCACATGTTATAATGACACAGTGCATATAATCCATCTCCCAGAGGCATGGGCACTTAAAGACTGATCTTGTAGTAACTTTATTAGAAGTTATTTTACTAACATTGACTGCTCTTCCAAGTGCTGCAAGTAGAAACAGAGGAAGCTAAGCACCTAATGCAGAAAAAGTAAGCACTTTAAAAGGTACTCCCCAAAATCTTTTTAAGTCGGACTGACTCAGTTGTACCATAGCTATAATGATGAAATATATTACATACAAGTTACTTGAATGTAACTTTATGAATAGCCCTATGACACTATGTGCATTAGTATTTTCACACTAGACCACCTTAAACAGAGCAGAAAGCTATCCAGACCAATAGCTAGGTAATTAATCACTGTTACTTATTTACACTCGATATAGCAAAATAAACTTTCTTTTTCTAGATGCCTTTTTCTGTCTTTCTGCCACGACAATAGCACAAACACATTTTGATCTTGTAAGTACAGCACAGGCAAATAAGAGTAACAAGAGATAAATGCCAGTGGTTACTTAACTCTAAATTGTATTCAGATATTTTTAAAACACATTCCTTTTTCACACTAAGCTATATGCTTAATCAGACTTTCCAGCTTGCTGTTCCAGTGCAGTTCACTAAACTCTTCAAAGCAAACAGCTGTGTTGATCTTACCTAACCATCCCTTCCCTCCATGCAGCCAGTCCCACCTCATTCCATGTGGTTAAGTTAGAGACAACCTTTTAATACATCCTGTCTACACTCAGTTCACACCTAAATGCAAGACGTTTCAACTCATTCATGAGGTCAAATGAAAAACCACAGGATTATTTTTAAAAGAGCATCTTGCTACATAAAAAAACCTGCTACAATATTTCTTTGTAGTCCACTTTCAAAGGCTAGTCTAAATAAACATCATCATTAAACAGACATTTTATTCAGATAATGTCACATGGCTCACTAGTAACAAGTATGTACAAATTGTCACAGCAAAAACGTCAAAACAAGACAACTCTGTTTCCTATGCAATCATTGTGCTGAAATAACTTTAACATCTAGACTAGGAAAGAAAGACATTGACAGGCATTCAAAATTATGCAGGAGGCTATTTCAAAAGCTAACATGGCACAAAGACACACTGTCGTCAAACATCTGTTACTTCAATTCAGCTATTATTTCCAGTTGCAAAACCTCCAAAGATGACTAAATGAATCAGCAATGATTTGTTTTGGCTAAACAACTCCATGCTTTTATTAAAGTCTATTCAACCCTTCCACTGACCATAAAGAAAAATAGGCTTAACTGACTTGAATAAGGATTCAAGATATTTTTCAGTAAGTTGAGAACTGAGATAAACCAAGTCAACACCTAAAACTATGCCTATTTTTGTCCTCCTCTGCAGAAATTTAAACCAAAAGTAACTCCATAGGTAAGCAGTGTTATACAACTTTTCACTTTCCTTTGAGATTAGACTTCACCCTTATGAACTATTAAAAGGGAAGAATACAAACATCTTATTATTAAATATCAAGCATATGTGGGGCTTCTTTGTTTCAGCATCCTAGTCTTTCAGCAATCCTATTTAGTGAGTAAAAAAAAGGCAGAGGAGATAGAATACTTCTGAAAAATACATTATCCTTGATACATGCTAATGTCATGACTGTCCCTGAGGTGAAAATGAGGTAAAAAGGCTCATTTTACTTTAAACATACTCTTGAAAAAAAATGCTTGAAAACTCTAATTCTGAAAACAGTTTTCTTTGAAACTGGAAGAAGAACATGGGTAAAGATTACATACTTAAGACCACAGTAAATTATATCTAATTTTCATCATTATATCCGAGTTAAAAATACTGTTAAAATAGTATTGGTTTTGGCTTGTTATTCCTACTTGAGCAGCAGTATTCATGAAGGTACTATTGGATAATGTGCAAGAGTCTCATTATACAGCTCAGTCTGAGGTCTCTTCTTTATTTGACAACCATCATTCTGAACTACACAATGGTTTTACACCAGTAAAATGTGTGCGTGAAACTTTACTTCCTTCAAACACATATAAAGTGAGATTTAGTGTCTGGACGCAAAAAATAAAAAGTCAGTTTTCTGGATCAATGTCTTTAAAATAAATAATTTTGTCAGAAAAGCTTTCATAAGCCTGTAATTTCAAATATTAAAAGCACCCATAATTCAGAAAGTTTTCCTTTCTTTACCAAAAATTCCACAATATACTGTTTACATCAATTCTGTTCATCTGTTCCGGGTAAAATCAGAAACTTTAGAATTGAACTTACCCATTTTTACTAAATACCCGTATCCATGCTTGTATGTTTGGCCCCAGCATACACAAGCATTGTAAAGTAGTAAAGGTAGACAAGAGAACTGCAAACAAAAATGTCTCAGTCACTGACCTATAAAGAAGAAATATTACAAAATTAAGTGAGGTAGTTACTAATTTTTTAAGAGTTCCAAGACTTAAGAAAAAAACTCCCTCTAAGTCAACTTGTGAAAGCACATATGCTTTCTTAAAACTCATGTAGAAGAATAAGGTATTTTCTTCTTACTCTGTAGAATAGTAAAGATGGAACACTTTAAATAACATGGGTGTACCTCATATAGAACAACAGTTCTGAATTGAAGTAAGCTTGGATATTTACTTAACTATTCCATTTGTTTTTCTAGCTTGATGTAGTGGAAGCAACCATGAAACCAAGCTACATGATGCCATTGTTAGTCAGTAACTTAATAGTGCGCTCAGAAATCAGGCTGCTTCATGGTGGTTTTTTTTTTTAGTCATTCCTAAAAATTAAAACACTAATATCAAAAGGATGAAAGATATGCAAGATATATGTTTTAGAGTCTTATGGGGAACATGACTAAATGAAACTTTGAAAAATTTTTGTACCCACATGTTGAACTTTAATATTAAAGTAAAAGGAGCTGTTTGTAACCGTTTTGAGCAACACATCTCCAAATATACAGAAATTGGAATAGCCAGCTTCTAAAGAAACCCCAAACAAATAAAACACCAAACAATCCATCCTTTTTCCCCTAGCTGGGAGCTTATCATTTAACTTCCAGTGTACCAGGAATATACAAGTGCTTATACCAATATTTGCGAGGAGAACTGCCCCTTAAAATGTTTAGAGAAAGACAGGGTCTTCTGACTTACTCTATGAGAGGTGCTCCATAAAGAACAATAATCGCATGAAATAGTATGCAAGACATGAAAAAGTATATACAGCATTTTAGAAATCTGGATATCTAAAAAAAGAGCAATAAAATGTCAGAATAATGCTTCAAAACAAAAGAGAACATAAGTAACATACATAGACTATATCAATAGAATTGTACTCTACCTATTTCTTTAATTTCAGCTACAGCACAGTATGAAAATAGCATGGCGTATTTCAGAACAGTTTTCCCCATGTTTAATACTTTTAATAATTTATTAAAAATTATCACACTACCATCTAATTTTTTGTCATGCACCCTATTATAATAAAGGCAAACATACAAAAAATATAACTGGAAATGACAAGATAAACATAGATAATTTTATTGGATATTTTTACATTTCTGTTTTACATCTGAGTGTTTTGTCCATTCATTAAAAGGCACCTTTCACAGAAAGTGAAAAAAATATTTAAAAGCAAGAAAATAATGTAACATTAAAAAAAGACATTCAGAACCAAACATAATATTTAAAATTACATGAAATAAAACCCACAACATTTTGAACTTGGCACCTTAAGCTCTAAACCCATGTGACAAACGTCCATGCCTTTCTATAAATCTGCAGAATGCATGTAATTTTCTGTGGATTTAAACAACAGTTTCTGGGTACTCACTGTATCATATAAAAGCATAGCCACTTGATAAACAGTTCTGGTTAGGTCTGTTCTGATCAGGTCACCAGTGGAAATCCATCATTTCACTTGAACACTTTTTTTTTAAAAATATTTATACTTTATGCTAGGCTGTAATGAAATCTCACCTACAACACGAAGCCCGTTTCATTTTTAAATCACAGATGGTTAAAATACTCGTTTTCCATAATGATTTTGTGTATCTCACATCCTCCTCCATCAGCAAAACCAGACAGAAGCTTTGCATACAAGATACTGCTTTCAGGGATGCTTGCTTAAATGTTTAGAATCACTACATCAGAGCACTAAATCTTGTCTGACTCAGCAAGCTGGCAGTGCAAGACTATGCATCTGACTCCAAAACACTGGTGTATTCCTCCACTCCTGAACAAGTTGTATGCTGCTTCAAATTCTCTCTGTTCAAGAATATTTCATTGGGTTTTTTACCTTTAATGGTCCCATTAAAACCTGTAGCTACAAAAATTTCTCCCAGATTTAGATTCTCCTGTATGCAAATGTCATCATTCAAGCAAATGGAGCCATTTTAATACTTTTTCACATAATTTAAAAAAAAATTTACCAACGTTGTTTAAATTGTAATGAGCTGGTCTTTTATGTTTCAAATTCTAAAAATTATATTTCTCTTCCTTCAATGTTATTACAAACTTCTAACTACACACGAGAAAAGCGTTTCTTCAGAACGCTTAAGGTCAGGCCTGGACTATGAGTTCTGCACCCATTCAATTTTGCCAATTTTTGCCACCATGCAAATTGTCGTAGGATCAATGGCTGGGACTACAAACAATATATTGACAAGAAAAGGGAAAGGCACAGAATTACTCACCTGAATGTGTTATTTACAGGTAGAAAAAGTTTAGCATCACGAAAATATTGGAGAACTTATTTCAAAAGGTGCTACACTCAATTCATTCACGGAAAATAAGAATTCACCACCAAAAAATTATCTTCTTTCTCATTTTATTATTTCAGTGAAAGAATGCTTCCCCTCCACATTGCCTGGTAGCGATTTAAGAATAAAAATCTTACCTTGTGAGCAAATGAACTTCTCTTATGAGACTGATTTGGTTTAAGGACTAAGTGCAAGATTATATTAAGGGTACTAACACAAACAGAACAAATACACAGCCACGCGAGGTGTGTCCCCAAAACCGTGAATCCATCCCAGAAGAAAGATGGAACAACCGCTGACAGAATGATGGAAAAAACACAGAGGAGGTTGGCAGCCAAGAGCCTCCTTATTTCTGCTTCTTTCATTGCGTTCCCTATTGACCGGCCACCTGCAAGACAGCAAGTGGCACCCCGTTACTGCAACACAGCGGCCGCGCTACAGGGCCAGATTTCTCCTAGCCGCCATACTCAAGGCTGCGCCCCGAGCTCAGTTTGGGGGCGAAAGCGATTCTTTTGGGGGCAGGAGAACGCCGTTCGTTTAAAAACCACCCCCCAAGCCCGCGGACACAGAAGCGCCGCGCTTTAAGAGCCGGGCGAGCGGAGCGCTCGCAC